>NW_012151975.1:517998-522100 GCF_000956105.1 Propithecus coquereli | reverse complement strand
GCCCTCGAGCCTCGTCCACTGCCCGCTGGAACGCGCCCTCCGCCCTGCCACCCGCTGCCGGCGTCTGCACCTACCGTGTCCACGCGGGCCTGCCCTAGACGCAAACGCAGCCACCCGCTGAGACCGCGTGAGAGCTGGTGCGGGGTGTCCTGTGCTCCTCCGTCGAGTTCTCCTCCCTCCGCCGCCTTCCTCACACCCTTCTCCCCAGTGTGCATTGTCTCCGTCCTCTGCCCGACCGCAGCGCAAGCTCCCGGAGCTGGGACGCGGCTGGCGCACGGTGCCTGGCGCAGTCAGCGAGTATGTGCCGGACAAAGGAATTAAGTGACGGCTCGAAGGCCTCTCCTGGCCTCTTTCTATGAAGTCATTTTTTAAATCCAAGAATAAAAGACCCTTGGACTGAAATGTCCTTGAGATTTTCCATTCCCGGCCTCCTGCATTTCGAACGACCCACTTTTCCTTCCGAGGCTGAGGCTTCGGAGACTATTGCGGTAACACAGCCACGAATTAATCTCACCATTTTCAGAAAACAGAAGGCTGCTGACACAAAAATTTTTAAAAACATTGCTGGTGGCTCGGACACTATCATTCATCTCCTTTGCACTTTTCGTGAAGCGTTTGCAACTGTCTTTGTGGAAATTGCCCGTATGCGGCGAACACCGCACGGGGTGCGTTTCTCACGGAAAACCACCCAGGACGGTCTCTGCCCAGCCTGGCAGAAGGCAGCCGTTCTGCAGGGAAGCAAGAGGCTGCTCCGTTAGGGGCCTGCGAGAGGAGCAGCCCACGGCTGCGCGGGCAGACAGCGGGCGGGGCGCTGGGAGGAGCAGGGCGAGGCACGGCCAGGGAGCAGGAAGCTTCCGTGGAGATGGGAGAGACGGGACGTCCGCATCGCTCTGCGACGCTGTGCGGGGAACGCGGATCCCTCCCCGGCAGGCGGCTCTGGGTTAGCGCCACTCCAGTGTGTACGTTTCCGCAAGACAGGAGGTCTGCGACCTGCACCCCACCAGTGACCCCGTCCCACCCTCACCACCCTCGCTAGCACAGTCGCGTGAAACCCACGGCAGGTGAGGACACGCAAGTCGCACCAGGAAGCCCACCAACATGGACTCTGTGTCTCCTGGTCCCAGAAGGCCCCTGTGTGCTTGGGAAGTCGGGCTGGCCACAGCCAGCAGAGGACACGTCCACGCCGCGGAGCAGGAGGGGCAGGGTCGGGGAGGCTCAGGAGAGTGGGCGGGCTGGACCTGGGAGGTGAGAGTTGGGCAGTGAGGATGGGAGGCGGCCCTGGGCCGGGGACGACACAGTAGACTCCCTGGTGGGCACAGGTGCAGGAGACCACAGAGCAGAAAGGGAAACGTCTCCACAGGAGGGGCCACGGCGTGGCAGGGAACACGGGGACTAATCCAGAGACGCTGGGGAGACCAGACAGTGGAGGCTGTGGGGGGAAGAGTAGGAAGGAGCCTCGTGCTTGGCCCTGGGGCTGGTGTGGACGGGGCTGCCACGGCTGGGGGCCAGACTGTGACACCGCCGAGTCCGCCCAGCCCAGGCCACGAGGTCAGCCCTTGAGTGTCTGGAAGGACAGACTCCCAGGCCGTGGAGGCAGAGAAGTCCGGTCCGCACATGGCCACGTTAACACTAAGTTCACCCCGGAGCTGTGCAGATGGCAAGGCCCGGCGTCACCGAAGCCCCAGCCAAGGGCGTGACCTCACCGAGAGACGCCGTGGGTCTCACATGCCCTAAACCGATGGCGCCAGGTCTCCGACGTGACCCACAGGCCGGCAGCACCTCTGCTGTTTCCCCACCGTCCCCGGCACAGATGTTCTCAGGGGCCCTCTGGGGCCGGGTCCCCTGCGCAGGGCTGTTACCAGTGGAGACGCCCATGTGCATAACGGAGGTCACCGCAAGGGCAAGAGCCACCACTTCGGTGACCGTCGGAAATCGCCCCCGCCCCGCACTGGGCCGCCACTGCCTCTGGGTCTAGAGTCCAACAGCCACCGCATGGGGGCGCGGGTCTCACGGCCCTGACCCGTCCCTGTGGGGCCACCGCGTCCGGCAGGGCCTCTGTGGGCTCCCCGGGAGGGGCTGGTCCCGCCCGGCACCGGGCGGCGTTGCCCGAGTCTGCATGACCTGAGCGTCTCCCTCAGGGACTCGCAGCCCCCGCCCGGCTCTCCCCGCGCCGACTGAGGGGGACTCCACGGTGCACACGTCCACGACGAAGGCACGTCTGGCCTTCGGACACGCCCAGGCCTCTCCACGCCCCTCGTGAGATGGTTTCCCACGTGTTCCTGTCTCCTGAGCTTTCATTCCAGACTGTGACATAAACAGTGGCCACAACACAGGTTTCTGTGTTTCTCCACCGTCTTGTGTCAAAGTTAACTCGTATCTTCCCCTGATACTAATGGGCTCGAGTGTCGTTTTCAGGCGGTGATTTTCTGGGAACATGTGTCACTTGCGTGGCCCTGAACAGGTGCGCAAGACGCTGAGGACCCCTTGGCCGCCAGCGCCCGGAGGTCTTGGAGGCAGAGCCGTGCTCACGGCTCCCACTGGGTTCCGCTCCGTGGCCTGCTGGGCCCGGCCAGGCTGCCCCCCTCCCGCTGCCCTTGCCCCGCTCCGTCTTCCCCTCGACCCGACGTTAGGGACGCTGCCAGGCCTCCCCTCCCGCCACCACCTCCCGTCCAGACGCACAGCCAGGGTCTCTCGCATCTCACGCCGAGGGTCCTGGACCCCAAGCGCAGCAGATAGAAGTCGGCATCCTCGGGACCACCCCTTGAGCCGACCTCCGCATAGACTGCGGCCACTGCAGGCCAGTCCCGCTCCGTCCCCTCTCTGGGCCTGTCTGTTCACACCGCGTCTCCTCCACCTGCATCCTGTCTCTGCAACACCCCCAGAGCGTTTCCTCCGGCCCTGCGCAGGGCTCCTGAGCAGAGCTCTGCCCCAGCCCAGCCCTTCTTCCCAGTCCCGGGCTGCGGCCAGTGGCGTGGGGCCGGTGTCACCAGGGGCTGGGGCGCTGCTCTTCCTCCACACCGCAGACCCTCCAATGGCCTCTCACTCGTTGTCCGGGTTTCTGTGGGGTGGAAACTGGAGCAGGAGTTGGTGGATCCCAGAGTAGGTGCAACGGGACGCAGTCAGTGCCGGAAAGTTCCCTCCAGTCACCAGTTTCCAGTCTCCAGAAGTGCTTGAAGGAAACTGCGCACCAGCCCCCACGCCGGTGCCCCCGTCCCCGCTTCCTCCGAGGGTGAAAAGTCACCGCCGTGACTCAGACCGTTTTCCACTGCAGCTCCTGGTCTCCTGCGAGATCACGCAACCTCCGAGTATTTACTGGCCATTTTCTTCTTGGCCGTGCGTTTTTGTCTGTGCTCGGTGTGGGAGGTGCCTCTTCCTCAGTGCGGAGAGGAGCTACTTCACGCATCCTCAAGACCGACCTTCCCCCGTGGTCGTTTCCGTCTCATCCTGCGCTTGTCCCTACGGCTGGTTCGCACCAGCCTCTCACGCCGACGCCGTCACGGTCAGCCGTCTTTCACTTCGTGCCACCTGACTTTCTGCGCTGAGGCGTCCCGGCCCCAGGACCGCAGAGAGGTGCTTCTTCCCTGCCGCTTTTCAGTTCTTGTTTCTCCGTGTACGTCTTTGTCCTCTGTGCGATTTACGTTTGTGAGTGGCATAGATCGGGGCTGGGGGCTCCTGAAACCCTGCACCATTCGGACAGAATCCTGTTTCCCGCGAGCCGTCGGGTGGGGCCGGGCGTTCCCTTGCAGCAAGTTTGCGCCCAGATGTCCACGCTGTCGGCCTTGCCCGCCCCCCGCCGCTTTCCCACGCCGCAGCCACCTGCTTCCCGCTCCAGCCCTTGAGAGCAGGGCCCTGCCGCTCAGTCCTCCTGGGGCCTGGGGTCCGCCGGGGGAGCCACACGCCCCTCCTCCCACCCCTGGGCACTCCGCTCGCCCCGGTCCGCATGCGCCCTGTGTGGGGAGGCCGCGTGTGGGAGCTTGGCCCGGCCCTTCCCAAAGGAAGGGGCAGCCCTCAGGCCAGGCTGTTGGGTCCACCCTCCGCATTCGCAGGGACGTGGAGGAAGTCACCAGGACAACAGAAACAAAATGGCGCTTCGCTGGAGACT
>NW_012151975.1:517141-517948 GCF_000956105.1 Propithecus coquereli | reverse complement strand
GGGGGCTCCTGAAACCCTGCACCATTCGGACAGAATCCTGTTTCCCGCGAGCCGTCGGGTGGGGCCGGGCGTTCCCTTGCAGCAAGTTTGCGCCCGATGTCCGCGCTGTCGGCCTTGCCCGCCCCCCGCCGCTTTCCCACGCCACAGCCACCTGCTTCCCGCTCCGGCCCTTGAGAGCAGGGCCCTGCCACTCAGTCCTCCTGGGGCCTGGGGTCGGCCGGGGGAGCCACACGCCCCTCCTCCCACCCTGGGGCACCCCGCTCGCCCCGGTCCACATGCGCCCCGTGTGGGGAGGCCGCATGTGGGAGCTTGGCCCGGCGAAGGGGCAGCCCTTGGGCCAGGCTGTTGGGTCCGCCCTCCGCACTTGCAGGGCCGTGGGGGAAGTCACCAGGACAACAGAAACAAAATGGCGCTTCGCTGGAGACTGGATGCCGGCACCACGGTCCGGTGCTGGCGCTGGGGGGCGGCCAGGCTGGCAGTCACGCGAGCTGTGCTTGCCTGTCAGGGGGCCTGAGCGTCCCACCCCGTTGTGTGGGCAACATCCTGCGCAGGTTGCAGGGTCCCCGTGCAGCTGACGTCTGTCCCAGTGCGGTGACCGCGGCCAGGAGACGGAGCAGGTGGGGGTGAAAAGGGCCTTGGCTGGCGGCAACGGCGGCAAATCAGAGGCCCGTCATCCGGAGGGTCACGCGCGGCAGGA
Organism: Propithecus coquereli; assembly: GCF_000956105.1. Taxonomy (NCBI): domain Eukaryota; kingdom Metazoa; phylum Chordata; class Mammalia; order Primates; family Indriidae; genus Propithecus; species Propithecus coquereli. The sequence continues at coordinate 517,251 of NW_012151975.1, read as the reverse complement.
AGGGCACACTGCCTGGCCGGCTGGGCTGGGGCAGGACTTGCACTGGTCACCTTGTCCCTCTAAGGTGGGGGACGCTGGGCCCGAGCTCCCAGCCCCCACACGGCAGCGAG
>NW_012151975.1:492035-517091 GCF_000956105.1 Propithecus coquereli | reverse complement strand
GTCAGGGGGCCTGAGCGTCCCACCCCGTTGTGTGGGCAACATCCTGCGCAGGTTGCAGGGTCCCCGTGCAGCTGACGTCTGTCCCAGCACGGTGACCGCGGCCGGGAGACGGAGCAGGTAGGGGTGAAAAGGGCCTTGGCTGGCGGCAATGGCGGCAAATCAGAGGCCCGTCATCTGGAGGGTCACGCGCGGCAGGAAGGGCACATTGCCTAGCCGGCTGGGCTGGGGCAGGACTTGCACTGGTCACCTTGTCCCTCTAAGGTGGGGGACGCTGGGCCCGAGCTCCCAGCCCCCACACGGCAGCGAGGTGCACCGCCAGCCTCCTGTGAGTGTCCAGCCTGGGCGTCCTCTCACCCCAAAGGCAGACGGCCAATCAGACACTCGCCGAGGCCCTGGAACATACCTGCCACCGCGCCACACCCTGGTCACAGTCCCACGGCACGAAACACACAGCCGGCCTACGCGGGGCTCAACTTGGCGTTTGCCCTCTTTGCTTTCCGTTTCTGCTGTCTTGACCGGACCCGCAAGGCTACAGACCAGGAATTAGCGTGTAAATGCCGTGATCCCGCGTGTCTGTGGCGAGGACCGTGACTGCCCTCCCTGCTGGGCTGTGCTGTTGACAAAGACGAGGAATGTTTGGAGTAAACCGCGGCCCCCGGCGGGCAGGACTCGACTGTCCGCACCGTCACCGACCCCTGCCCGGCCCAGGGGCTCCAGGACACCTACTCTCGGCCTCAAGGGCACCGGTCAGCCCCCTCTGGCGGCCGCCGCACGGCCGACCTGCTGTTGTCGCCAGCGGCCAGGAGCCCACGCACCCCGAGCAGGTCAGGAACAGGACGTGGGCCTCGGTGCACTCGCGGCGTTTACGGGGCCTCCCCGTCTCTGGTGGCTGTTCACTGTCATCCACCCTGCGACCCCGGCTCTGAGCGCCTCACGCTGATGCGGCAATTCCACCCTCTGGGGCATGAGATGGTGTCGTTGTCCCCCGAGCTGCCCGCTGTCCCCTTGGGGAATCGTAACTGCCCCTACTTGACCAGAGCGTCCGTCGTGAGAACCCTGCCTCCGTCGCTGAGCAGATGCGCCGCCCACGCAGGACCACCTGGGAGCTGGACCCAGGAGAGAACTGAACCCCCTGGGAACGCAGCACAGAGGAAGCCGGTGAGGACTGAACTCTGATCTTTTTCTTTTGCCCAAAATTCCTTCCTAAGGAGGCCAGATGAGTCACGCCTACAAATGATAAAATCTCAATAAACAGATTTTTATGATGCTGTTTACTCCCCAACCTGATTCTGGTATAGCATCATGCGATAGATAAAAGACCCTCAAACGTTCCTCGCAGCTGATTCCTGGCCTTTTGGACAAAACCTAACTCTTTCAGCCAGTGGTCAACTAACGAATCCCTAAATCCACCTATGATTTGTAAGCCCCTGTTCTGAGATGTCCCGCCTTTTTGGGCCAAACCAATGTATGCCTCCTATGTATTGATTTATGACTTTACCTGTAACCCCTGTTTCCCGAAATGTATAAAAATCGACTGTCACCCAACCACAGCGAGTCCACTTGCCCAAGGCTTCTTGAGAGTGGTTCTGGGCCACGGTCCTCAAATATGGCTCAGAATAAACCTCTTTCAAATATTTCAGAGTTTGTATTTTTTCCATCCACACTGGGAAGGACATGCACACCTGTGGCTTCACCTCTGGTCCTTTTGGACCTGTCCCCACAGCAGCTGCTCCCTGGGGGGCCCCAGCCCCCCGCCAGGACCTACCCCGAGAGGGCTGGGGCAGCCTCCCCCCCACGCTGGAGGTGACTTCTCACCACCGCCCTCTTCGCGGCTCTCCTCGCGGACCCACTGCGCGCGGTGCGGTCCTCGGGGGCCTGGGCCTTGATGTTTGACAATCACCATCACAGGGGCCTGGGCGGCAGCCTCAATGGACATCCACAGAATGGCGTCCCCGTGGTCAGTGGTGCCACGGAGGGCTGTTGCTGGGACCGCCACGCTGCAGACACGACGGGCAGCGGTTGTGGGGGCCGTGCCCGTGGGGCGTGTCAGCTGCCTCCTCCAAGCAGCCCGATGGTCTCAGGGAATCTGGGTGGAGATGAATGGCGTCCGTGGGAAGAGGCGCAATTACTGCTGGTCGCGCTGTCATCAGCTGGGGAAAAGACTGTTTTTCTGCTACGTGTGGACTAAGCTCTGATGACTAAATCACTACTCAACCTGAGCACTCTAATCATTACCATTTGCCTCCTAAAAATAACTGTCTCCGTCAGTCCAGATTTAGAACAGAAGACACGCTGCCGGCAGGAGCGGCTCTCCCGCCGCACCACCCCCGCGGGGCCTCCTTGTCCCGCTCGCTGGGCCGAGCCAGCCCCGCGCGCTGCCTGAGTCTGGGAGGGGAGGACGGGCTTGTGCTTCCCAAGGGGACAAAGTTAGCCCGAAACACACCAGCTGCCCCGGAGGAGCCCGTCCCTTCAAGATGGGCAGAGGAGAGTGAGGCCCGGGCCAAAATGCCTCCAGGAAAGTCATGGGGCCTTTCTGGGCCTCAGTTTCCGCAGTTTCTGTCCTGGTGGGGAGCAGCCTCTGCGGCCCTGCAGCCAGCGGGACGGGGCGGGGGTGGGGCTGCGCAGCCAACTGCGTGGCCGCTCTGTGGCTGGCGGGGGCACACTGCACAGACGGGCAGCAGCTAACCCGGGCTCTCCCCGCGGCCACGTCACCCCACCGGAGTGCGGGGAGGAGGACACACGGCCCGGCCTCAGGGGCTGCGTCCGCTCCTCCCAGCAACACTGCAAGTCCAGCGCCATCTGCCCCAGGAAGGAGGACAGGCTGACTCAGAGGGAACAACTCCGTCAGCCTCTGGAACCAGCTCTGGGCTGAGTCTGCGTCTTCCCGGAAGACGGAGGAAGACGGGGCAGTGGCCTTGGCCGGCCCCACTCAGCAAAGCCCCTGGGTGAGGGTGGGGCCACCAGGGAAGGACGTGGGACCCACGAGGGGTGGGGCAGGAAGGGGGGCAGGGCGGCGGGGCGGAGGCATTTCCTCCAGCTGTGCCGCAGCTCCTGGGGGGCGCGGGGCCAGTGTCCCCAGCAACCATCAGGACTGGCTGAGACGACCACAGGCCTCTTTGCCTCCACCAGGCAGAGAAACCGGGGCCCTGGGAAGGTGCGGGGAGTCGGGCTGCTGCCCCGGCCCAAAAGCAGAGCGTCCGGGACGGGCTGGAGTTAGACCATCCGAGGACGAGCTCGCTGGAGTCAGGGCTGGTCCACGTGGTTTCCAGTGGGGAACAATGTTGCTTTGCCGACCCATCCAGGGACTTCAGGCCGCCCCTGCCAGGAGCTGGGGGGGTCTGAGGTTCTGCCGCTCCCCAGCACCCCAGTCCCCACAGGCAGCGTGAAAGGGGCCGCGTGACACCCAGCAGAGCAGCTGCACCACGGGAGCGCGCGAGTTAGGGAGCCCGCGCCTCTCCTAGCGGCAGCGACTGCGTCTGTCCCTGGGCAGACGCTGCCCCTCAAGGCTGTTCCTCGGGAAAGAGGCTGTCGGGGCCACTGCAGCAGGACGTGCAGAAACGCACGATCGTCTCCCAGCCCCACGGCGCCCACGAGGTCGTCGTTCCCAACACTGCAGGGAACGGAGGGGACAGCCCAGCAGCCAGGTGTACGGAGGGGGTTGAATAAATTAAACCGCACCCACAGGACAGACTCTGACGTGCACGTACGGCCGTCTAGAAACACCCTGGGAAAGTGATCAGAGCCTGTTTTGAGATGAAAATGGAGCCTACAGGTTTGTTGCGCAGAGCTCCGTTCTGCAGGGAGGTGCACACAGACGTAGACAGCAAAATACGGTGATAAGAATCATGCTAAACAGCAGGTTTCTGAGCGATTTCTGTCCTTTCTTTTGCTTATCTATGTTTATATCGAGTAAGGCATACTGAAATGCATTATTTTTGGAAAAAATAAGTGAGTTAATATCTCTAAGACAGAACTGCTGATCCTGGTGGGAGGCACAGAGAGCCGCGTGTGCTGGTCCCACGGGAGCCGCCACCAGGCCCCACCTAGCGCACAAACCCCCGGGTCTGACGGACTTTCGGGACCCCGAACCCCACGACTGCCCGTCCCAGCTCACACGGTTCCTCCCTGCGGCTCTGAGGCGGAGCCCGGGTCCTGGGCCGTGTCGACAGCGCTGCTCCGCGGAGGCGGCGAGGGGAGGGGGGCCGGCTCGGGGCTCCCCACCGCCCCGGATGAGACCTCGGGAAGCTGGCGGGAGGGCACGGGAGGCCCAGCGCCGAGCTCCCCAGAGGGGCGTGGATGGCTCGGGCCGCCCCTCGGCCCCTCGTGGACCCCAGCCTGTCGGACACGCCGCCGCTGCCCTCGGAGGGACGCCTCGAGAGGAGGCTTCAGGCCCATACGCAGCCCAGGCGACCGTGGGACCCTGCCACAGCCCCCCCTTGCCGCGTCTCCCACCTCCCGCATGGCCTCCCCGAGGAGCCCACAGCAGCAGGAGCGGGAGCCGACGGGGCCGGCGGAGCCGCTTCTCCGAGTTCCCACAAACACATCAACGTCGGCGGCCTGAGGCTGAGCTCAGGGGAGGTGTGAGCGTCTGTAAAAACCAACTGGGAGCGACTCCAGCTCTGGTCTTGGCAACACGGAGCAACGACAATCTCGCCATCGTTGGAGGAGCCACAAAACGGTCTCAGCACAATGAAAAAGGTCCCAGCAGCTTATCAAAATAAATACACGCCCATCCTCTGACTCAGCAATTCCAAACCTGGATGTTTACCCAGAAGAAATGAACATCCGTGTCCCCCTCCAAGACCTGGAGCATTCGCGGTGGCTGCGTCCACACAGCCCCAGAGGGGAGTCGGCCCACACGGAACCCCACGGCCACCACCTGGGAAGACGTGTGTGTGTGTGTGTGTGTGTGTGTGTGTGTGTGTGTGTGTGTGTGTAGCTAGATTCAGTTTGCTAGTATGTTGTTGAGGGTTTTTGAATATTTATCAGAGACGTTCACATGTAGTTTTCTTTTCTTACACTGTCTTTGTCTTAGTCTTGTCACGGAAATAGCCTCACAAAAGAAGTTGGGAAATGCTTCATCGCTTACATTTTCTGGAAAAGAGCGTGTGGAATGACGGTCCCCAGGCCTCGGGGGCTGCCAGCAGCCTGAGCTTCCCCGAGCAGCGGGCGTCTGGAACAGCCCCCTGTGTTAATGCAGGGACAGGAAGTGGAGGGGAAAATCTTCTGTTTTGTAAACACAGCGCTTGGTTTTCGGGAGGATGGATTCAAACCAAGGGACCTGAGCGGGCGTTGCCAGCACCTTCTCAAGCACACTTCTGCAGACTGCGTGTCCTTCCAAAGAACTCCGCGACACCGTCGCTGTCTGACCACAGAAAGGAGAACGAAGACAGAATTTCTGAGGCCGCGTTAACACGTGGTGAATGCAGGTCACGAAACTCGACCTTAATCAAAGTCTCTGCACAAGGTCCCACCCAGAAGCCCCAGCTCCGTGGGCGCCTCTGCACGGTGGCAACGCCAGAGGTCAGTGAGCGCTTAGCGGCGCTGGGCGCTAGCTCAGCAGCACAGCTCACGCCTCGGTGTCCGCGTGACCGAGACGGACCTCTCTGCTCTCGGGCTCTGCAACGAGTTCACCGTAAGGTGTGCCAACCACTGGCGTCTCTGCTCGGATCGATGCCATCACGTCCGCGCTGTGGCCATCTGGGCAAACATTGTGGACATGAAGGTGTGCGGGGGTCGCGGGGCCCTGCAGGTGCTGGAGGCTGGCAGGTGTGTCCTGCTCCCACGAAGCCTCTGCCAGAAGGGCTGGTGTCGGACGCTGGTCGCACCCTCCTGCCCCACGCGCCAGGCCGGTCTGAGCTGGGCAACCACTCCTGCCCCGGGAGGTGGCAGCCATGCGGGGACAGGGACACCAGGGCTGGGCTCAGCTCCCGGGACCCAGGCTGCCCAGCCCCCGGTGTGCTGGGGCAGAACTCCAGGGGGGAGGGAGGCTGGGCCGGGGATTTCCAGGGAGTCCTTAAACCCAACAAACAGAAAACAACATGCAAATCTGCACCTGAATCACACAGGTGCCCTTCCTGACAGGTGGCCTCTCGGCCTGTGGTTGCTGCTGGGGGCCGAGGCCGGCCTGGGGTTCAGGGAAGCAGCCGCTGTTCTTGGCGGCAGCCCCGGCTTTTCCCCTGACTGCGGGTTTTCATGCACACCCCCCTCCGGACGACATTTCTGTCCAGTGAACCTGATGTTCCCTCCACTTCACGGCCCAGAATGAGCCGCCCTCACCCGCTGAGCCCCCTCCCAGCTCCAGGGCTGGGGCTTTCCAGGGCCCAGCTGGGGTGGGCAGGCTGCTTCCCGCCGCCCTCGCCCGGCCCCGCTCCCGCACAGGCAGCTCGGACCCTGAGGGCCCCGAGCCCCGGAGCCCACGACAGAGCAGGGCCGTGGCCCAGCCCCTCGGCTCAGCCATGCCTGTGCCCCCCACGCCCAGCCCCAGCACCCCCGCCACGTGGGCCTCGGTCCGGCCAGCAGACTCAGAACAGACGAGGTCGAGGCCGGTTTGTTGCCAGCAGACGATAGAACGGGCTTCCCGCCGCGAGCTCCGTGAATTTCGGCGCGTGGGTGGACGTGAGCGACCCGCCCTCGACCTGCACGGGCAGCGTCCCCGCACCCAAGCCCTCCCCGAAGCCCCGCAACCGCTGACCTCTCTCCAGGGACCGTCGCCGCAGTGGAAGGGTCGGGCCGACCGGAGTCCGCGTCTCCTCAGCAAACACCGCGCACTTTGCTCTTGCTGTTTCCTCGCGTGGACATGCTGGTGGCTATTGCAGCCACCTGCTGAGGGAAGCGCAGTTTGCGAGCACGCAGCTGGGAGTATTTGTGTGCAGGTTCAGGGTGAACAAGTTTTCACTTCTCCACGGCAAGTACAAGGCGTGGGATTTCCGAATCTCGTGGCCGTTTACGGTTCGCTCCATAGCAGACCGCCCAACGGTCTTCCCGGGCGGCCGTGCGTCTCCTCGTTCCCGCCCGCGTGTCTGGCGCCGCTGTCACTCGCGTCCTCGTGGGCACTTGGGGTTGTCACTGCGTTCGCTGTAGCCCCTCGACCGCTGCGCAGTGGGTCCGGCGCGGTTTTCATCTGCTTTTCCTGGAAGGCTCACGGTTCCACACGCCCATGGGCCACCCGCTTGTCTCATGGTGGGGCGTTGGCGTGAGTGCTTTGCCCAGTTTTGAACCGAGTTGTTTGTCTTCTTACTACTGATTCTGAGAGTTCTTACGCCTGGAACGCGAGCCCTTTATGGGACACGTGATTTGTAAACATTCTCTCCCCGTGTGTAACTCGTCTTCTCGTCCTGCTAACACCGCCTTCCGCAGAACAAGTGACTCATTTCAGTGAAGCCCAGTTTAGTCATTTTTCATGGATTGCCCCTTTGGGGTGTGTTTAGGAACTCTTTGACTAACCCCAAGTTAATGACGATTTTCTCCGGTTTTCTTCTAGAAGTTTTGCCGTTCGCCTTTTACATTTAGAACTATGACATATTTTGTGTTAATTTTTTTATGAAGTTAAAGGTTTAGGTCAATATTCGTATTTCTGCAAGTGGATGTTCAATTGTTCTAATAGAATCTTTCCCCACTGAGCTGCCTTTGAAAGCGTCAGAATCCCCTGGGCCGCAGCCGTGCAGGTCTGTGTCTGGGCTGTCTCTTCCCTGCCGTTGCCTGTGGGTCTCTCCGCCAACACCACGCTGTCCTAAAAGGGGTGATTCCTTCAACTTCATCCCTTTTCAAAAGTCTAGTTTTATGTTGTTCCATATAAATTTTCAAATCAGCTTCCCTCTATATACAACAAATCTGTCTGGGATTGTGATTAGAATTGCATTAAATACGTAGGTTAAGTTAGGGAGAATTGACGTGTGTATCATGTTGAGTTTTCCAGTGGACGGACAAGATATGTCTCTTCATGTATTAAGTCATCTGACTATAACAGCACCTTGTGTGTTCAGTATACAGACCCTATGCATACAGATTTATAACTGAGTGTCTCATTTATGCTATTACAAGGGTCATTTTTATTTTAATTTCAGTTGCCAGTTGTTCACTGCTATTATACAGAATTAGGATGGATTTCTATATGTTGACTTTGTATCCTACAAACTTGCTAAACTCACATATTATTTCTAGGAGATTTCTTGTGGATTTGTCAGGATTTACTATGTAAAGGATCATGTTGCCCATGAATAGGGACTGTTTTATTTCTTCTTTTTTAACCCGCATGCCTTTTACTGCTCTGGCCGGAGCGTCCCGTACAATGTTGAGCAGGAGAAGTAAGGGCTGATACCCTTGCCTTCTTCCCAGTCTCTGGGGGAAACTTCATCTTTCACCAGTAAGTATGACGTAAGCTACTTGGTTTTGATATTCCTTCTGTGGATGTTCCTTTTCAGGATGTCAAGTTCCCTACCATTCCTGGTTTACTGAGAGTTTTTTATCATGAATGAATATTAAATGTTGTCAAAAAATTTAATGCATCCATTAATATTATAATTCTTTAGACTGTTAACGCATGTATTATATCAATAGATTTTCAACTATTGAACCAGACTTGCATTTCAGCAATAAATTCCAATCAATTCCACTTGGTCATGGTGTGTGTGTGTGTGTAGCTAGATTCAATTTGCTAATATTTTGTTGAGGATTTTTGAATATTTATAAGAGACATTCACATGTAGTTTTCTTTTCTTATACTGTCTTTGTCTTATTCTTGTTGTCAGGGAAATGTCGGCCTCACAAAAGAAGTTGGGAAATGTTTCTTCTCTTACATTTTCTGGAAAAGAGTGTGTATAATGTTATTGTGTCTTTAAAGTGTTGGTAGAATTTGCCAGTGAAATCGCCTGGGTCTGGCATTCACAGCCTCTGAACATCTGCAAGTTCTGTAACGATGCCCCCGTTTTCTTCCTGATATTGGCGTTGACGTCTTCTCCTTTGTGTCTCCTATTCCTGGTCAGTATTGCAAGAGCTTTGATCGGTTAATCATTTCAAGGCACCAACTTTTTTGTTTCATGAATTTTTCTATGTTTTCCTGTTTCCAATTTCATTTCTGCTCTTATATTAATTCTTTGTGTTTATTTTCATCTTGTTTTTGAAATTGTGAGGCTTGAAACTTATATTATTGTTCTGAGTCCTTTTTAATTGTCCAACATAAGCATTTAATGCTATATTTTTCACTCTAAGCACTGCTTTAGGTGCAACCCACAAATCTTGACACATTGTATTTCCATTTTCATACAGTTTTCTAATATTTTCTAATTTCTCTTGAGGCTCTCTCTTTGACCCAAGGATTATTTGGAAGTGTTTTGTTTGATTTTTGAAGTGTTTGTTAATTTTCATGTCTCTTTTATTGACATCTAGCTTAATACCATTATGGTCAGAGAACATAGTTTGTAGGATTTCAACTCTTTCCAATGTCTTAAGACGTGTTTCTTATTCAGAGTATGGTCCATCTTGGTTACCGTTCCATGTGCATTGAATATCATACGTGCTCTGTTGCTCAGTGGAATGCTCTAGAAATGTCCATTAGATCCGGTGGTAGGTGTTGTTTTTCAGTTCCTCTGTATTCTTTCTGTCTACTAGTTCTATCAATTATTGGAAGGAGAGTGCTGAAGTCTCCAATTGTAATTGTGGATTTGTGTATTTCTCTTTTCAGTTCTGTCCATTTTTCTTCCTTTATTTTGAGACTGTCATTAGGTACAAACACAGCCAGGATTGTTATGTCTTCTTGGTTAATTGACCTTTTATTATTATGCAATGTTCTTCTTTATCACTGGAAGATTTCTTTGCTATGAAGTCTACTTTATCTGATTTTAATACAGCCATTCCTGCCACCAAACTTTCTTTTAATTAATGTTTGCAGTGTAATTTTTCTATTCTTTTAATTTTAATCTAATTATATCATTATATTTGAAGAATGTTTCTTTAGACAACATATAGTTGGGTCATGTTTTTCTCTCTTTCTAATAATCTCTGTCTTTGAATTAATGTGTTTATATCATTAACATTTAATGTAATATAAATATTAATATGTTTGCATTTAAATCTGTCAGTTTATTATTCATTTTCTGTTTGTTCCCTTTTATCTTTCCACTTCCTCTCTCCTGCTTTCTTGTAGATTATTTGAACATTTTTTTATAATTCCCTTTTAATTCATCTACTGCGTTTTTACATCTCTTTGGTTACTGTTATTAGTGGCTGCTCTAGAGATTATAATGTATGTACAGAATTTTTCACATTTGATTTGGAATCAACATTTTGCCACCTCAGGTGGAATGTACAGATCCTGCCACCACGTGGATTCCTTGACCCTCTGTCTTTATGTCGAATTACACCTACGTACATTGAAAATCCCATGAAATATTGCTGTAATTTTTGCTTTTATAAAACATAAAGAACTCCAGAGAAGATAAAGTGTCTATTATGTTTTCTCGTATCTACGCCATTTCTGCTGCTCTTCCCTAACAACTACAGTTCCAGTTTCCTCCTGGTACCATTCCCTAAAGTGCTTTCGCAGCAATTCTTTTAAAGCAGATCTGGGGCAAATATCCTCCTAGTTTTTCTTCATCTGAAAATGCCTTATTCCACCTTCACTCCTAAATGGTATTTTCACTGAATCTAGAATTCTGTGCCGACAGTCCTTTTCTTTGAACACTTGAAAAGATATTATGCTCCTTCCTTCCGTCCTCCCTGCATCTGTCGAGAAATCCGCTGTTATTCTACCTGCTTTTCCAAGCAAGTGTTGTTTTTCTCTAGCTGCCTTCAAGATTTTTTCTTCGTCTTTAGCTTTAGGAAACTTAACGATAACATGTCTTGGCGTGGATTTTTTGTTTGTTTGTCCTGTTTGAGGTTCACCTTGTCTTCTTGAATGTGTAGATTCATGTCTCTTTCCAAAGTTGGGGAGTTTTCTGCCACTATTTCCGTGGCCGGCAGAATCTAATGTGGCCCCTAACTTCCTTCTCCCGGTGTGCAGTACACACCCTTCTTTCAGCTGCTCCACCAGAATCACTCCGGGCGCTGCTGGGCAGGGACTTTGAAGTGTAATTAACGTCCACCCAACGGGCTCCAGGGAAGGGAGCTTGTTCTGAGTGAGGCTGACAACCGAGGGAGCCTGGGGGGCAGCTGAGCTCTCCTGCAGCCGGGACGCACGGACAGGACTCAGCTCAAGGGAGAGTCTCCCGGCTGACGCTGGAGGTGACATGAGAACAGTGAGACATGCAGGCACCTCCAGGGACGGGGGTAGAGCCCGGCTCACAGCCGGCAAGGAGGGGCCCAGTCCTACAGCTGCACGGACCTGAATTCCACCGCCAACACCTGCTCTCAGAGGAAGAGCCCGAGCTTCAGATGAAGACGCAGCCTGGGCTCGACCGCAGCCGTGGGGCCCTGGGCAGAGGCTCCTAGGCCCAGCCCAGACCTCTGGCCACAGAAAACAAACAATTAGTGGGTCTGTTTTAAGCCACAAGTCTGTGGTAACTTGTTCTGCTGCAGTAGGAAATATTGCTCCAGATACTTGTCTTCCTCCTCTCCTGCCTGGACGCCCGTGACATGGTGGACCTTTGTGGTACCCCCAGGCTGAGGCTCTCAGCGTTTTGCGCATCTTCTCCTCCTTGTTGCTAAGACTGGACAATCGGGTCGACCTGCAAGTTCACAGACCCCCTCTGTTGTCTCTGCTGCCGACTCCACCCACTGAGGCTGTTTGCCCCAATCTCAGTTCATGCATTTTTCAGTTCTCAAGTTTCTGTGCGGTTTTTCTTTATATCTTCTGCTTCTTGCTGAGACTCCCAATCTTTCCGTTGGTGAGTGTTCACCCTGCTTGTTGGAACTTTGCACAGGAACTGCCTTCAGCTTCCTCAGACAGTTCCGACGTCTTCGTCACCCTAGAACTGGGGTCTGCAGATCATCTTTTCCCACAAAAGTTGCAATTTTCCTGGTTCTTCATGTGCCAAGCAATTTTTATTATATCCTAGACATTTTGAATATTTTATCATAAGGTGTTGGATCCTGTTTAAATCCTCTGTAGAATGATGTTTCTGATCGAGCAGATCATCCCGAGCTGGACTCGAGCCTGTGTGGTCTGTGCCTACTGTGGGCTGTGCCGGCCGTGGGCTGTGCCTGCCATGGGCTATGGCTCCCGTGGGCTGTGGCTCCTGGGCCAGTCTGGCCTCACATGTCTGCAGTGCTCAGACCTGTCCTGTGTGTGCCCTGCCCCGCGGCCCATCCGGGGCACAGGCAGCATCCTGTCTCCCAGTTCCATCCGTGTCTAGCGTGCTGTCTGGGGTCAGATCCACGCATGTGCTGTGAGTTCACAAACTGCTGGTGGGGCTGATTTTCATCTCCTCCCTCTGCCCCTGCCCCGTATGTTCCCTGCCCCCCTTCACAAGAGCTGGACTGTCGGCTCCTGGCTCTGCTGTGCCCTCCCCCGACAGCGCCCCCAGCCAGGGAGGACCCGCCTCAGAGCACTGTGGGTTCCTCCTGCTACTCATGTTGCGATAGCCCCCACAGGCAGTGGGGGGACAGGGAACAGAAAAGGGGGAAACGGAAACAAGCCCCCACCCGGTGTGAGCATGGGAGCCCCTTTCCTGCTCCGGAGTGAGGACTAGAGCGCATCTCCATCCACCCCACATCTGTGAGTCTGAGGCCGTTAAAGCCACCCTCACTGCCAGTTGGTGACATTCTGGGCCCCGACCCCTCTGGTCTGTCCACGGTGACGTGTTTCTCAGTGCCCAACCGCTACACTGTGCCTGTGCAGGTCACAACCAACCGCATCCAGCTGGGCCGGGCGGCTGCGATTACGCCAGGGACCCAGAGCCAGACCCCAGATGCAGTTTGGAAAATTGAGTTCTGGTGCTGGAATTAAATTACTTTCTCATCAACTTGCCTTGAAGCTGCCCTTGCCTGACTTCTGGTTGGTCCATCTGTGGTGAGAGCCCAAGGGCTCGGGTTTGGTTCCGTTTCTCGGGCCCTCTGCGAAGCAGGAACAGGCATTCGCTGTATTGAGAGAACAATTCTTTTACTAACAAAGGCTACACTAAATATTTTTGCAAAGGCAGAATCCTTTTCATGTGAATAATCACAGCCTAATCCATTTGCCACATTTAGATCTCTAAGTCTGAGATGAATAAACTTCCTCTGGAATACATGGAAGTCCTTCTGTCTGAGACAGTCAGTTTTATGCAAATTGCTCAGTTTGCTCACAGACCCCAACAGTCCATAGCAGACGTCAGCAGCCCACAGTGCGTGGGCCAAGGACAACGGAGAGAGCGGTGACACGTCGCGCTTTCTCCCACGTTGCCTGCCCTGCCTCCGGCTATGGCAGCAGAGACCGTGCTGCTCCTAGAACGTGCCCTCCCTGTCCGCACACAGATAAAAACGTGCCAATGTCTGGCCCGCAGAACGTAGGAAAGGTGGAAAGAAGCGCCGCTACCTCCTCTCCCCCGACCCCGGCAGACACCCTGACCGCCAGGCACGGCCCTCGGGGTCCCTCGCAACCCAGCCCCAGGTAGCTCTGACCACGTGATCGGGAGCTGACGTGATAAAGGCTGTCTGTCACCCCTATTCTAGGGGACAGGAAGAAAAATCTACAGTGACTTTCTCACTGGGGGCAGAGGCACCGTGGCCCCGCTGGGAGGCCCCAGACCTCCTGAGAGCGGAGAGCCCGAGCCCGAGCTAAGGGTGGTTTTAACCCCATTTAGACGCAGGCCCAGGGGACCTGCAGTCGCGGGGCCACACATGCACCTCGCGGCCTGGCGGTGTCTGGCCGACAATCCCACCAGAGCTGCCGCCTTCTGCGGAGGCTGACGGGGCTAAGGCTGGGGCCTGTGCTCCTCCCAGAACACTGCTCTGCCCCCCGGGGCACAGCCTCCCTAGCCCGGAACAACTGCACTCGTCCCCATGGACGCCGGGAACCTGGGTGGGGAGATTTTCTCCCCAAGTGAACACTGAGTCCTTAGGAGTTTCAACCAAATTAGCCCTCGCTTGAGCATGGCCTGAAAGTCGGTTTCTCATTCTTTGGGTTTAAGATTCCATGCCAAGCATATAATTCCTTCCCCCAAATGTGCTTCCACACTCCTGACAGCCAGACGGCGTGTCCCTGACCACTATCTCGATTAGAAGGGGGTCCGTGTCTCACTGAGGTTGACAGCAGCCGCCCCTCGGAACTGGCGTCTCAGGCAGGCAGCGTGGTGTCGGCCGGGTCCCGAAATAGTGTAATAGCGTCGCTCTCTGCCTTTCCGTCTCGCAGGAGCCGGTGCAGCTGTGGGGTGGAGCCGAGACCCGCTCACGCCTGCTTGCGTGACAGCTTCTCTCCGTGAGCAGAAGTGCAGCCCTGGGCCTGCCACCCCGCGTCGTGTTGTTGTGGAATCTCGGCGGATGCGGCACACTGACCCACGGGAGAAAAACAAACAAAAACCCAGCCCTGTGGGCGCTCAGGACGCGTCCTGTGTCCACGGCGATGCCCCCCACAGCCGCAGGCCTCAGTCAGACCCATTTTTAGAAGGAACATGAGGTCAGAAAGGTGCGTGTGTTGTTTAAAACAAGTCCTGCTTTCATCCCTCACCTCCCCTCGTGGGGCGAGCAAGGCAGCTTCAAACAACCCGTGTCTTCTGGTGCTTGGAGAGTGCCGGAAACAGATGTGTGGGCCCAGGGAGGACCCGGCCCTGGGGTCCATGCGGAAGAGTTAACTTCTATGGATTCCATATAAGGTCCGCGTTCCTCACACCGAGCCCATGATTTTGGGGAGGTCACCGAGCCTCTCTGGGTCGTGTCCTCCTTCACAAATTAAAGCAGTTGAATTAGTCGGTGGTTTTTGTTTTTCCAGTTATGGAGACTTTATTCAAAATCATACTCTGGAGCCCAATATATGGGGAAGGTCCACGGCCTGCCACAGAGCCGAGACGTTGCTGTCTGTGGTTCTGGGGGGCTGCGGCCCCACCTGTGCCCTCGGTGCTGTGGCATGTCGGGGACCTGCAGCCAGGCTCCGCTCCGCTTCCTCGGTCATGCTCAGCCAGCCCTGTCCCACCAGGCCGTGCGGCTCCTTCCCGAGGACAGAGGGACCCCCCCAGCAACCAGCTCCTCAGCCCTCCCCGAACCGAAGCGTTTGGGGGCAGGAACAGTTTGGGGACGGCTGGGTTGAAGAGCCGTCCCACGTCCAGTCCTCCAGGAGTGACCTCGTCAGTGCGGCTTGGCCTGAGCACGCGGGTGGGTTTGCTGTGTTGCAGCTCACGGCAACACTGTGGAAACCCGCTACGCCTTGACCACTCGGCAACTCCCAGCTTCTGACCCCTTGGGCCAGGGCCCTGCGCACACTGGTGGGTTGCCTCAGTCCCTGGGCGCGGTGAGCCGGAGGGACGGCATCACCAAACGGCAGGGAACCCGGTTCTGACCGCCTGCCTGGCCTTAGAGGAGCAGAGCTGATGGCAAAGGTGGATAGAAAACGCTGGCTTGGCAGCTGTAACACGCTTTGCCCGAGGATTTAATTCCTGCTCCTGGAGCAGTGGGCTCACCCTGCGTGAGGGCAGGGACAGGCGCGTTAGGAGGCTACAGGCGTCACGTGCGTTGTGACCAGCCTCTCTCCACGCAGGCGTCCCTGCTCTGCTCTATGGGCCAAGTGGTTTGAGGTTTGTCTCAGCAAAATAGACCAGAAACGGGACCTAAAGACCATCCCACCGAGTAGCCGTGGGTGGGGAGGGGACATGCGCCGGTGGCAGGGACGACACGCTCCCTACAGCAGGCGTCTCTGCTTGCAGGTCAGAAGTGGGCCGTGGGGACAGGACCTTGAGGCTGGGAGGTGGCGGCTCCCGCCCCAGCTGGCTGGAAGTCCTCGCGCTGAGCACACGGCGCTGCCTGTGGAGCGTATCTCAATTAAAGTGGAAAACAAGGTCAGGGAGGGGCAGGAGTTGGCGCTGTGGGCCCTGGGCTGGGGGGAAGGGCCAGGTGCCCCTGAGCTCGGCCACACGTGCCCCACAGGGAGTCTGGGCTGGACGGGCGGGAGAGAGCCCAGTGTCCCCGTGCAGACGGGCAGAGCAGGTGTCCACAGCCGCCCTCTGTTCACTGGCCTGTGGGGACAGACAGTGCGTCTGCTGGGCAACTGTCATGCAGAGGATGCGCCAGGGCCCAGCGTCCACCGTCCTTGGCTGCGTCTGTGACCAGCAGGCAGAGGTCAGGGGAGGTTGGGGAGGGTGGCCGCGAGAGAATGGGTTCAAGGACTGATGGGAAGTGGGTGCCGGCTTGCGAGGCCCCATTGCAGGGAAGGGCTCAGCGCCCAGGGCCGGCACGTCCTTCCTGCTGGGCTGAGCCACCGCGAGTCTGAGACCCCGTCCTGCCTGCGGGCAGGAGGCCATGTCTGGGTGTGCAACGAACAGCTCGCGGGGCAGTCTCACCCTCCACAAAAGTTCCTGCCTCAGTAATTCAGGTCGCAGGAACAAAGGTCCTTGTTTCTCACCTAGAGACAAAGACGCAGCCTGACTCGCCTTGCTGAGCGCCTCGCCTTGCTCCGTGGAGGGCAGGTATGGCCACAGGGAGGAGTGCGATTTGCACGGGTGGGGTCTTCCAGCCCCTCCACCGCCAAGGGTGGCTCGGGAGGAGAGCAAGTGCTCGAGGCCTCCCGGTCTCTGCCCCAGAGACGAAAGCCACAGAGAACACCCCAGCCGAGAGTGTCCCGATCAACTGCCTCCCTCCCCGCCCCCCACATCTCCAAATATCTCGCTTCTCCCCAGGATGGGCCTGGGGCCATGGCCTCCTCCGCTCTGGGCAGCGTCCTCAGGGGTCGGCACTGACCGTCCTTGTTTTCCTCCTTGCTCCCCAAGATCTTTTGCACATTTTAACCATTTGGGTAGGAATTTGGCGATCCGTCCCCAAAGTGAGGCTGGAAGACAGAACATCCATTATCCTGGCGACTCACGGCTCCTGCCTTGAGCGGGAAGCTGCTTTGCCTCAGGGGAATTTATGTGCTTACGATTTTTCTTAAAAAAAAATGGAAACATTTTTCTTCTTTTGAAAAAGTCTCCAGGCTTCTACCAATTTCACAACTGGTGCCGTATGGGAAAAGGCACGTCGTCAAATGCGAAGCGCGTGTCGCCGAGTCTCCGCCTCCGGCTGGTGCTGGGTCGGAGCCCTGCGGGGACTCGGGCGGGGCCCATCTGCAGTCAGGGGCGTCTCGCCTCTACCTGTGTGAGCTTCGCTTGGCAGAAAGTTCAAACTGTGGCAACAGAACCCCACGATGACAGCAAGGACAGAGCACGTTGCTGTCACACACGGCGTCCCACGGAGGAGGGTTCAGCACCCCCAACCCCGGGACCCCGTGTGCTCCCCGTCCTGCGTTTGGGGTGATTCCAGGCCAGGCTGTGGTTTGAAGGTGTCCCCACAGGCCACCTGCTGGAAACTCCCTCCCAGCCTGACCGTGTGGAGAGCGGGGACCGTGCAGAGGCGACCGTCGGGACGGCTCCGTCCTCCCGAGTGGGTTCACGCCGTCGTCACGGGAGCGGGGGCAGGGCTGCGGGTGAGCGGCTGAGAAGAAGGATGAGCTCGGCGGCCTTCACTCTCTCGCGCGTGCGCACTCTCGCGGCGCGTGTGCCTTCCACGCCACGACGCACAAGCAGGCCCCACCTCCTCACCAGACGCACCGCGCCGTCCGGAGCTCCAGCCTCCAGACCTCACACGGACGAACTTCTGCCTGAGGCCGCTCCCCCAGCAGTCCCCGCCTGTGCCAGGCTTGGCCCCGGGTCCCCAGCCCCACCTGTCACTTGCAGGCACACTCTGGCTTCACTGCATGCCGGGGTCATGGCGAGGGTGTCCGGGGACATTCTAGAGTCCCCAGCGACTGGCCAGAGGCAGCCCCAGATGCACCACGGTGTGTTAATGGCAGAGTTTACCTCGCACAGCACAGCCGCCCCGACTCCCTCTTGTCCCGACGTTTTGGCCCACGGGAGTGGCCGGAGGCCTGCAGGGGGGATTCCTCCTCTGGAAGCTGCTGGCCCAAGGTGAGTGAGTTTCAGTCTACACTGCTTCAAGGTGAGTGGTCTCTGTCTACACTGGCTGGAGGTGAGTAGGTCTCCATCTACACTGGCTGGGGGTGAGTGGTCTCCATCTACACTGGCTGGGGGTGAGTGGTTTCCATCTACACTGGCTGGAGGTGGGTGGTCTCTGTCTACACTGGCTGGAGGTGAGTGGGTCTCCATCTACACTGGCTGGGGGTGAGTGGTTTCCATCTACACTGGCTGGAGGTGAATAGGTCTCTGTCTACACTGGCTGGGGGTGAGTGGTCTCCATCACGTTTGGCTCAGGGTCTTTGAGGGAGTCGTTACTTCAGGCTTGGCGCGCGCACAGTGGAGGTGGATGCACGCCAGGACTTGAGCTCTGAACACGGAACAGAGCAGGCACCACTGCGCCTACGACGCAGAAAGCCACGGCGGTGTGAGGCTGCACAGCGCTGAGCAGACAGCACGTCTACACTCTGAGAAGAGAGGGCCGTAGATAGCAGGAGGTCGGGAGGTGACGTCCGTGAGCACAGCCACAGGCAGGCTGGGTCCGGCCGCACCTGGGCAGGGACAGTGGTCCCGGCTTGGGAGGGAGGAGCACCCGGCTGGCTCTCGCGTCCTGGGAATTCGGGACCAGGGCCACAGCTCTGCCTGTGCCGAGGGCGACACAGACGCATGGAGATGAAACAGCTTTTCCCACCGACAGGGCCTGAGGGGGCGGGAGGAGTCTGCGCCTCCTGGGGCTCCTCAGCTCTCGTCGTGGGGACGCTGGCACTGCTGGGGGGGCCATGGCCACTGTTGTGCCTTTTGTCTCAGGGTGCGGTCGGGCCCCCCAGAGTCCCGAAGCCCAGGGGCACCGTCCAGCGTGAGCTTCCGGAGAGGGACAGGTGACCCTTGCAGGGCCAGCTGAGCCCCTCCCGGGGAAGCTCAGGAGCAGGGCTGGGGGCTGCCACTCACTCCCAGGGGTCCCTCCCACCCCACCCGTCCGAGCCCCAGGACTTCCCAGGGGCGGGGCTTATTCTCTGCACATTTCTTCGGGCCCCACCTTTGCTGAGTTAATTGGAATTTAAAAGCAAAGTGAAACTGAGAAAATAAAACACCAACACCCCTGAACCGGCACCCCCAATGCAGCTCCTGGGGTGTGTGGGGCTCGGCTGGCGTCCCCGGCTGTGTCCGTCGGGGGCCGAGATCCTGTCTATGGTGCTGGAGCCGTTTCATCTCGAGGAAGCACTTGGCTGCCTTGTCCCAAAATAGCTCCTGCAGGAATCGGCGGTATTTTTAGGACACAGGAAGGGCCCGGGCCTGGCGGTGTGTTTTCATGGGCTGCGGCTTCCCAGCGCCTCAGAGCAGGTCCCGAGGGCAGGGCGTGGGAGCGTCCCCTCGAATAGAGGCTGCAGCCGAGTAGGCGCCCTGACGTGGCCTCTGTCGCCCAGCCCTCTCCTCGGGGGGGATTAATCGTCCCAGTGCCACCTGGCATTTGTCACCCACGGCCCTGGGCATGGGTGACACCATGCAGCGAACGTGTCCAACAAACTCCGGAGGATCGAACATAAAAGCTTGTTCTGAAACGGGACCTGAATGAGGCGGTAGTTTAACAGGGACAGACCCCTTATTCACGGGCCATCACCCAGGTCAGAGCCGGGCTGGAAGGAGTGGGAGGGTCTGGCACTTGACGAGGTCCTGCACGAGGGCCCAGTCGGGGTGGAGCTCACACCCGCAACGACACTCGCGCTTTCTCCAAGCTCCAGAGCCGGATTCCAGGCCGGGCGTGGCCTGACCTTCGCCTTCGGCCTTGGGGCCCTCGGAACCAGCACTGCACGGAGGGCGGTGTCCAGGCGTCCGCACGGCTCTCTGGCCTCCACGTCGTGAGCGTCTGTGTTGGTGCGCTTGAACCCGCTGCTGTGGGCTGTGCGCCTGCTCCGGGGGTGGCCACTGCAGGGAGCAGGCAGAGCCCCCCTGCCCGGCAGGCACACGCAGGACGGCACTTCTGATGCAGCACGGAGCTCCTCCTGCCTGGGGACTCCCACTCGCAGGCTGGGCCACGCTGGGTCCTGCCTTTCCCACCGGCTCCGGGCGTAGCTGCTGCTGGTGTGTGGCCCACACGCCGCACGCTGGGCCAGAGGACGCTGGCTGGGACAGTCGGCGACGCCCCGGTCGTGTGGGATGACTCGCTGGGCGGCGTGTGTGGTCTGACGAGACAAAGTCAGGACAGACTGTGTGTAGAGAGCCACCTCAGGCCCCGCAGCCTGCGCAGCGCAGGACGGGAGCTGTGAGCAGACACAGGCAAGGTCCCCACCCCCGGGGCCGGAGCTGGTGGGTCCGAGGAGAGGGAGGGAGAGCCTCGACCTCGCGGCCTCCTTCACCACACGGCCCAGGTGTGTCACTCTCCAGGGCAATGACGGTGCCGAGACAGCTGGGTGGGGGCAGAGGCCAGTGGCAGAGGGAACAGTCCCGCCACGGGGGCTGTTCTGAGCCACCACCGCCCGGGGCCAGCGGCCAGTGCCCGATGCCAGAGCAGCTGGCCCCGTGCCAGCCAGGCCGCCAGCTCCCGCGCCCGGCATGGTGGGGCCGCTCTCCGGCCGCTGCAAGAGGAAGCAGCATTCAGGAAGCTTCCAGCAAAGAGGCAGGTGGAGCTCTGGCCACAAGCAGCAGGGCCCTCCCGACCTTCTGGAGCCTTCCTCAGTGTGCACAGACCTTGCAAGACTGTGCCAGGCCCGAGTCTGCGTCAGCGAGGGCTGGTCCCCGACTCTGGGCGTTTCTCTCCCTGGGACCGGCTGCTCCCACCGGCGCGGCCCCCGCACTCCACAGAGCAGTCCGGAGACGGCCCCGAGGTGACTCCGTTGAGCTCACTGTGTCCTGCTGCCCCCGCCATGAAGTGACCCCCAAAGAGCGGGGCCTGGGGAGCGGAGCAGCAGGGAGAGCCTGTCAGAGGCGAGACCCCCCGACTATCACTGTGTCCCGAGGGGACCAGGCTGCAAGACGCGGCCTGGGCAGTGCGGGTCATGGCGCCCGCAGGCCCCCTGGGGGCTCCAAGCCTGCGCCCGGTGGGGTTCTGGGCACCGCCCCTGCCGAGACCGGCCTCGGGAGACGCTGCGGCGCCCGAAGGAGGAGAGACGCACACTCTGCACGCACAGCGTCGAGAAGTGCGTCCGACACCTGTGGGGAGAGCCCGGTGTCCCCGTGTTGCAGGTGGGGTTGAGTTTAGAGGGCGCCGTGGGCAGGTGGGGGACCCAGGACGCCGGCACGTGGCCAACCCTCCCCCCATGTGGACACAGGGCGCCCATGGCTGGGGTGGGGCAGGGCGTCCTGGCAGTTTGTCGTCCCAGCCCCGTGGGCTCTGCTCACGAGGCCCCAGGTGGCCGCAGCCCCGCTGCTCCTGCCGGGACCTGGCCGGGCTCAGCTGGACTCCAGGCCTGTCTCGCGCCCCCCACGTGCTCTCCCCAGACACTCCGTGCAGGCCGGGCCACCGGGCGGGACACACGGCCGCTCCTCCCTCTGGGGGGGCGTCTTTCAGCCCCTGCCTGGGGGCAGCCCCGGCAGCAGGAGCGGCTTCCAGGGCCCAGGCCCCGGGGTCGGGACCCCTCATCCTTCACCACCCAGAGTCCCCATGGTGAGACCCTCCCGGTGACCCACTGAGATGTCGGGCATTGGGTGACCGGAGCTCTGTCCCCAGCCACGGAAGCCCCATCACACCCTGGTGCAGACAACCTCTCCATGCTGGGCCCCCTCAGTGGCCCCTGACTGCAGCGTTGAGGTAAGACACACCCTCCTCTCCAGCCCTCTCCACCCCCGCCCTGGGCCCTCGGGACAGGCTCAGGGAGCAGCGGGTGAGCAAGCGCCCTGCAGGGCGGCCACCACCCCCTCAGTGCCCGTGTCCTCGCGGGCAGGCATGGCCCCCGAGCCGAGCCCTGCTGGCCTCAACCTGCATGTGAGCGACGGGGAGCAGACACCCCGCACGGACCGGCCGGAGGGCGGCTGAGAAAAATCCCACTCAGCTTTGGGTTGCGTGCTCTGGACAGCGCCCTACGGGCCCGGCGTGACCACAGGGCTTCCGGGGCAGAGGGGGCGGAGTTGGGAGAAGCATCGACAGGAGCCACCGCGTGTCGCTCTGAGGACCAGGAACGTGGCCACCTCCGGTCGCTGGAAAAGTGGAGGCAACTGGTGTGGACTCTGCCCAGAGCCCCGGAGAGCGGGGAAGCTCCGGGGATCAGCGTGAGCCCCGGCGCGGGGCAGGGGCCTGAACACGAGGAGACGCACTGCGCTGAGCGTGGGAGGGAGACGGCGCCCGGTCTGCGGGGAGTGGTGCTGTTCCGGGAAAGCCCAGAGCGCGTCCACGCTGCATCAGATGCGGACAAGACGCGCTGCCAGTTACAGGGACCCTTCTCCGTGCCGGATGTGGATTCGCACAGCATCTGAACGCACGTGCGTCATTCGGGTCTCAGGAAGAACTTCTGCACAGACATGAGTGTCCCCGAGAGGGAGCCACAGTCCCCTGTCCTTTCCGGTCCTTGTGTCTCAGCGCCTGCAGGCCAATGTCAGGAGAATAACCTTTGACCACCACGCAGGGGCCGTTTCCAAAATCAAACTCAGCTCACTCTCCAGGCCTTAGCAGCAATGAGAACACGAGCGATTCCCTAAAACGAACCCTTTCCCAGTGCTCTACCGGGTGGAAGCCCAGGAAGCCTTCGCAGACGGAGTGACCCGGGGAAGAAGTTCGCGCAGGCTGCGGCGGGCCACGCGGGCAGGGCGGCCATCCTGCAAACCCAGGTCTGCAGTGCTCTCCTCCCCCAGGGACGGGGGATGTGCCGGCTGCGCCCACCAGGCTCCTTCACCTGCTGGCAATTACGGGGCCAGCGTCCAGCCTGCGGCCATGTGCACGCCGCCGCCTTCATTAGCCGTGCCCCTAATTGATTAGCGGGATGACTGATGATCGGGCCTGCGTGGCCTGTTTTCCAGGCCCCGTCAGCCAGGAGTGGGGAGGACACGTGACCTCCCTGGGAACAGCAGGCTCCCTGACGCTGCCGCCAGCCCGCCCCAGAGCACCGGGGCCCTCAGCTCTCCGTGTGCACGTGAGCGTCCCGCCAGCAGGCCGCGGTCACAGCTGCTCAGACCCCCGCTTCCAGGCACCCCGAGTCCCTCACTCCCCTCAAGGCCACGGAGCCGACGCTGCCTCCACACGGGCCCAGGGCCCCCGAGGGCAGCAAGACACTTCCTCACGGAAGAGGCCCCCGGACGGGGCTCGCCCAGCAACAAGAGCACAGGTGACCCGGAGGGGGACAGCGTGTGTGCACCAGACCAGTTCCCTTCCTGTGCTTCCTGGCGCCACAGAGAGAAAACCCACAAGGCCGGCGCAGGCCTGGCTCCCAGGAAGGGGCTGGGCGCTGAGCGGTGCCGGCACACTCGCCGCTGCCCCTGGGCCACCACGACAACTGCCCACACGTCCTGCAGGTGGAGCTGGGTCAGGGCAGGGTCCGTTCCGGAGGCTCTAGGGGGTGTCAGGAGTTGAATGGTGGCCCCAAAAGGAGGACGTCTAAGCCCCGGCAGCTGCAGAAGTGTCATTTGGAAATAGGGTCTTTCCAGTGTGACCAGGGTGTGATGGGGTCCCCAGCCACGGCCTCCATCCAGGAACACAATTCTGCGTAACAAACTCGCCAAAGGTGCGTTTTCAAAAGGATCACAGTTTATTTTTATGGGGGGCATTTATTTCCAGTTATCTCTCTCAATACAAGCACAGGTGTGGTCAGGTAATGGCAGAAAGTACATGAGACACAAAGATACCAGGTACCACCCCACCATCCACACCAACCCTGGGCTGTGGCCCCAAATCCACGGCGTCCTCACCGACCCCGCTCCGGGCCCCACGACCACGGCATCCTCACCGACCCCGGTCCAGGCCCCACGACCACGGCGTCCTCACCGACCCCGGTCCAGGCCCCACGACCACGGCGTCCTCACCGACCCCGGTATGGGCCCCCTCTCCAGTAGCACGATTTTTCCCAATCCCGTCCCACGTGCTGCCACCTGTCCCCAGCCCCTGCGCAATTACTGCAGCCACATGTGTGTTGTGTCCGGGCGTCTCCACGCAACTCCTGTGTCCCTGTGTCCTGGGAACAGGGCTGTGTTGGTGCCAGCTGCTGCCTCGCTGGGCAGGCCGTGTAGACCGCTCTGCCCATTCCTGCCTCCGTGGAGCTTGGAGCGCTTTTCCTGAGACAGTGTTGGCCGACAGCAGGTTCAGTGGTCCCTCCCCCAGTAACGACGCTGGCATTTGCCAGGGATTTCCTGGCAGCAGAACTGAGCCCCCAGGACCTTGTGTTGGAGAACCTTCCAGCAACAGGCTGGGAGGCGGAACAGAGTGGCTGAGGCAGGCGGCCCTCAGGCGGGTGCTGGGGCCGGCGCTGTGCTTGCCCGGCCTGGCGAGACTTCAAAGTTCGCCTCACGGTGAGCGTGCAAAGTCACGGAAGGAAAGGCAGCTCTTTCCCTGCGCGCCCCGACCTCTGCAGGTGGGGCTGGGGGCGCTCAGGTAGCCCTGGCCTGGACAGGGCCAGAGCCCGCCCGCCTGCGCGTCTCTGGGCCGCAGGTCTTCATTAGCCCCCCGCGGAGCGCCCACCTGTCAGTGGTCTGTGCCCCAGCGCCTGACCCGGCTCGGCTCGTTCTTCCACAGATTAGTTCCCTGAACTGACAGATTACGGGGCGCCGTGCGCCGGGGCGCCGTGCGCCGGGGTCACAGTCACACTGGGGTCCGGTCAGCGTCAACCGGCCTTTGCGCGGCTGGGAGGTGAGGGGAGAGGCGTCCAGACACACACAGTGTGCGACCTGGCCCGCATGGGGCCGCGGAAGCAGAAGAAAGTTCTCAAAAACTAATCCCACAAAACAAGACTCTGCCAGCAGCGCTGGCGGGAGGATGGCGGACGTCGCGTCTCCACTTCTAACACGGAGAGCAAAGGGACCCCAGTCACGACCCGTCCCAGGGTGGGCAAGTCCCCAGTCCCTGAGCTCTCCTGTCCCCACGCTCGCTGTGCACTGTGGTATTTGGAACGAAAAGAAAGATATGCCAGTT
>NW_012151975.1:467362-491718 GCF_000956105.1 Propithecus coquereli | reverse complement strand
GGTGCTGAAGCCCTCGTCCCAGAGGGCGTTCGTCCCCTCCCGTGGCCCCGTCCCCTCGATGCTCCTGCTGGAGGAACCAAGGCCATGGGACGGATTGTCACCCGGCTGCAGTCTGGGCACCCCGGGAGCTCTGGAAAGCGGGTGTCTGACCTTCTCCCACAGGCTCGGGCGTGGCCGGGCTGAACGGCGTCCTGGGCACCAGGTCCCTGAAAGCTCCCGGTGACAGCACCCAGCGCCATGGCGCCCGCGGGCGACGGTGACGTTAGAGTCCGGGGAACTCCTGGACCAGACACCGTGCTAAGCACCCTGAGCACACGATGTTCCACACAATCCCCACGGTGACCCTGCGAAGATGCCCCCGCCCTGCGCCGTAGAATGCGGAGAGCTCGGGCGTGGCATGGGGCCACGTCCCCCAAAGGCCGCACGATCTCCCCAAATTGGCGGTGACTGTCAACCCTCTTCAATCGCCTCTTTCTGTGCTAATTCTGGCCCAACGGCTAAATTACATTTTTGCAAATTCTGACCTCGATGTCTCTTCCCCGAGCCTCACAGTCGCAGCTGCACTCGCGCGCGCGTCTCCAGCTCGGTAGGTCAGAAAACGCACCTCTCCTGGCGACAAAAAGATGGCTCAGCACAAAAACGACTCTGTGCTGCGCTGAGAACACTAATTGACTCTGCTGCCTGGACATCCACTTGCACGGCCTCCCCGAGCCTCGGAACGCGAACTCGCAAATGCTCCGGCACCAGCTGTCTGAAGCCTAAATCTGCTCTGCACCAAAAGGGGGGCCTTAGACGCCTTCTCGTGTTACATATTTTCACTCTTACAACCACATTCCTTCAGGTCGAAGCCACCGTAGGCGGGTGGAGAAAGGAGGAGTGGGGAGTGGATGCTGAGGAAGGACTGAAGCCTCCCAACGGGGAGAGACGCTGCGTGGGGAGACTGAGGCCCGCCCGTGGCACCGGGGGCCAGGAGCCCTGCTCAGCCAAGCCTGCGGCAGCTGAGAGTCTTGCTGGAGTGGGCATAACTCCCCAGGTGCCGCGCCTGGGGCAGCAGGAGTCCAACTGCGGCATGCTCCTCGATCCATCCTGGATGACTTTGCTCACACACACATGCACAAACGCAGGCACATGCACATGGACACATGAATGTTTGCACACAGGCGCACACACATGCACACGTGCAAATGCACATGCAACACACACGCACACATCTTTGCACACATCCGCACATGCAGGCAAACACCCAGACACATGCGTTACACACAATGCACATGTCCTGCATACGTGCACACATGTGCATGCACACGCACACACAAAAGTACCCTGTTTCCCTGAGACGGGGCCACACTCGGCACACAGTTCACAGTGGGACTTTCCCAGAGATGTAGTCCTGCCCCCCGCACCGATCCCAGAGTGACCCCAGCTGCACACAGAGACCTGCTAATCTACACACGCGTGCACCTTGGCCTCCATGGGCGGATGTGCCGCTCACACGTTTGTTTCAGCAGGCCAGCGTCTCGGGCTGTCGTCCCACACCGTGGTGGGCAGAACGGCGCCCGCAGAGGTGTTCAGTCCGACCCTCCAGAACTCGTGAATGTGTTTTGTGACGTGGAAAAAGGGAATTTAAGTTCCAGAGAAAGTTAAGGTTGCAAAGTATCCGACCCGGGAAGGGGAGACAGTCCGGCGCCCCGTGTACTTACAGAGTCTTTCCGAGCGGAAGAGGAAGTGAGAAGACAAAACCAGGGAAACCTGCCAGGGAGGACTGAGCCGCCATCGCGGGCTCTGGAGAGGGAGGAAGGGCTGTGAGCCCCAGCGCGCAGCATCCTCTAGAAACGGGGAGAGGCGTGGAGACGGGTGGGGACCCTCCCCAGAGCCTGCAGGAGGAACCAGCCCTGCCGACACCTGGATCTTCAGCCCGCGGGACTCAGGTAGACTTCTGACCTGCAGAACTGTAGGATAATGAATCCGTGTTGTTTCAAGACCCTAAGTGCATGATAGTTTCCTACAGTAGCAACAGAAAACCAATCCCCACTTCCAGGAGTTCAGAATTTACCTGAAAGGTTGCAAAGGAGGGTTTCTAAACCAGAAGACAAAACGAATGAGTTTCTAGAACTGACCCCTGCCCTGATGTCCCGCCCTGGGCCGTCTGCACAGAATGACGTGGCGTGAGGCCGGGTCAGCGTCACGAGGGAGAACCGGAAGCCCGTGTTCCGCACGCGCTGGCACTGCCGGCCCAACAGGGTCAAGATGCCCTCGTCCCAACACCACCCCCGAGACGAAGTCCCTGCCCTCCGGCTCCGGCTCTCAGCTCTGCTGCTCCCCGAGGGGCCGGGGAACCTCTGTGGACCCCCCAGTCGCAGCGACTGGGCAAGACCCCCCACACAGGGGACGGGCGAGAGTGGCAGAACGGTGGCTGCCGGGGAGGCACGGCCACGCTCGAGCTCGCAGCCTTCACCGTGCCAGCTGTCTCCACCCCGCCCCACGCCTGGGCAGCCGCAGCTGAGCCCAGCAAACAGCTCACATGTGCACGCACAGAGACGCACAACGCGCACGCACACACATGCACACTCAAACATGTGTGCACACCGTGCCCAGCCTGCCGGGCACCCTGGCTGGGCTCCAGCAGCGCGGCCTGGCTGCACAGGGCTGCTGCAGGCGCTGGGAAAACCACCTACATCCTGTGTTTATGACACAGTCGCTCACTAATCCCACTTGCTGTAAACTCCGGCGTCAGTTCCTGGCGTTCCAGAGAGGAATATGCATCTCCCAAGCTCACTCAACTGCTCGGTGAGGGTGGGCAGAGACAGGACACACCCTGCTGCTTTGCCAAACAACGGCCGTGGGCAGCTCTTACTGGATGGGACCCCAGTGCCCGTCCCCCGCCCTCCCAGTGCTACGCGCACCCGCCTTGCGGACCCCGAGGCAGGAGGAAGTGGCTCTTGCAAACTCCCCGCGTGGCCCTCGTCAGCACGGAGCTGTCTTCACGTACACGCTCGGCACCCGGCCGCATCTCACTGCGTCTGGCGTTTACTTTCCTGCTCGGAAACCTGAGACAGCAAGGGTGTGTGTGCGTGCACTGCCTTTGCAAGCAACTCACAGTCGCAAAGCCACACCCGTGTGGGATGGGTGGTTTCCAGTCACACGTGGACTCTGCTGCTGCCCCGTCGTTCCTCATGTTGTGGCCCGGGCTCTTCGCTTGTCCAGCTGCAGCTCCTCTTCCGAAAACAGGGACAGGGTCGGCTCTGACAGGAGGAAGCTCGTGCTGCAGCTGCCTGGGCGCTCCCCTGAGGAAGCCCTGAGTGGGCAGCGAGAGATGCACACACACACTCACACATGTGCATGCACACACGAGAACACATGCACACACCTCCCCCAAATATACTCATGCACACATGCACTCAGCACATGCAAATGCACACGCTCACTGTGGACACACACATGCACGCACGAGAACACGTGCAAATATACTCGTGCACACATGCACTCATGCACATACACATACAAATGCATGCACATACGTGCGTGCACACATGAGAACACATGCATGCACACACACGCAAATGCACACACGGTGGACACACATGCACATATGTGCGTGCACACATGAGAACACATGCACACATACACACCCCAAATATATCATGCACACACACACTCAAGACTTGTACACATTCACTGTGAACACACACGCACACTCGGACACGATCGGGGTGATCCCAGCCCCTTGAGAGGCCTCAAGCCGGAAGCAGACTGGGAGTCCGTACCTGGGACCTGGTTCCGCTCCTGTGGTCTGTGACACTTTCACCAAATTTGTGCATCGACCACAAATCCCACCTCGCTGGCTGACGGCCGTGGGGGGCTCTCAGTGCAGGTCCGGCCCTGAGCGCGGCACTCAAGACCTCAGGTCGGATTCCGACAACAATGCCCGGGGCACCACGTGCCCTGCTCTGCAGCTGAGGAGACTGAGCCGAGAGGTGTTAAGTGGCAAGGTCGAGGCTGTGTGGCTGTGGATGGGACGGTCTCACTTTGTGCGTGGCTCCCAGGAGTCTGGAAGCTCCCACCGTCACGGCGGGAGAAAGGCCCCTCGAAGCCCTGGTGCTCCAGAGCGCTGGACGGCCAGCCTGGAGCTGCGGGTGTCGGGACCACGGCGGCACACGTGTGTGGCTTCCGCCTCGGTGAGGACTGGACCCACGTTCCCCACGCCCCTTCCGGCTGCAGACTCCAAGACGTGGCAGGACTTACTGCCTGGGGTGCCTGCTGTCTGGGGGCTGGGCCCGGGTGTCACAGACACTTCCCTCACACGCCCCCCGGCTCGCTGCACGGTCCTGATGTCGGTTTTGACTTGCGAGTCGTTTTGTCCCCAGTGCTGGCACCTGGCTCCCCGCGGGGCCTTGCCCTTGGGACCTGCCTCTGTGGCGGCACCCAGGCCTGTGCCGGGAGTTGGGTGGGCTGGAGGCACCAGCAGCCAAGTGAGACCCGCTGTTGGCAGAAGGTGAACTGTCCCCTGGGGGCAGGGGCGCGAGCGCTCGCCCCTCGCGCCTCGAGCACGGGGGACTGCGCCAGCCCCAGTCGTGTTCTCTCAGCCCCGACTCACGCCTTCGTGTCCCGTTAGAAAGAGCCCTGCCAAGCCAAGACGCAACCGCGAGGCAGAAGGAGCAGCCACTTCCTGGCTCACAGGTTGAGGCTGCAAACGCCCCCCCGGGAGCAGAACCGGAGGCCGATCCCCCGCTGTCAGCCGGGGCCTCCTGCCGACCCCACAGCGTCATTCTCGCCCAGAGCTCTCTCCCCGGCTGCCCTGGTGGGGCCAAGCTCGCGCCTGGCCTCGTCCCAGGGTGGCAGGGCTGGGGAGTGCGGGGGCTGCCTCTTAGGGAAACCCCAGTCACACAAAAGCTCGTCCCCTGACTTCCTCATCCCTTAACCCAGGAAAGGGAGATGCGGAACTTCCAAGCACAACATTCCTGGGGCTCTAAAAATAAAGTTTCTGGCCAGGCCGTGGGGCCGGGCAGGGCTGAGGGGGCAGGGCTGCAGAGCAGGGGTGGCCGGGCTCCCACCGCGCAGCCCCCTCGTGGCCCCAGGCCCGACAGGGCCGTGGGCGCCTGGGCATCGCGGCTGCAGCTGCAGAGCTGACCGCGTATCGATGAGACAGTGCCGTCACGCAGGAGGGGGAAAACACAATTCCAGAAGAAAACCGCCTCAGTCGGACAACACGATCTCTCACTGCAGAGCGTGAGAAACGCAGATGGGGCGGCGCCGTCTTCAGCGCGTCGTGTAAACAGACACAAGATGAGAGGAGGTTTAGTTAAAGCAGGAGGAGGAACGGTTTGGTGAAATCTGGATAACATTTAGAGACATTGATACTCAATATTTTTTGCATGGTTTGTCGCCACCAAATCGCGCTTTTTCCTTTAAGACAGGACGAAAATGAGGTGTATTGAGGAGAGGAAGATGGGATCGCGGGGCAAGAGCGAGACGCAGGCTTGTTCACAGAGCACGGCACGCACGCTGCACACGACCGCCGACCCCTCGCCACGGCCGAGGCAGAGCAGGAGGACGGGCAAAATGGCGACATCGCGCCGTCTTTACGAGAGAAGCCCCGAGGCCAGGCATGAGGGAGGGTCACACAGTGACTGCGCCAGCCGACGTCTTACTCCGCCGACGACGCTCGTCCCTTGGTTCAAAGTGGGTGGAAACTACCCACAAGCCTTCACTCTGCTCCCGTCCAGCAGGGACACGCAGCTCCGATGTCGCGCTGCCTGTGGTCCCCACGCCAGGCGGGCAGCACCGGGCGATCCCGGCCTTGGGTGGGCGTCCGGCGCACACGCCTGGTCTGGAGCCGGCCCGAGGCACAGGCTGAGGGGCCGCCCACCCTCTGCAAAGGAGAGACCACGGCTCCCGCTCCGTGGAGCCCGTGGCCAACACTTAGGAGAACGGCTGGACCCAGGTGGTTGGCCCAGCCGGAGGCGGCACAGCCTCGGGTCCTCCCTGGCTGGCCCTTGCACTCCCAGGGGGGCAGAGAGCCCCACGCTGTCCCCGCTCTCCAGCCGCGCTCCTCGTGCCGGGCCCCCCGCAGGGAACCCTCCCAGGCCACGTCTATGCTCTGGGCTGTTGGGGGCCTCGTGCTTTGGGGCAGACCCGGACTTCAGGGGACCCCCTACCCCACCGGGCTTCCCGGGCTGAGGCCAGGGCACAGTCCTCCCTCCGAGGAGGCCCGTCCTCAAGCTTCACCCGCCCTCGGTCTCTGCGGCTCTGTCTCCCGAAACACAAGCTCGGCTGCTGCCCAGCTAAGGGGGAAAAGGACCCAGAAATTCCTCTCAACCCCCCGTCTGAGGCCTCTGGGCCCCAACTTCCCCGGACGGAGACCCGAGGGTGCCAGGCACATTCGGGCGGAGGACCTCGTCAGACAATCTCACGACGAAAGATCAAGGCAGTTTGAAAATGTCTTTTATGCACAGAAAGTGCTCAGAACTGTGGTTGTCACAGCTACTAGCGTTCGATGAGTTTCAGTTATTATTTCTAAGGAAGAAAAGCTCGAGGAGGGTCTCTGGCCAGACACGTTCCCCTGCGGGAGCCCTGGCGTGTGCCTCGCGGGGAGGAACAACCGCGCTCCCTGCGCCAGGACGGCGTCCAGCTGGGGCCCCAGGGAGGGCTCCTCGCAGAAGTGCCCGAGATGGGCAGGTTTGGGAGGGACTGAGGGTGCGTCACAGGCCAAGTGCGTGAAACTCCGCCCACCAGCCGCGGCCGGATTTTCTAGGCGTGGACCCACTTTCCCCGCAGGTCAGCACCAGCCCGGGCAGAGTGGCGGAGGACAGGACACCGTGAGCGCCGCGGCGCCAAGGGA
Source organism: Propithecus coquereli (assembly GCF_000956105.1). Taxonomy (NCBI): domain Eukaryota; kingdom Metazoa; phylum Chordata; class Mammalia; order Primates; family Indriidae; genus Propithecus; species Propithecus coquereli. The sequence goes on along the minus strand of NW_012151975.1, from coordinate 484,880 downwards.
GGACGAGCTTGGCTGACAGGAGCTTCCAGGAGCTCAGGTGACGCACGGCGGACATCGAACCACGCCGTCCACGCCGGCAGTGCCTTTCACCTTCCGCCAGGCTCCCAGCCCTGCCGCGGCAGCCCTCGCAGCCCAGCGTCCTGTTTGCTCCCTCTGGGGCGAGACTCATCCCTCATGACACCCCCAGACAGCTCTGGACACCGTCGGCGATTCGGCCCGGAGCCTCCACCGGCCCTTCTGCCCACAGGACGCTGCTGGCCACCATGGTCCCCTCTCCCTCTGTCTGGTGACACGGCTGTCCCGGCCCGGGCCCCGCCCTGCACACCCCACAACCCACTCACCCGCCCCAAGGCCAACCGAACTCCCGCAGGTGAAAACACGCAACAAGCTAAGGCCAGAGAGGTTCGCACCAAAGTCAGGGCCCGGCCCCTGTGGAGAGACGCAGTGCCCAGCTTTCCTCCGTAGGACATGAGACTCCTTCAACGTTATCTGATGAGCCTTTGGAACATGATAAACACTGAAGAATCTCGTAAGTGGCCAGATATCTGCTTCTGCCGGAACAAGCACCACAGCTGGGCAGTCATGAAACAGAGACGTTGCCTCGCGCTCTGCAGGCGGGGTTGGCATGAGCAGGGCCGCGCTCGCTCACGGAGCTGCCCCTGCCCTGGTGTTCTCGCGCCCACGACCCCCGCTCAGGAGGATGCCTGATGGGTTGGCTCAGGGACCACCCACGGCCTCGTCTCACCAATCACACCTGCAATTACCGGTCTCCAAATAAGGTCACTCTGAGTTTTGGGGCCGGGGACACCTCCACGCGATCTGGGCACTGTTCACGCACAGCTGCCCGGAGCATGGCCACGCCCAGCCGCCCACAGAGCCTCCCCAGCCCAGCGGCTTAGTGGACGGAGGGGTGACTGCTCAGGGTTTCCCATGTCTGAGTTCCGGGCCCTTCCGTCACATGTGCTCCCTGCCTGGGCCTGCCGGGCACAGAGGCATCGGGCTCCCGTCAGCCCTGGGCCCCGCGGGGAGAGGGTCTTTGTGCATCTTTGTGGCCTTGTCCCCCAGGTGCGTGGCGCCATTTGGGAGCTGGCGGGGCCGTCGCTGACCTGGTCGCCCACGACTCCAGCCCCTCATCTGTCCACAGGGCACTGTCCGACCGTGACATCCCGAGTTCGTGTCCCTCGGGGCTCACACGTCATGGGGCGAGGGGCTGAAGTCCCCTCTCGGAGCCACACGCAGGACCTCGGGACACGTGGGAGACGCCGCCACTTGGACACAGAGCAGCGGGAGCACCCAGCTGCCCCAGGGAGCAGCCGCAGCAGTGGGGACCTCGGGGACGCCCTTCACGTGGGAGGACGCAGCACAGGCGCGGACGTGCCGGGTGCTGCAGAGAAACACGGGCCTCCCGCGGTCGAGCCTCCCTGGACAGACACTGGCGGCTCCGACAGGGACGTGCAGGGAGGCAGCCCCGGGCCGGGGAGAGGCGTGGTTCCAGCCACGGACACCGGCCTCTGCTCCAGGGGCCACAGGAAGGAGGCCGGGCAGAGCTCTGAGGGGCCCTGCTGGCGTTTGGGGGGCCAGTGAGACTCGGGCGGGGACAGCCGGGTCCCTGTGCATCCTGGAGACGCCTGTGGTGTGGGGGGTCCGGAGTCCGCTCCGGTCACGTGTCAGAGGAGACGGCGTCACTGGCGGGTGGAGGGGCAGACCTGGGACGCGGGTGGAGCTCCCGGGCGGTTCCCCTGGGCACAGCCCTGACCTGCTGCCAGGGCCAGGCAGGCGTGACAAGTCCTTGGCCTCCCAGGGCCTGGTCACCACGGGGACAAGAGCTGCCATTTATTATTAAAGACGGCCAGGCCGGGCGGCCAGAGACCACACCACAGCCGCCACTCGTGGGGTCCAGGCTCCTCTGAGTGTCTTGGACCGAGTGGGACCCCCAGCAGAACAGCAGACACCTGCTGGGCATCGCACAACCCGCGGCCCGAGAGGACGGGGCTGAGGGGTGGGACCTTGGGCTCCCAGACGCAGACCCCGTGACCTGCTGGGAAGGGGGTGGGCGAGAACACAACCTCGTGGCCCAGACTCACTCGAAACCCGGTGGAGAGATCGCCAAGCCCTGCGTGCCCCTGGGGCCCTGCGGTGGGGCAGGAGCTGGCCCGAGGGAGCAATGCGCCCTCCTCAGCCCTGCCAAGGGGACCATGGGGCCCTGGTCCAGAATCCCTCCCACCCAGTGGGCACCAGGGCCCCGGCGCTGGTCTGATGTCCCAGGCAGGACGCCGGACGCTGGGGTCCACGGAGCCCCTCCCAGAGGGGATGGGAACAGGACGTGGGCCCGTCCCAGGGGGGGCCCTGGAGCCAGGACTGGGGAGTGGGCGCCAGGAGGGAGCCCAGGGACTTCAGGGCCGGGCTCCACAGACGGCGGAGAGGCCACCGCGCATGCCCAGGCCCCGGCGCCGGGATGCGGGCAGGGGCACCTGGCCCCCTGCCCAGAGCTTGTGGGACTGGCCCCGAAGGAGCTTATTTGGCAGGAACTCGGTGCTTCCTGGCGCCAAGGCTCTCGGGAGCCGCCAGGCGCTCTCTATGCCGCTGCTGTCCTGCCCCAGACGCCCTGCCCTGCCCAGGGGACGACCGTCCTCTGGACCCAGGACAGCGGACATCCCCCAGGGAGAACCACTGGGGAACAAATGGAGAAATCTCTTCCCACCACCTCACTTGGGGCCACAGAGCCCGTGGCTGGCTCAGGAGAGAGAACATTCTGGGCCAACCCCTGGCTGGAGAGAGCTGCCCCCGGGAGCTCTGAAGGCAGCGCGCCCAGGGGACAGACGGCGCCCTCCACGCGAGCTCCCGCTCAGGAGTCCTGGCCACAGACGAACCTTAGCGTCCCCTCTCTGAAACCAAATCTAAAACTAGAGTGTCGGAAAACAAGGACGCGGCTCCCACCCCTCACCAGTCTCAGGGGCTGCTGCTATGTTCTGAAGAATAAAAGGAACCTTCTGGAAGGGACTGCCAAGGCCAACGGGACAACTTTCGTGTTTCACGGAACCCCCCCACCCCGACCACTGGGCAGAGGCCGGGACCTGAATCCTCCCCGACGGCTCTGCATTCACGGCCCAGCCAATTCCTGCTGAGCCAGAGGCCGCCGTCCTGCTGGGAGCCCCACGACGTCGCTGCCCAAGCCCTCCCGACCCCTGCCCTCTCCAGGGTGGGAGGTGGACAGAGACCGGACGGGAAAGAAGGTGGCAAGGAACGACCCGAGCCTGACGGTTCTGGGGAAACCGTCTCCCTGTCTCCAGTAACGCAGTGGCCCGGGAGGGGGGACGCCCGGCCGGCACTGCACCAGAGGGACCGCCTCAGTCACGGGGCGGGAAATGAACCAGCACGCACAGGTTTGCCCCTGCGAGTGCCAACATGCATCCAGAATGCCCGCCTCCTGCTCCTCCCGCAACAGCCGCGCAGGAACAGACGGGGGACCCCACACTCAGACGGCCCCCAAGTGGGGCCCCACAGAGCCCTGTCCGAGACAGGATGAGAGACTTCACTGCTCCGGCGAGCGGGCGCCATGTCCTGGCACGGGTTGATGGGCACTGTTATCGCTGGGAACAAAGATGAAATGACTGGGGGAACCAGACCTCTCCCAGGCGCAGGGCGGACGGCGGACGGTGTGCATGGCAGGCGGGCCAGGGGACGTGGGCCTTCCCCGCAGCCCCCTCTGCTCTGGCCAGGGACTCGGGCTCTGCTGTCCTCCCCAGCCCAGTCACCCAGCCCCCGGAGAAGGTGGACGGGGACCTTCTCTCCAGCCTCCCGCAGCACCGGCACTCGCTAGGGCTGCCTGCCGCTGGGCCTTTCCATGGCGACACTGGACGTGGTGAAGGCCTCCTGGTAGCAGAACACCAGTGGTCCCTCCCAGACAAGCGCCAAGCCACGCCCCTTTCCCTGTCGAGGTCTCTGCTGCGAATTCCTGCTGCTCCGACATTAGTCCAGAGCCCTTGCCTGCCGCCCCAGGCAGACACACACAGGGCCCGGCCTGTCCTCACATCTGTGCACCCGCCACCCAGGGCCTTTGCACGTGCCGACTTCACAGGGCTGGCTCTCTTCTGCTTTCAGTTTCCGCCCGGTGAGCTGCCTCTGCAACAGGACCCCTGACCACCGCTCTAAACAGACCGCCCCTGCCCACCCCTAATCGATAAGCTGCGATTACCCGTCTTAAAGACGTGGCTTTTATTCACCGTCCACTTGGTCAACACCACGTCCCTGGCCCCTGCTGGCTCTGTCGGTGCCCGGAGAGTCCAGAGTGCAGAGGCAGCCTGGGTGTTCGGGCGTGAGCTGGGCAGCCCTGCGTGCCACCCACACCGGGGCTTCGCTGCCTCTAGTGGGCTCCCGGCCCCTGCGGTGCTCAGCAGACCAGGCTCAGGGATCCTTTCTCCATGGGACGCTGCGGAAGGAACTCAGGACCATGGACCGGCGCCGGGCTCACATGCGGCTGTGGACAGGAGCAGGCTGGGCCTCTCTGAGCCTGTCCCTTCGTCTTGTTTCTTCCCTCCTGAGGGTAACAAGACGCAGGGCGGCATCCTTCCCAGCTCTGAAATCTCGTGGTCTCGTGTTTTCCTACCCCTCGTCTTGGGGGAAGGAGCAAACCCTTACGTTGCTACGCACAGCCGAGGTCTGCAAACGAGCCACCAGGGCGCCTGCTGCCAGAGTTCGCTGGGCTGCCGCAGGCCGAAGGTGCGTTTCCCGGGAAAGGCGGTCGGTGTGGTTAGACTGTGACCCCCTCAGGAACCCAGAAAGCTAGTGCTGGTGCTCAGCACCCCACGGTGCGGCTCCCTGGCCAAGCTCCTGCAGGTTTGCCTGGGTCGGGATGCTCCATGGGGCCCTGTCCTCGTGGGTTTGTGAGGTGAGCACTTCCTCCAAGCAGCCCTGGGCCAGCTCTGCAGAGAATCCCATTCTCCATCCCGCACCCGTCCCGGAGCCGCAGTCGCCCCACTGTCCTCCTTGGACAGAGTGGCGGGGCGCGGCCAGCCGAGACCCCAGCACCCAGCACAGCGCAGCCCAGGACAGACACGGCCCACGTCTGTTCAGTCCATGAATACAGGCACACGCCGATTAAACACTGATCTTCCAACCTGGATTTGCGGCCGGGTGAAAGGTGGTGTCTAAACAGCACCTGGGCATTCCGCCTGCCCAGGTGTGTCCCGGCCTTCACTGAACAAATATTTGTGTTTGGCATTGGCGGATACGCTGACACGGTGCTTCATCCAGTTGTGCACTATTTTAAAGAACTTCTTATTATTAAGTCCATTAAGCAAACAAACTTGCCAGTTACTAGGTTAAAATGCATAACACAGGATTAGAGCGAAATGTCAGGAGCTGTAAAACGCAGGTGGGATTCCGCAGAAATACGCAGCCAGTATGAATCACTCTCAGTCGATCTTTATTTTCCTCCAGAAGAAGACCGTCTTTCAAGGAGAAGAAAATGTTAAAATTTGCAAACAGAATATAAATTTACCTCCATCCAGTGACATACATGAATTAGCACATAACTGGTCTTTCTATCAATGCCTCTGAAAACCAAAGCCCCCAAAGCAGACAGAATTAGCATGACAGCAAAGCCATTTAAAAAAAATACATGCCCCAGTTTACAGACTATAACTACTAATCATATTTTAAAGTAATAGAACTACGTCCAATTTCAAGATCGCAAGCTGAACACTTGCTGAAATCTCTCCCACGTGCGTATCACGTGCTCGGGAATGGCAGGAAAAATGTAAACCTAAGGTGGGCAGACCCCGCTGAGAGCAGGGAGCAGGGCTCTCGGAGGACTGGCAGCCAGGAGGAAGCTGGACAGGTCCCGTCAAGGCTGCAGCCGCCAGCCCAACATGGTCCAGGGCCCACGGAGCAAGCGGCCACCCGGGGAGGAAGGCAGGTGGGGCAGCCCGAGTGCACAGGGGCTGCCTGGGGTCCCCACGGGAGGGCCATGCCCCCCACTCCTCCCACCCCAGCCAGGAAGCAACACAGAGGTCAGTGTCCAGGCAGAGCAGGCATTGGGCCAGCCCACAGAGCAAGGGTCAGAGGTCAGACGCTATCCACTTCCCTCTCTCCCTGGGATAACCAGAACTCCAGCCCGGAGAGGCGACTTCCCCCTTTCCCTACGCAGGCTTTGTGCCCGCAGAGCTGTGTACGGGGAAGAACCACTGCGGCCATAAGCCACGGTTGACAGTCAGACATGCCAGGCACGGATGCCGCGGCGAGATTACCCGAGAACTTATACCCGAGAAAACAGCTGCCGCCACAGCCAAGCAGAACCTTGAAATAAGCCCAGGAAACAGTCTCGGAGAGAGAAAAGCATCTATGAATCAAGAACGGGGAGTTGTGAAAAAGAACCAACTAGCAACATTGGAAATTAAGAATACACTTGTTAAAATTTTAAAATTCAATTATGCTTGAGTTTTAGAACAGACGTAGCAGAAGTGTGAGTAAGGGAGCTACAAACAGAGGCTGAGGGACTTTTCCAGAATGACGGAACTACAGACAGCGCAGAAGTGGACAGACACGAAAGGCCAGTGAGACGTGCGTGCTCGCTCAGCCTCTGGGAGAGGAGAAGGGGACATTAGAGAGAAATCGTCACACCACAAACGGTTCCTGAGACTTTCCCAGCAATGAAGAAAACATTACCCCACTGCCTGTCAAACGCCACGCAACACACATAAGTAAAACTCGCCCCAGACACGCTGCAGGAAACTAACAGAACGTTAGAATTAAGAAAGACTCTCAAAGGTCCAAAAAAAATCCAATTTTCTAAAAGAATCAAAAATCAGATTATTATCAACATCCCTGAATGCATAAAGGACTGGAGCATTATTTTCAAAGTGCTAAAGGAAGACAATTTTGAATCTGGGTTCTGTCTCTATGCAGCCTGTCACCTAGTGGAAGTTGAGAGAGATGTAACACACAGAGGCGCGGGCGGTGCCAGGTCGGCGGGTGGACGCTGGGGGTTTGCTCTGGGTCGCGGGAGAAGCTGAGGGGCTGGCGAGCGAGCACTTGTCGCGAGTGCTGGTGCAGGCGTGAGTGGAGGTGGTGACCCCCAGGCCGTGGGGCGGGGGTAGGGGCAGGCAGTGCAGAGGTGCTCCAGGCTCCCGCGTGTCCCTGTCCCTCGTGGCGTCCGGTTGCTTCACCAACCGCTGCCCCGGGCCCACCACAAGACCTCTGGCTGCGAAGCGAGGAGGTGGCAGCCGCGAGGCGCACAGCCTGCCGGAGCTCCCTTCACCCACAAGCCAGGGCACCCTGGTTTCTGGTGCCGACCAGGAGCTGCCCTTCGGGTCCCGCCTCCCTTCTGGACCCCAGCCCCACAAGCCCCACAAGCCCCACAAGCCCCACAAGCCCCACAGCAGACGCCTCACCCGACAGCACCAACTAGGACCTAACTCAGACGCCAACACGCGTGTGCTGATCTCCAGCCTGAGAGCTCGGTGCTGGGGCTGGAGACTCAAAACAGAGCTAAAGACGCATCCGTCTTCAAGGTGTTCGTCATTTATTATGTTCCTGGTTAAAGGTTCTGCCATTAGTATGGTCGCAAGAACTCCTTTTGATACTACTGCTGTTGTACGTGTTGTGTCGTTACTGCCATATTCTTTAAAAGCTGTCCGAGTACCAAGTGTGGTGAGGATGCAGTAACGAAACTCTCTTTCACCACTCGTGGGGTGCAAATTGGTGCAGCTGGTGTGGAAGGCTCACCAGTCTCTGTGCCTGTGCTCCAGCAATTCCACACCTGGAAACAGCTGGCACGGGAACGCTCATGGGAGGGCTGCTTAATTGCCAAAACTGTTGGAAACCACACAGATGCACCCTGGTAGCAGAGGGATGACTTTTGGTGTATCTTCAGCAGGAAGAATCTTCAACTACACCAACAAGAATAAATCTCACAATATGCAACAAGGAAAAGAAACCAGACACCCAAGATACATGTTGTGTGACTCCACTTCTATAAAGTTCAAAATCAGGAAGAACTAATCTAAGAGATCAGAAGTAGGGCTACGCAAGGTGGAGAGGAGGGGACGTGATGACAATGTGGGTTAGTGACAGGCTCCTGGTGGCCAGGGGGCATCATGCTTCCTCACCCTGGGGCCAGAGCTCACTGCAGCTGCTCACTTCGTCGCACTTCATGGAGCTGCGCACTTAAGACTTGAGTACTCTCCTCTTCAAAGACAAAAGTGTTTTGTCCTTAAAGTCACTCCACTTTCTCTACCCTTATTTCCTTTTATTTCCACATTTTTAGCCAAGCCCATCATCACCGTCATCACCATCACCATCCATGATGATTGTGTGGGCTACGTGTACCTGGTCACTCACCGTGTACTGTCCAATTGTAGTGGGCAGGCACATCCATGTAGTTCTCTCTGTACCTGTCACGCCAGAGGGCGTTGCGCTCTCAGGTTCTTCACAGAGATCTTTCGATGATGGCGATGTTGATAGTGGTGATGATGATGGTGGTGGTCATGACAATGATGATGGTGGTGATGATGGTGATGGTGGTGATGATGGTGATGGTGATGGTGATGATGATGGTGATGGTGGTGATGGTGATGATGATGGTGATGGTGATGGTGGTGATGGTGGTGATGATGGTGATGATGGTGGTGATGATGGTGATGGTGATGGTGATGGTGGTGATGATGGTGACGATGGTGATGGTGGTGATGATGGTGGTGGTGATGATGATGGTGGTGGTGGTGATGATGGTGATGATGGTGATGATGGTGGTGATGATGGTGATGGTGATGGTGATGGTGGTGATGATGGTGACGATGGTGATGGTGGTGATGATGGTGGTGGTGATGATGATGGTGATGGTGGTGATGATGGTGGTGGTGATGATGATGGTGGTGGTGGTGATGATGGTGATGATGGTGATGATGGTGATGGTGATGATGATGGTGACAAAGGTAGTGGTGATGATGATATTTATCTCAGAGCACCTGGCAAAAATGGATGGCGACTACTACTGTTTGAATTATTAGATGAAAGATATAATTAACTTACAAAATACTGTTATTCTTGTCATGCCCCAGCCCTAGCTGGATTTCTGAATTACGACTTAGATAAGCAACACAAAAGGAACTGTCGCACTCTTTTGGAAAGTCACAGCATGCCCTTTTCCTATTGCCGGCCACATCTAAAATCCTCCCATTACACTCTCACGTACATACACAAGACTCCTTCCCCAGGGATGTCGCTGTCAAGCACAGAAAAACACATCCCCACTTCGACAGCCCAGGAACGCCTCCCTCATTTCCATCTCCCACTCAGTTACCCGGAGGGCTGGGGATGAAAGGAGAGGGACAGCCCAAAGCCACACTCCCAGCACACTTCCCAAGCCTTGCTGCACGTTCCTGAGGCAAAGCAAACGCTGCTTTGTGCAACTCGGTTCATTTACATGGGCAAGTGAGGCAGGGTTCTGTCTGCAGTGAGCACAGGGGGATAATCACAGCCAGACAGCAGCACCAGGGCTGTGTGGGAGGGCCTGCTGAGTGCAGGACTGCCCAAGCGGTCTGCCCAGCTTCCTGTGGTCCTGGGTAAACTTTTGCACTTGGTATCTTTGTCTTTGTCTGTGGCAGAGGTGGGCCCGTAGCTAGAGCATGTGGCGAAGACGAAGAGATTTTAAACTTATTCTCACTTCCAGAACTTACTGCAGCTCAACGGGCAAGCCGTCTGCCTTCCTTAGGTCTTCATCCTCATCTATGGACCAATAAAAGTTAAATAATTAATATGCTTTCTCCAGTAATCTTGGGGTATCTAAGGATGTTTACGACGTATCTATAAATTTTCAGAAGTTTAGGAAATATAATTAGTTTTACTTGACGTGTGGCAGGTAAGAGGGAGATGAGCGAATTGCGCCCGTCAGCCAGTCGTCCAAGCGCTTCCTCCAGGGAGCTTTCGACAGCCCTTCCTCACATTCCGCAGCTCACTGCGCAGAAACCACACAATTCTGCTCGTCTGCGCACAGCAGGCTCGGGTCATTGTAGTATCTACGACCCTTAGTATCCAGCAGGTGCTTAGTAAGTGTTGGCAGAAACAAGTATTGTGTTCTAGAAAATGTTATGTTTCTAACATCCCTTTTTGTTCTTTCTTTTGCATAAACAATGACAGTAATCTTAGGCCGGAAATGCCCATCCGCTCATGCAGAATTCATATCAGATGATGTCTCCGTAAAACCTAAGGAACCTGGTCAAACATCTCATCTGTCACCAGGAGGTGGGACTTAGGCGCTAAGATCAGTGGAGCTGAACTGGAGATTTCACTCACTGCAGGGTGCCCCAAAAGTCTCCACACAAAGGAAAAATTTTGCAAAATTTTGTAATGAATATTTTGTAACTAAAGGTACATTTAGCGACAATTTCCCATTCTCCCTGTGTATGGCAACTTTTGGGACAACCTGTGTTTCAACGACCTCCTGGTCTCCTCTGACATCCCAGCCCACGCAGCAACCCAAGGAGCCAGGCCACGGGTGAAACCCTCAGCATTTTGGAAATGGCAGCGGCTGCACCAGCTTCAGGAGAGACAGGAGCTCAGGTGAGTACAGAGCTGGGAGCACCGGCTGCTGGCTCTGTGACCATCACCGCCGGGATGCAGAGCCTGTCTTCGGGGCCCCTTGCCTTCTCTGGGCTGAAGCAGGCAGCAGCGCACGCCACAGAGACGGTGTGACTACGAGCTAAAGACACCTGAAGCCACATTAATTCTTCACGAGAAACAGCAGTGGAGAGGGCACATGGCCTGACCCAATGGTGAACTCACAAGAGCCCCTCCCTTTTCCTTCCTGCTCTCCTAAATCTGCCCTTCCTTTGAAGCCCTGCTCCAGCCACACTAGTTCTAGGCACTGCCTTGGGTGGAAATGTTGGGGTCTCGTGACGAGGCCATGGGCCTGGGGCTACTAGAGGCCTCTGTGAAGTCAGCAACTTCCACCACTCACCACGCCTTGTGCCGGTGGGGACTAGCGCAGCCCGGCTGGCCCCACTCCCTGCTCTCACAAGGATTCCAGGTCTGCTGTGGCTGCTCAGATGTGCAGACCCAGCTCCCACTGGGAGAGACAGTGGGGCCTGCAGGGGCCCCGCTCGTGGGGAAGCCCATGGTGGTCTGGTCTGGGCCTCTCCAGCCACTCCCAGCCACACCCCGGGGGCAGGATGCCTCTGAGCTACGCCTGTGGCCACACGCAGCTGATGCCTGGGCAGGCACCACCCTCCTCCATACCCCAGGCTAACGTGTGTCCACACCAGCCACCCTACCCTCTACAGCTCGCTCTGAAGTCCCCCTGGGTTGTTACAAGGCCCCCAGGTGCAGCCCCAGGCAGCAGGACAGGCGAGGTGAGCTGATCACAGACGGGGGAGCTCAGTGCAGCGGCCAAGGGTGAAGACTCTGCGGGGAGAACTTGCAAGCCAGGGCGAGGGCCACGCAAGGCCAGGCCTGCAGTGGAATTCACCTGGGACCTGGAGCTGAACCCCAACCACACGCCCGCATGCACAAGCCCCGGGCATTGTCCCGTAAGCCACCCAGCCCACTGGAAAACCTGTTCTGCACGAATGCTAAGGAAAACAAAAGCCAGTTTGCCCTGGGAGCCCGGCCAGCACGGAGCCTGTGACGTGCCCTACGGGGGCAAAACAGCCCCCACCTGCCGGGGGCAATTTGGGGCAGGTGGCTCTATTGACAGATGGTGCCGGGGGCACGCGCTGCAGGTTACTCGAGCTCCTCCTAGCCAGCCACGGCCAGGCTCCAGACCTCTGCACCCCCAGGCAACCGCGGGGCCACAGTCCGGCGGGGCAAGGGAGGAGGCCCCCACCCCACCACCTGGCAGCCTCATACCCACCCCAGCCAGGCCCTGACCAAAGAACCAGGACCCCTGGCTGGGTCCCCAGCCCCTGTGAGCAGCCTCTGTGTGGGTCCCTTGTCCCCTCAAGTCTGCCACGTCTCCAGACCAAGCACCCACAGTGGTGGGGACAGAACTCATCTGGCGGGGAGGCAGGTAACACGCACCCAGGTAACAGTACCAGTGCCGGGGGACACAGACCAGGGGCAGCTGCCTGTCCAGGGGGCCCCAGAGGCTCCTGAAGGAGAGTCCTCTCCTCCCAGCCCAGAGACTGCCAGGAGGGACAGGAGCCCTGAAGACAGGCCAGGGTGACACCAGTGAGGGGCAGGCCACCCCGCAGGTGCTCCTGGGGGCAGTGACCACCTCTTCGGCAGCCTTCGTGGTGAGACTGTGCCATCTCCTTGCAGAGCCCACCCAGCCACCTCGCTGCGTCTGCCTGAGGCCCTGGGCACGTCCACGGCAAGAGTCTGTACCCCAGAGCTCCGAAGTCCTGGGTGTTCCTTGTGGAAACTGCAGGTGCCGGACTCTCCCCAGCCCACGGCCGTAACCCTCACCAGGAAATGTGGCTCCGTCCTCTCTGCGTGAGAAACAGCCAAGCACGCCCTACACCCACACAAAACGCCACCAGGCCATCGGGGCACCCACGCCCAGGCATCTCCTGCCCCCAGCCTGTGCTCGGGGCTCAGCAGACTCCCAGGCCTTCCACGCACGGGCCACGGCCACCGCTCACCTGCCTCAGGCTCTGCTCCAGCCGAGCCCCGCGCCCTGACGTTGGGGGCCCGGGGCTCTGCCTGAGGTGCTGGGATCAGCACACCTGCCTCTGCGCCCGCTCCTGCGGAGTCCCCACTGGGCGCCACACGGACGTGCCACCTCATCCCCACAGGTACCGGGAATATCCCGTCTCATCGATGAAGAATCTGCTCCCAGAAAGATTAAATAACACATGCCAGGTTACACAGCTAGAAAACGGGGGGATGATTTTCATGTGGGACGGCCTGGAACCTGAGCACCAGGGTCACTTCTGCGCCAAGCGGCCACCTGGGAGAAACGCTTGCGGGACCAGGGAGGACTCGTGCCGGAGGCACCAACCGCATTTGCCGGGTGAGAATCAAAGTCCTCCAGATACAAGAAAGGACGTGGCTCATTCTTTGGCCTTGGCCTGAAGCTGTGAACGAAACACAAAAGTGACTACAGCCCCATCCCAGTGGTCAGTGCCAACGTCACTTCACCAGCCCTCACCAGCGTCCCCTCCGGGGACCAAGCCCCACTGCCGGGCATCGCGGTCCTGGACTCCGCGCGTGCTGAAATGCCAGAGGAGGTCAGTGCTCTGTGCAGAGACCCCGCCTTGGAAGCACAGCCGTCTCTAGCGGCGCAAGTGACAAATCAGCGTGGCTCAGGGGTCGGCGTTGGCGGGGGCGAGGGACGCAGGCGCGGAGGGGCCAAGCACAACCTCCCAGGGCAAACCCAGCCAACAGGCAACCAGGGCCGAGGGCAGTGGCGTCCTCGGACTGCGCTACGCGGTGGGCGCAGGACCCGTGGCCGTGCCCGAGGGACAGGAACAGCCAGTGGCACTGGAGGCCCGGGGGTGGCAGCAGCTGCCTAGGGTGGCGAACAGGGCCTGCGCTGAGTGGAGGAGGAGAGCGTGGCGTCTGGTGCCGCCGTTCGAGGAAGGGGCCGGCGCGCCTGCAGGGGACGGTCCCCCACCCGAGTGTGGGGCGCGTGCAGGCCACAGAGCTGGGAGACCTGCTCCTGCCCGGGAGACGGCAAGTTCCTCGTGTACCAACCTTTATCGAGGAGCCCGGAGCCGCCCACCTGTTTATTCCAAGCAATTTAACACAGATTGCAACTCCAAGGTAAACAAAACACGTACTTTCTAATTAGTTGCAATGGAACCATCCCACAGACAAAGAAAACCCACAGTGAAAACGCCAGATAATTTCTATTTCCTAAGAGCCACCTTCTCCTCCTCAGCCACACCAGGGGAGAGCCAGGCAGGTGCTGGACCTCGAGCCAGAGAGGACCTGGCCTCACTGTGAGCTCTGGGTCTCAGGTTCCACGTCGGACCATCTGCTGCCTCCACTCACGGAGCTGTGCGCGATGCCCGGTGTCCACCCCCACATCTGGCCTGGCACCCACCGGGCCGCTGGTTCTGCTCCAGACACCGGCACCGCTGCTCCACAGGACCTTTCCGGAGCACCCGAGTCTGTCTTCCCGGGGCCCACAGCCTCGTGAGATGCTGGTCTGCGCGGCGTCCTTGCTCTCCCACCGGAGCGTGGACTCCGTCCCGGTGCAGCCGGCTCCCGCACAGCCTGCCCAGAGGGAGGCGCCGTCCACGCCGCCGAATGAGCATGGCAGCAGCAGCCAGCGGGTCGGCCCGTGTGCCGCGCAGCCCCGAAGGCGGAGTCCCAAGGCTGATTCCGGTTGAGAGGAAGACTAAAAAGGGAGGCATGTCTGGAACCTACTAAGATTTAAAACACATTCACATAACTCCCCTCTCTTTCGTTTCAACTTGAAAACTGCCGACTTAGATCTGCAGATCTTGGAACCTGCCGGAAGTCAAAGTCAGGGCTGAATCCTGACCGCGTCCCAGGAGCCTCTCTGCAGTCTGCGCCGCGCACCTCTCCCGCTCTCGGTTGTGTTTTCTGTTCCCCCAAATTGACTAGATTCTCTGAGAACAAGAGCATCTTATAGAACTGGGTGTGCAGTGGAACCAAGAATAACTGCTTGCTTTCTTCTTCCCTTAAAAAAGGAAAGAGACACAAAATCAACCAGTTGGAACATTCGCAAGCTCTGCGAGATGTCGGCGAAACCTCCTGTGCGTGCTCCGTGGCGGCCTCTGCTAAATACTGGTCTGTGTGGAGGAAAAGCGTTTGTCATTTATTAATTCTTAATCATGTCACAGTCTGTCTCCCTCTACTTCTCTTTCCTCCAAAAAAATTGGTGAACTTGCCATTTTAATGGAGGCAAAAAAAGAAAACAATGTGACCTTGTGACCCTTGTGAAAATCCCCTCTTGCGTGGAAAATGCCTTCTCAGCGATGTCACAAACCTGTGCTTGCCGGGCACGCTCCCGCCTGCTCCTCACTTCCCGTCTCCTGTCACACACGAGCCTCCACTCACATGTCCGTAGGGCAGGCGCGGGCACGCGGCACTCGCTGAGCCAGCCGCCGGTGGCACCACTGCGCAGCACACAGCCCGTCACCAAACCCTGAGAGTGTGACTGAAGGGGCTCCTTTCCGACAACACTGAGTTCAGAAGTTTTCTCCCCCAAATCCCAGACGGTGTATAATCCATCCCCTTCTCCCCAACCCCCGCGGCGAGGAGACCTCGAAGAAGCCGCCGTGGGGTCAGCAGACCGCCCATTTCCAGGGATTCGCACGCCAGCGCGTGCAGCAGAGGACACCGCGGCTGCAGAACCGCCGACCCGGGCTCAGCAAAGGGGAGACTGCAGTCTGGGGTCTCAGTGCCAGCTGTGACGTAAGGGACAGGTTGTCACGGAACAGGAACCAGTGCACGGGGCGGGACACGGAGATGAGGCAGAGCCAGGTGTGCTGGCTGAGTCCAGGACAGCCGCCTCCCTGGGCCACACCTGGCTGGGGGAGGAGGGCAGGAGACAGCCGACCGTGGCAGCCGGGGGAGGGGTCGGCGTGACGGGAGAGGGTGGGGCCCGGGCCCCCAGAGAGGCTCCTCAGTGAGAATGGCTCCTCTCGGCTGTCCCCACGTTTCTCGGCGGGAACAGGTCAAGAATGAAGAGAGAATGTCCTGGCAGCCGAGGCAACCTACGTTCCACTCTCCCGGGACGGCACAGCAGGCAACGACCCCACGGAGCAAAGTCCTGGCCCAGAGAGGACACTGTCAGTCACCGGCCCGTGCTCTGGGGCCAGGCGGCCGGGCATCGGCTCCTCCACTGGTCAGCTGTGCATCTGGGACCAGTCTGAAGTCTTCGCGCCTCTGTCTACCCCTGTGAAGAGACAGTGGCCTCGGACCCCTCGGCAGGCTGTGAAGACGGCGTGAGACACGGGACGTGCGTGGGAAGGGCCCGCACCGCGTGTTCGAAGATCTCGGGGATTGTCAATAGCAAGAACAAGAGGACGGTCGGCAAACTTCAGACTGACAGACAAAACCGTTCACAATACTTGATAGTGTAACTGCTCCGCAACATTGTGTATCTCGTGCAAAGACTTCGAAGACGTGATAACCGATAACCGTACTATTCATGGCAAGGGGCAGAGAAAAATGCAGCAACTCCAGAAAGGCAAGCGCTTCCTGCTCCCGTCCCTCCAGCACCACCCACAGCCGCGCATGGCAACAAAACGGACACGGGAAGACGCCGGACAGTGGGGAAGGGAAAGCGGACCAGCCGGGGAATGCAGGACCCAGGGAACGACGGGGGTGAGTTTCGGGATTTTCTCTGGCTTCACACGTCCCAGACCTGGAGCTGAGGGAGCCGGCGCCCCAGCAGCACCAGTGGCCACAGACGAAGAAGCCCCAACAAAGTCTGCTCTCTCTGCCGGAAGGACTGGGAAAGGGGCAGCCCAGCAAGACAGGAAACTTCCAGACGGGGACCCTCGACTCCAGCCAAACGCTGTAGGAGACAGCTGTGCCCCCCCCACCCCCGTGCTGCACAGGAAAAGCTGGGAACCCAGAACTGCACCCTCACAAGGCCGCGCCGACAGCTCAGCCCCCACTGGGCGGCATCAGGAGAGGCCTTGGAGAGTTGGCACCTTCCCACTGCCCGGCGTGAGGACACGTCCCTGACCTTGGCCATGGGGCCAGGTGGGGTCACGCTGTCGACAGATATGACAAGGAAACCCGGACCCCCCCCATCCCCTGCCAGAGCAGTGCCAGGAAGGGGACCCTCGTAACATTGTGCAAAAACCTCCAGGTTCCCCTCAAAAGCACTCAGCATACCAAGAACTAGGGAGATCTCAACCCGAGTGGGACAAGAGACAGTCGCAGCTGCCAGCATGGAAGGCAGGTTGGAAGTTCCGAAAGACCTCAAAGCAGCCAGTTTAAAAACGCTTCAACAACAAATTATAAACACACCTGAAATAAACCAAAAACTAGGAAGCCACAACAAAGAAATAGAAAGTCTCAGCAAAGAAACAGAAGATACAAAGAAGAACCAAAGGGAAATCATAGAACCGAAAAAAACCCTGAATAAGAAGCTGATGGCTTCAACGGCATAATGCAGGCGACAGAGGAAAGAATCAGTGAATTGAAAGATGGAATGAGAAAAAGGACTCAATCTGAAAAACAGAAAGAAAACAGACTGATTAAAAAGGCGGGGCCAGAACGAGAGATCTGACATCCGTGTCCTGCAGTGACGGGGCAGAGAAGAGCCGGTGCAGGACCAGCCATCGGGGAAACAGCAGCTGAGCGTGTCCCCGGCCCAGCAGGAGACGCAAACCTACAGGTCCCAGCAACTGAGCAAGCCCTGCAAGGACAAACCCTAAGAAACCCACATCAAGACACATTATAATTAAACTTCTAAAGACTAAAAACAAGGAAAAAATCCTGAAAACAGCCATAAAAAGGTGATATCTTACCTTTAGGGGGAAAATAATTGCAAGGATAATGTATTTTTCATGTGAAACCACTGAGACTGGGAGAAAGCGCCAGTATACTTTCAAGAGGTTTAAAAAAAAAAAAATGTCAACTCAGAATCCTA
>NW_012151975.1:456516-465962 GCF_000956105.1 Propithecus coquereli | reverse complement strand
AAAATCTGTGGGACACAGGTAAAGCAGTGTCGAGAGGGAAATTTATAGCACTTGATTCACACATTAGAAAGGAGTGAAAGCCTGCAATCAATAATTTAAGTTCCCATCTCAAGAACCTATAAAAAAGAGCAAAATAAATCCAAAGCAAGCAGAAGGAGGAAAATAAGCTGAAATCAATGAAATCGAAAATGGAAAAACAACAGAGAAAATTCAATGAAAAGAAGAGCTCCTTTGGTGAAAAATCAGTAAAACTGACAAACCTCTAGCAAGACCGAAAAGAAGATACAAATTATCAATATCTGTAATAAAACAGGGGATATCACTACAGAGTCTGTGGACATCAAAGTAATATTGGGGAATGCTGTAAACAACTCTAGAAAAACAAATTTGAGAACTTAGACAAAATGGGCAAGTTCTTCTAAAAGCACAATCCACCACAATTCACCCAATATAAAATAGACAATTTGATAACTCTTTAACTCTTAAAGGTATTAAGTTCTCAATTTTAAAACTTCCAGAAAAAGAAATTTCCAGGCCTAGATAGTTTTATTGGAGAATTCCACCAAAAGTTTAAAGAAGAATTGACACACTTCTACACAGTCTCTTCCAGAAAACAGAAGAGGAAGGGAGCACGTTCCAATTCATTTTGTGGTATTGCCCTAATACCAAAACCAAAGAAAGCACAAGAGAAAAAGAACAACAAACCAATGTCCTCATGAATATACCTGCTAACAAATATTAGCAGGTATTAATAGAATTTGTTTCTATATGAAAACAACTGTACGCCATGACCAAGTATGTGGCTTATTCCAGAAAGACAAGCCTAGTTTAACATCAAAAGTGCATCAATATAATCCATTATATTAACCGACTAAAGAAGTAAAACCACACGATTACATCAGTTGATGCAGAAAAAGTATTTGACAAAATTTGACACCTATTCATGATTTTTTTAAAATCTCATAAAAACAGAAATAGAGAGAAACTTCCTCAACTAGATAAAAGCATCTAAGAGATCCTACAGTTAACATTGTACTTATGCACGCTTTTCCCGAGGATTGGAAACAAACCAAGACTCTCCACTCTCCCCAGCCTTATTCAGCATAGTGTGGGAGTTTAGCCAGTGCAATCAGGCAAGAAAATAAAAGACATATAGATAGAAAACTAATAAATAAAACTGTCCCTATTGTAAATGGCATGATTGTTTACACAGAAAACTCCAAGAAATCTACGCAAAAAATGTCTAGAACTAATAAGTGAGTTCAACAGGTCACAGGACACAAGGTAGACATACAAAACTCAGTTGTGTTGCTTCTTGCTAGTAATGAACACACAAACACTAATGCAACGTGTAACACCATTTACAATTGCTCAGAACCATGAACTACTTAGATATAAATCTAGTAAAACAGGCATAGGATGGGTCTGCGGAAGACCGCACAACACTGACGAAAGACATGGGGAGAGACAGCATGCTCCTGGGTCGGAAAACCCAACAATTTTCCCCAAATCAATATATACATTTAACGTAATTCCTATCAAAATCCCAACAGTGTTTTTTTGGCATTTAGACAAGATCATCCCAAAATGCACACAGAGAAGAGACAAAGGAGCTAGCTGAGCTACAACAACTTCGAGAAAGGAGAAAGTGAGAGGAATCAGTGTTCCTGTTTCAGCTCCTGCTGTGTAACTGCAGGGACAGCCCCGTAGGTCCCGGAACCGAACTCAGACCCGGAAATGAACCACACGAATACGCCCGGCTGATTTTCGACGGAAGCGTGAAGGCAGGTAGTTCAGCGGAGGAAGCTAATGGTGCTGGAGAAACTGAACACCCACAGGCAACACCCTGGGCCTCGGCCTAAATTCACACCTGATACAAAAGTTAACTCAAGATGGATCAGAAATTTAAATGTAAAACATAAAACTATAAAACTCCTGTTAGGAAAAAAACAAAAAAAGGAGAAAATCTTCAGGATCCAGGACCAGGCAGAGTTCTTAGACCTGACACCAAAAACAGGAACCATAGAGGACAGGATCGATAAACCGGACTTCATCAAAATTTAAAACTTCTGCTCTGTGAAGACCTTGTTGAGAAGATGAAAAGGCAGGCCGCAGACTGAGAGAAAATATTTCCAGCAACACTTCCTACAAAGGACTGGCATCTAGAACATGCAAACAACTCTCAAAGTCAACAGAAAAAAAAAAACAGTCCAATTAGAAAATGAGCAAAAGACACGAACATTTTACCTAAAGGAAAACACAGATGGCAAGTCAGCACCTGGGAAGGTGTTCAGCATCCGCAGCCGTGAGGGAAATGCAAACCCAAGCCACAGTGAGGTACGTCACACACCTCTCGGAGTGACGAAAATAAACAGGACGGACGTGCAGAAGCCAGATCAGCCATCTGCTGCTGGTGGGAATCACCATGGTGCAGTCACTCTGGAAAACACTTTGACGGAGTCTTTAAAAACAAAACACGCAACTGTCACATGACTCAGCGATAGTAGTCTAGGGTATCTATCCCAGAGAAACGAAGACACGGATTCACACGGCAGTCTGAACACGTATGTTCACAGCAGCTTTCCTTGTAATTGCCAAACAGTGGAGAGGCCCCAGTGTCCTCCAGCCGGCGAAAGGCCCCACCCTGGTGCACCCACACCACGGAGCAAACCACAGTCCACGCGACCTGCACGGCTCTCGGAGCGCCGTGCTAAGTGAAGAAAGCCAATCTCAAGGGTTATACACTGGCGATTTCAGTTATGTAACATTCCTGAAATGGCAACATTGTAAGAACAGAGGCAGGTAAGTAGTTACCTGGGATTGAGGAGGGGCTGGGTGGGCCAGAACAGCTGTGTGAGGCATCCCGGTCTCCGCCAGCCTGTGTCCCGGCGTCACCCCGGCTGTGTGGTCGCACGTTGTTCTGCAAAGCGTAACCCGTGGGGAACTGCGTAAAGGGTGCGAGGGGTCTCCACGTTATTTCTTGTAACAGCATGTTAACCTACAATCATCTCCAAATTAAAATTTTTAATTTTAAAATAACAATAATGATAATACAAAAATAAGAAAACTAATAAACATTTTTAAAGCCTTTCTTTAATTATCTGAACACTTACCCTGGAAGGAAGTATTAATATTTCCAAGAACAGATGTGGTTTCTCTTTATCTTTTGAGTGAGAAAAGTGTCCCGGTCTTCCGGGTAAAGATGATGAAGTAAAGCTGCGTCGGAATTCTCTCCCCGCGAACCTAACGAAATGCAACAAAGGAATCTGTTTTCTGAAAAGACAACACAAAATCAGCTTTCAGCTTCCAGCTGGGAGGAGGCCAAAGTGCCACTTTCTTCCGTCTCCTCCGATCGGGTCCCCTGACCCCAGCGCCTCCACCCGCTGCCCGAGCTTCACGAGTCAAAGCCTCGTCCGCGAAGCGTCTGGGTGGCAGAGCGGCGCTGCGTCTGCCCGGACCCCAAGGCTGGCCCCTGAATCTGTCTCCAGAAAGGCTGGCGATGACACGTGCCCAGGTGGCCGGGCACTGCCAGAGTCTGGGACTGCAGTGGAAACAGCGTCAGGACGGACAGGGCCAGACGGAGCGGTCCCTCTGCCTCTGCCCCCATCGTCGGAGCCCCCAGGAACTTCTGTAACAGACGTAAAGTTCTGAAAAAGGGCCACAAAATGTTTTACGAGTTGTCTCTTTAAAACCCCCACCCTTTGGGGAATTAAAACCTGACTCCTGCCCAAGGCCAGTAATCAAAGGGGCTGTTTGTTTTCTAGTATCTTGAACCACAGGAGATGGCTCAACAGAATCTTCCAGAGGTCACGAGATTGTTGGTCCCCAGAGATAAGGTCAACTGAAACCACCCATTATAGTTAAACAGCAACAGCCCAAAGCCACGACATGTGACACTGGTCCCGTAGACCTGAGCCCAGCCACCGAAACCCCCTTTTAAAAAGCCTGTCTTTCTGCTCAAAGGCAGGACGGTGGTCTTGGAGAGCCCGTCCACCGCCCTCCCGTCTGCCGGCAGATTAACACAGTTCTCTTTCCTTTTCCCCAAACCGCTGGTCCTGTTCTTCCTTCTCACGGATTCGGCCTCAAGGACAAGCACTGACCTTCCCGCAACTCGGCCGAGAGACTCCAAGAAACAGACGTGGAGCGCGGTGGAAATGTCACTTTTAACGCGACTGTCAATGTTGCCCAGCAGATCTTTCCCCGGAGAACTGTCTGGAACCGCCAAGAGATCCCAGGGCCCCGGTCTGCGGGCTGCCACTGCAGCCCAGGGCCGGCCCGCTGCACACCTGCGGGGGAGGGGCGGGGCCCGCCGTGCACACCTGTGGGGGGAGGAGCGGGGCCCCTGCGCACACCTGCGGGGGGAGGGGCCGGGCCTGCTGCGCACACCTGTGGGGGAGGGGCGGGGCCTGCTGCGCACACCTGTGGGGGAGCGGCCGCCCGGTGCAGGAGTGCGGGGCTTGCACTGCGGCAGCGGCAGCTCCTTTTTAGCAAGGCCGCTCCTGGTGCGAACGAACGAGGGCGTGACCCGAGCCGCCTTCCGCAGCACGAGAACGTGAGGTAATGAAACGCAAAGTGATGAATTCCTAAGACCATCAGCTGGTGCTTTGCCACACCGGAAGCACAGGAAAAACCGAGAGACAGAGACGATGGGGAGACCCACATAGACGCCCCGCGCCAGGAACCGAAAGGGTACGGAGGACACTGCGGACAGACGGGACCGAGAGCCGGGCCTTCGGGACAGTCCCGAGCCGTTACCTGGCACAGCGCTGGCTCGCGGTCGCACAAACTCCCAGTGCCCCAACGTCCCGCCCCAGTGGCTCTGGAACCTTCAGAGCTCACCTGAACCAACCAGTCAGGGCTCAGCTGAACCAACCAATCAGAGCTCACCTGAACTAACCAATCAGGGCTCACCTGAACCAACCAATCAGGGCTCACCATCAGAGTTCACCTGAACCAACCAGTCAGGGCTCAGCTGAACCAACCAATCAGGGCTCACCTGAACTAACCAATCAGGGCTCACCTGAACCAACCAATCAGGGCTCACTTTAACCAACCATCAGAGTTCACCTGAACCAACCAATCAGAGCTCACCGGAACCAACCAATCAGGGCTCACCTGAACCAACCAGTCAGGGCTCAGCTGAACCAACCAATCAGAGCTCACCTGAACTAACCAATCAGGGCTCAGCTGAACCAACCAATCAGAGCTCACCTGAACTAACCAATCAGGGCTCAGCTGAACCAACCAATCAGGGCACACCTGAACCAACCAATCAGGGCTCACCTGAACCGACCAATCAGGGTGCACCTGAACCAACCAATCAGGGCTCACCTGAACCAACCAATCAGGGCTCACCTAAACCAACCAATCAGGGCTCAGCTGTATCAGCAATGGGAGCTAAGTGGCTTTGAAGCCTTCATTCATTCCTAACGCCTAACCCTAACCCTAAAGCCGGAGCCCCTCCCTTTGTTCTTAGGAGAGCGCCTTCCCTTTCACCTCCGACCTTTAGGAGGAACGAATCCCATTCCTGAGGCTCCCGCCTGGTGACTTCATCACTTCCTAATACCATCGCCTTCGAGGTTAGAATTCAAAATACGGTGTTTAGGGGGACGTAAATATTCAGACCATAGCACACTAGAAGAAACTGTTAAATAATCTCCCTTATGCAAAAATCCTTAAGGAAAATTCTAGAAAAAAAGAATCTAGATAAATATAAAAAATATAGAATTATATCACAGCCAATTAGTGCTATGTAGGGAATGGAAGAACAACATAAAAAAACTCTTTGTACAATTAATACATTACCTGTTACTAAAGTTAATATATAATACTATATAAAAGAGAAAACATTATCTCAATCGTTTAATAATCAATACTTATAATAGTATTATAATCGCTTATAATCAATACTTTATTAAAAAGTATATGATGCAACTGTATACTCGTTTGTGATTACAGAATACATTCCTAGCAAACTAGGACTGGAAGGAGCATTGTAACCAAGCAAAAGCTATCTGTCGGGTATAATAAAATCATACTTACTGCTAAAGCCTTAGAAGTGTTCCTACCGACATTAAAAACAAAACGTAAATATTCTCTATCACTGAATCCATTTGAAACCGTACCAGAAGCCCTATCCAATGCAAGGAAACCAAGCGCTAACAGAGGTAGGAAATTGAAAGAATGAGTCAAAACTGTCATTATTTATAGGAGACATTACCTGCACAGAAAATTCTATAGCATCTACGACCTACTAAAACTAATAGTGGGATTCAGTAAAATCAACATACAAGAATCCATTTCATTTCTATTCACCAATAATGACCATTTAAAATATAGTTCACCGTCCAGTCATGCACTGACTCAACAAGCACGAGCTGAGCACTCGCCACGTGGTCACTGCGCCAGGCACCGACGGACCGTGAACAGGGAGAAGTCCCTGCCCTCCCTGAGCTAAGAGCAAAATGTGTCACGTATGATGAGACGTGCATTGGAAGACAGCAGGGCAGGGAGTGGGACATGGTTGGTGAGTGGGGACAGGCCTGTTCCAAAGAGGTTGGATCCTGGAGGCCCTTCCTTCAGCAGAGACCTGAGCATCCAGGGAGGAAGCCAAGAGGTACCTGAACTGAGAGGAAGTGCGTGCAAAGTCGCTGGGGCAGGGCGTGCCTAAACGCTTGAGGAACGACAGAGGGGCCGGTGGAGAGAGCGGGATAAGGGGTGCCACACCCCAGTAGTGGAATAGCTCCCACTCCTTGCCGGAGGCAGACGGGCACAGGCAAGGAAGGAAAGGAAGGACAAGGCCACGGGGCACCTTCCCCTGGGGGAGAACTCGTGGTGGGGGAGACAGGATGGTGGGGAAGGAGGGCGGCAGTGGCCGTGACCTGTCAGACCTTGGAGGTGGGGCCGATGGGATTTGCTGATGGAGGGGACATGGGGTGTGAAAAGGAGGGGTCCAGGGTGACTCCTGTTTCCCAGCCGGAGCAAGGGGAAGGATGGAAATGCCGTTTCCCGGGATGTGGAGTCGCGGGAGAGCAGGTTTCGGGGACCGGGGAGAGCAGACGTTCAGAGCCCGGCACATCAGCTTTGGCGATTCCTGTTAGGCATCAGGTAGAGCAGTTGAGTGAGGTGCCTGGCGCACAGGGGAACGCAGGGGAAGGGTGTGGGCTGGAACATCACACAGAAGAGCAATCATCAGGCTACCGATAATGCTTAAAGTCACTCTCGAGACCAGATGAGACCACAGTGTGCCTGAGGGCCCGCGGCACGGGGAGGTCAGAAGGTGCAGCCGGAAATCCAGAAGCCAGCGGTGCGGGAGCCAGGAGCCCGGCTGAAAACACAAAACAGGAAGTGTCTCGGGGTTGAGGGAGCTTGACCCCACCGAGCGGGCAGCACAGCCAGGCAGACGGAGCCGGACTGTTGGGTTCACAGTGAGTCCAAGGGACCAGGAAGAAGAATCGAAGACAGAGAGTATAAACATATAACAGAAAAAAGACATCCACAGAAGCAATAAAACCTTTAAAAAGAAAGGAAGAAAAGTAGGAATAAATCTGACAAAAGTAGGAATGGCCTTTAGGGGGAAAATTGATGAAACATTATTAAAGATGATTTTAGAATACCCACAATAATCAGAGACATAAACCATATTTAAGGATACAGAAATTGAATACCTTAAAATGTCACTTCTTCCTAAATTAATAATACAGTTTCAACAGCGTCCTGAGGAATGTGATAAATTTATCTTAAACTGCATCTGTAAGAGCAAAATGATGTCGCTGCAGAAAAAGTTGGGGGCTTTGTTCTACTGGACACGACGGAGTCTCTCGGGGCTACAGGAGTGAAATGAGATGTTGCTGGAACCGGAACAGGTCTCCTGGCGCCACGTCCCGTGCGTGTGAGGCTTCTGCTTCTTTTTGAGGCCGGTTTCCGTATTCCAAGGTTCAGAGGGGAGACTGAGAGACATTTGCGCACCTCGCGTGCTCGCAGCTCTGCCAGGGACTCTGTGACTTTGCCCCAGAGCCTCACACCCAGGAAAAAACCAAAGAAGCTGCTGTCGTTAGTAACGTTAGTAATGTTAGTAACGTTTCCCCGAGGAGGAGAGAATGAGGTGGGTCCGGTCCTGCTTCTCGCAGGCCTTGGCCGGGGCCCGAGCCTGGCCGGCTGTGCTGGACCCCGCGAGGGCCGTGTGCCCTCAGCCAGCGCATTCACCCCCCACGGCACAGCTGTGCCCTCAGCTCTCACCTGTGGACAGGTGTGCTGGCGTGGTGGCCGCCTTCGACCTGTGGGTCAGAGCTCCCCGAATGGAAGGGTTCCATGCCTAGGGCAGCTGGGGAAAAGCTGCCACCGGCTCACGCTCCCCAGGCCTCCCGAGGATCTGAGAAGCAACTGTCATGGCCCCGACTGCGTTTTGCGTCGAAACCTGATGCCGTGACCACAGGGTGGAACCGGAGCTCGCGGTTGCGTGAAACACGCAGGCCCAGCACGTTCTGTCTTTGGCAAACGCTGACAGGTTTCTCCCGGGTGCACCGGGTCAAGGTCGGCAGCGTCCTGACACCACGCAGCACACGCGCCTCAGGGCAGGGAGCGCGGCCAGTCAGCGGGAGCGAGCTGACGCCGCGGCCAGCCGGACAAGCGGAGCCGCCCCTGCAGAGGACAGCAGGCATCACTCTCCGACCGGCGCCTCTCGGGGGGACACGTGCCGTGGCCGAGGGTTTAGGCGGGGGCCTTGCAGGAGCATGAGGAAGCCGCGGCATGTTCACCTCGACGGCTGCCGGGAACGCCGGTCCAGGCCACTCTACCAAACCACATCCACCCAGAGGCCCTCAGAGACGCTCCCCCCACCGGCCACGCGACGCCACGCGTGTGTGAGGTGACAGGTCCCTGGAGCCTGCGCTCCCTCCTGAGGCTCCTGAACCTCCTTTCGTGCTTGTCTCTGTGGCTCGTCTCCTTGGAGACCCTCGAATGCCTCTTCACCACGTGCAGGGCCCCCAGGGCAACGTCACCAAAATGTCACTCTGCAATGATGGCAACGAGCGCGGCTCCCCCCTAGTCCCTGGAAACACAGCCCCTTGGCGCCACCCTGCCAGGCAGCGTCGGGTCTCTCCGGAGGGGCTCGACGTCCCCAGACCCAGGGCCAAGACCCGGAGGCCCGGACTCAGCAGACGCCGGGTCCCGCTGCGACGCGGTGGAGGCACCGCAGACACACGCCCTCGCACGATCGGTGCCCAAACCACCGTCCAATTTTCAAGTAAAGAAAGCAAGCAGGGGAGTCGTTTAAACGGTGGCTATTTCCACCATCTTTGGTAAAATTGACCTTAAATTCCATTTGGCCAGGCCAGGTGCAGTGGCTCACGCCTGAAATCCTAGCTCTCTGGGAGGCCGAGGCGGGTGGATTGTTTGAGCTCAGGAGTTCGAGACCAGCCTGAGCAAGAGTGAGACCCCGTCTCTAC
>NW_012151975.1:399681-456466 GCF_000956105.1 Propithecus coquereli | reverse complement strand
GCCACGCGTGTGTGAGGTGACAGGTCCCTGGAGCCTGCGCTCCCTCCTGAGGCTCCTGAACCTCCTTTCGTGCTTGTCTCTGTGGCTCGTCTCCTCGGAGACCCTCGAATGCCTCTTCACCACGTGCAGGGCCCCCAGGGCAACGTCACCAAAATGTCACTCTGCAATGATGGCAACGAGCGTGACTCCCCCCTAGTCCCTGGAAACACAGCCCCTTGGTGCCACCCTGCCGGGCAGCGTCGAGTCTCTCCAGAGGGGCTCGACGTCCCCAGACCCAGGGCCAAGACCCGGAGGCCCGGACTCAACGGACGCCGGGTCCCGCTGCGACGCAGTGGAGGCACCGCAGACACACACCCTCGCAGGATCGGTGCCCAAACTGCCGTCCAATTTTCAAGTAAAGAAAGCAAGCGGGGGAGTCGTTTAAACGGTGGCTATTTCCACCATCTTTGGTAAAATTGACTTTAAATTCCGTTTGGCCAACGGTGTGGACTTGTGTTTCCCGGATCGCAGCCACGCAGGACCACAGACGTCTCCGAATTACCTCGGCTGGGCTCACAGGTTTTCCCCTTCACGACAGTGTGAAAGCCACAGACTCAGTAGAAACGGTTCTCGAGGACCTGCATGACCCTTCTGGTTTCCCTTCGGTGCGGTATTCTGTAAGTTACGTGAGATTTTCAACACTTTGTTATGAAATAAACTTTGTGTCGGGTGATTTTGCCCAACTATAGGCTAATGAATGTGTCCTGAGCGTGTTTAAGGCAGGCTCGGCGAAGCTGCGATGTTTGGCAGTGTCCACGGATGAGAACCTAAATTCTGTGAATTAACTCAAAGCAGTTTATTCTGAGCCAAGTATGTGCAACCACAGCCCAGAGAGCCACGCCCAAGAAGCCGTGAGCAAGTGGTCCCACCGTGGCTGGGTCACAGTTTGGCTTATCCATTCCAGGGAGACAGGAATTACACATAAAGTCGTAAACCAATACGTGGAAGGCAGACAGTGGTTTGGCCCAAAAAGGCAGGACATCTTCAAGTGGGGATTACAGGTTAGAGGTGGGTTCAAAGATGCTTTGATTTGTAATTGTTTAAAGACATGAAGCTTTGTCTAAAATCTTGAAACATGTCAAGTTAGGATAAGAAGGTCTGCTAATCAGAAACGAACCACTGGACATACACCAGACAGGTCCCAAGAATCAGGTGATCTGTTAAGCAACTTGGTGGCCTGCAGGTGTGGTTTAAGCTTTGCCTTAGGTGGCCTTAGGCCTGGTTGATGATTCTGTATCTTATTGTTACAACAAGTAACTCCAAAAGGGACAGGGCGTGGCTAGGTACGGCTGACCTTCCTTCTGAGCCGCAACTCAGCTTTAAGTTTCCTTTAAGTTTCCTTTTTTGGGGGGGCGTCCCCTAGGCCAAGAGGGGGTCCATTTGGTCTGCTGGGAGGCTTAAGATTTTATTTTAGTTCACAGTAGTTTGGATGTATTAGATGCATTTTCGACTTACGTTATTATCAATTTATGATGGGTTTATTGGGATGCAACTCCAGCATAAGTGAGGGAGAAACTGCATTTACATTCGAATCCATTAAAATTAAAATTAAAATTTCAGTTCCTCAGTGGCACTAACCACATTGAGCATGCTCGACATCACACATGGCAAGTGGCTAGTGTAGTGGACGGCACAGAAAGTTCTGCCGCACAGGGCCGGTGCTGCAGGGTGAGCCAGAGGAAAGCAGGGAGAGAGACGCCCACCCTTTAACGCTTACACGTGTGCTCACACACATGCATAAGCATGCATACCTATGCACACACGTGTGCATACCAATCACACATACACACACACACCTATGCAGGTGTGGACACTCACATGTGCACTCACACACCTGCACATATACGGGCATGCACGTATCCACACACGTGTACACACACATGCTCACACCTATGCACGTGCCTATGTACACACACACGTGCTCACAGCTCTGCAGGTACACACACTCACACATGCACTCGCACACACCTGCACACACACAGGCATGCACCATGCACACACCTGCACGCACACAGGCATGCACCACGCACACACCTGCACACATGCAGGCATGCACCACGCACACACACTCTTATACAACCCAAACACCCGTCGCAGCTTGGAAAGCGCTTGTGTAGGCTCATCACCCGCCAATGTCGTTCTCACTGGGGGCGCCCTGGCAAACTCCTCCACACCCCACCTCGCTTTGAGGGGAGTCCTCAGGTTGGGAGGTGGGAGGGCGAAGGTCGCAGCCTCCCGAGCCATCTCGCTTCTGTGGGTGGAAATGTCCTCGTTTAAGGCTCACGTGTGTGCGGTGCCCGTGCCACCCCTGCGAGGGGCCGTCCCCCATCCTCTGACAGACGCTACGTGCTCTAATTGGCACCAGGCGCACACCAAGGTTGCAAATCTGCACGGCGGCTCCGCCAGGCAGGTGCTGTTGACAGCTCAGTTTCACAAGGGGAGGCTGAGACGGTCTCAGGGCAGCAGCCTGTGTGTGGCGGCGTGGGGCGGGCCGGGCGTCCGGAACCGGAGCACGGCCTCGTGGCGGGAGAGGCCAGGACGGCCCAGTCAAAGTCAGTCCTTCAGCCCGAGCCTCCCGGAGGGGGGAGTGGAGACAATCGCAAGCTGCAGCCAGGGCTCGGCCGGTGCTCCGGGCGGCACGGACCGTCCCCCGGCCCCGCAGACGGCTCGCCAGGCTGTCCCGCCGCAGGCTGCTGGCACCGCCCACGCTCCCCTCCCGGGCACATCAGAGGGCTGCGGAGCCTCCGACTGGCCGAGGAAGAAACCTCACTCCCTCCCCCGAGAGGGGCCGTCGAAGTCGGTGTCGGTCCTGGGGTGAGCTCCCTCTTCTCTCCCGGCAGCCCATCCCCGCACCTTCCGTGGAGTTGGTCGCCCACCACACGGACCCGCTCTCGCGAGTGCCAGCGAGGACGGAGCACAGTGATTGCGCCCCGAGTGCTTGCTGAACACCCTGCCCGTGAACGGTGGCTGAACACACGGCCGTCCCCTGGAGTCCAGACGCGTATTTGTGGTGGTGGCCGTCATGGCCTCTGCCATGCCCAGGGCTCCCTTCGTCACGCTCAGTCCTACAAGCGTTTGCGGGACCACAGGGCCCTTTCTCCTGCGTCCAAACACGCTACCTGGCGTCACGGGAGGGCACCTGTGTCCCCGGCACTGAGGCGGGGGCAGCAGCCCCAGCGCTGGAGACCGGGTGACGGGAGTGGGCTCGTGCCAGGCTGTGCCTACGCTCCGTCTCCGCTTTCCCAACGTTAACAGAACCCTGCGTCTCGGGGGAGACTGGGTTTCAATGTTTCCACGCTCTTACCAAGAACAAAAGCCACAGGAAACCCAAGCGGAGGGTGATATGTCCCGTGGGGTGGCTGTTGGACTGTGGGTTTGTTTTGCTTTGCGTGCGGCGTGACCCGGGATTCTTCCGGAAGAAGTGGTCCGTTGGATTCCGACGGCAGCATCAACGGAGCTCCCGTTACAGAAGTGGTAACTGGATCTGTCACCGGGGACTGGTGCGCAGACCAGACATCCACTTGGAAGCAAATGCCGCAGAGAAAGCCAAACCCGACCCCGGCCCCTCCCGGGACACGAGGAAGAGAGGCTGCTGGGTGACACTGGAGAAGGGAGACCACGGAGCCGCCTTGCAGAGTCTGAAAGCTCCGGTGCCACCCAAGGTGCGTAGGTCAGGAATGTGGCCTCTCGGCCCCTCGGAGGGAGACAGGAGAGGCCAACAGAGAAGGCGCTTGGGGTCGTCCCAGATCCACCCCGGCTCCCAGGCTCTCCCAGAATAGCTGCTTGTCCCCAGAAGTGGCCTCCTGGCCACGTCTCCCCATTGGCAGAGAACCGGGCCACACAAATGCACAGTAAATGGCAGGGGCTGGTTCTCAGTTGGGGTCTCGTCAGTCCCAGGTGAGTTTGGGTCTAGGTGCGGCAGGGCCGGCATCGCC
Organism: Propithecus coquereli; assembly: GCF_000956105.1. Lineage (NCBI taxonomy): Eukaryota > Metazoa > Chordata > Mammalia > Primates > Indriidae > Propithecus > Propithecus coquereli. Next base: position 452,492 of record NW_012151975.1, on the reverse strand, counting down.
GACTGGCAGCCGGGCGGCCCCTCCTTCCGGAGGGAATGAGTCATCAGTACGTCGGTCTGTAATCACGTGACCAGGGTGGTTCCTGGAAACAGCCACCAGCAGGCCGGACGCTGCCACCCGGCGACTCGTGGGCTACCAGGTGCCCTCCCTGCAGAGCATTCTGCTCTGGACCCAGCCCGCCGGCGCGGCAGGGAAGATGACAGCCTCTGCGGATGCCCGGCCGTCCTCGCCCTGGGGCCGAGGATCTGGGGAAATGGCGTGAGGACCCCTCACCCCCCCTCGGGCTGGGCCATCCCGGTTTCCCACGGCGGCTTCCTCCGTCGTCAGAGCGGAGAACACAGAAGGCCCAACCTTAACCTGCGTCGAGACGCTGCGAGAGCTGGAGCCCGTGAGCAACGGCAGGGACACATCAGCGCCCGTCGTGGGCAGCCCAGCATCGGGGCTCGTTGTTAAGCCGTCGAAAACATCCTTTTTCTTTCATTCAGTCAAAGCGAAATGTACAGTTTTAATACATGGCAAAAAAATAACCCAGTGAGAGGTCCGGTGAGACACGACGGAAACAGTGGAGCCAGGAGATTAATTCCGCTCAGGGCGTCTGATCTGCTTAGAACTGGCCGGACTGTCCTGGAGGCTGAGAGGACCCCGCAGCGGAGGCGGGAGGAAGTCACGGAGCTGCACGGGTGGCACGGCCGACGGGGAGAGAGGCGGAAGGAGCCCACGCGGGACCCGCATGCCACGCATGCTGGCCGTCCACAGCGCAGAAGGGCCACGGGAGTTTCCAACGGGGACTCTTGCGGTTGGGCCTGCGTGGGAGTCGCTGGCTTGGGGGAGGAGCGTGTGCAGGGGAGGGAGGTTGGAGCCGGGGCGGCCGGATCCTCTGAGGCATTTCGGGAGGAAAAGCCCACCCTTGGGCTGATGACACGTGAAGGATAGGACACATTGTTACCTAAGCCCACATTTCAAATCTATTAAAGTTTTAACACTGTTGCAAAGATTAACCTGAACAAAATTACTCTTCTTAATTGAAACTTGCAATGAATACTAATTGTCAAATTATAATGATTTCTCCTAATTTTAGTATCTACGCCGTAGCTACAAAGCTATTCATGTTTCAACCCTAAGACCAGCGGGGGACGAGCGGGGTAGACTGCTAAGCACCACCTCTGAGCTGGCTCCTTCGGCCGCCCTGCCGGTGGTGACGGCCCATCCCGCCACCGCCCGAGCCACCGCCACGCGGCAGCCCCATGCAGCTCCCTTGCCGCCGTCTCTGCCGTGGGTGTCGACTGCCAGGGTGCTCACAGCCCCTCAGCTTCCGACCTCTCCTCCCCGCCCTCTTCCTTTGCTGGCTTCCCGTGGCCCTGGGGACGAGACCGAACAAAGGCCAAGCCACTGAGGCTCAAGACTGCTCAGCTGGCTGCACCTCCTCCTCTGGGCCCCCAGCTCCCTTGCGCCCGTGGTCCAGTGTCCTCTGTGGGGCTCTCGCACCTGCCAGGGTGGCCTCAGCCCCTGCTGCCTCCCCCACGACCTGCTTCCACCCGGGCAGCTGAGCTCTCGCACATTTCCACACAGTCCTCCGGTAGACAGCGAACATTCCAGCGGACCGGCGAGTGCCTCGCAAACGCTTGCAGGACACAGATGACGTTGGCTCCGCTGGGGGGACCAGCGAAGTTGGTAAAGGAAGATGCTCTGAGAGAGGGAGGAAGATTGTTTGGTTCCAGACAGTGAGTGTGGGGCAAAGTCAGCACATGCGTGTGCAAAAGCCTCAGAACTCGGGAAAGAGAGGCAGCCTGGAGATGCCACAGCTGTGTGTGAATGTTTGAGAGGAGAAGGGATGTGTGACACGAGCCACACAGGAGAACAGACACCGGCAGCCGGCCTGGGAGCACCAGAGGTCCAGCCCCACGAGGTGGTTCCACGATGAGGAGGAGGGTGTAGGTTGGGGAGTTGCAGACAAACACCAAGGAAGTGCCACACTCGGGGGATGCCGTTCTGAAACACGCGTGTGCCGGCGTGGAAACGGCAGCCAAGGGCCAGTGTTTGGCCGTGCGTGATCGTCTCTGCTCCTTATTTATTATCATTTTCCTTAGGTTTGTAGAAACATGTAATTTTGGCAGAAAATTGTTGCATTTGGATTTTTAGTGGGACCCCACTGTCCCGCTCTGTCCCATAAGGGGGACCCCCCAGGCCACGCCATCCCACAGGGAGGACCCCCCAGGCCATGTCATCCCACAGGGAGGATCCCCCAGGCCACGCTATCCCACCGGGAGGACCCCCCAGGCCACGCTATCCCATAAGGGGGACCCACCCAGGCCACGCTATCCCACAGGGAGGAGCCCCCAGGCCACGCCATCCCACAGGGAGGACAGCACTCTGCAGAGCCCCCTTTCCTGCTACCGTCCTGGGAGGGGTGACAGAAAGTAACTTCAACGTCTCTTTCGTCCCCCACCCTCCTCTCCACCAGTAGAAAACGTCGTACGTGGAGCCCAGAGTTGTTGGCTCATTAGGCAATAACGACTGTGATGGAGAATATTGCTCGGATTAACGGCAGGCTGGGGCTGAGAAGCCACAGCTGACGCTGGGACCCCAGCTGGTGTCAACCCAGCCAAGCGTCCACCCCAAGGCGGCTGGCGCAGCCGCCGGCACACAGGGACGCACCCTGACGGGGCGGGATCTGCGGCAGGAGCCCGGCCCTCCCCGCGCCTCCTCCGCCGGGGCCCGCCGCCCGGCCGGCCATCTGTGGCTGCAGCCCGTCCGCATTCCATCCCCTTGGAGCCTGTTGTGCAATCCCTTTGGACCAGGGGACACCTAATTAAAACAAATTAATGATCTGAAGCAGAAACTGTGTTTAATGAAGCCTTGCTTGGGCTTGTACGCGGTGCCAGGCTGTTTGCCTACAAATATTTACCAGCCCTTCGTGCGGAAGAAGCCCGGCCACCTGTTCCCTGCCCTCCCCCACCCGCAGCCCGCCAGGAGGGGCTCTCACACCTTTGCCCCTCGACCCCGGCCCGCGTGCCCACGGGCCGCAGCGGCACGCCCGTCTGGCCGTCCGACCCCTCGGCGGGGCCAGGTCCCGGGCGCCTGCCGGCCACGCCCCCCACAGTCCCGGCCGGGCTTTGGTGTCTCCGGGTTCACCTGACGAAACTGCAGGTGGCGTGTTCCGTGGGAAGGGCCAACGGCCTGAAAGCCGCCACCGTTAAAAACAAAAACGTGGCTTTTTGCAAAAGCAGAGACGAGGCCACCTGGGCCTCTGCTCAGGCCTAACAAAGGACAAATTCGTTCCCAACACACCTGAGATGGGAAGGAGGGTGAAGGCCGAGGCCGGGCAGGGCGGGGGCAGGAGGCAACACCGGAGGCCCCGCCTGGCCCATGGCGCCACGTCCCGACCCCCTGTGGCCCCAGGACCCCGCGGTGCCTCCAGCGGCTCTGCCCCTCGCCTCCGACAGGTGCCTGGGTCTCACGCTGCCCCGGGGAGCTCGGCCGCGCGCTCGCGGGGGAACCAGCACTCGTGACTCCGGGGCAGGTGACCAGGCCAGGCCAGGAGGCATCTGTTTCCAGCCGGAGCCACCAGGCCACGCAGGGCCGCAGACCACGGAGAGCAGAGAGGCCGCGGCCTGTGTGGTGGAGGCCGCATCTGGAGTCCATGGTGCTTTCAGGGACGTGGGGATGTTTCTTTTGAAATAAGGGAGAAAACAAACTTCTAGGAGAGGAAATGTTTTATTGTATAATTTTGATGCTCTCGTCTTTGTACCAAGGCAGTTGTAAAGTGTCACGTCAACACTTCCTGTGGAGGAAGGGCCCTCCGAGGTCACAGCACCCCGGGTGGCCGCGGTCGGGGCCCTCAGTGGGCTGCCCTGGGCGGGCGGCTCTGAGACATCCACGGGCTGGTGGCTCTGGCGCCGGGAGGCCGCGTGGGGACCAGCAGGTCGCAGTCCGGAGAACAGCTTGTCCTCCACCCGCCTGAGCCGCGGACTGGCCTCTCCTGAAGGGCCTCTGCGCACGGCGGCTCTGAGCCGGGTCCCCGCCCCGCCCCCCCAAAGGAGACGACCAGCCGCAGCGGCCAGGCCGGCAGGCCGCCACTTGTCCGCCACCGACCACCCAGCCCCGGGCCCCACCAGGGACAGGGCTGACACACGCCCGTGCCCGCTTCCCCCCAGATCTCTCTGCTGTCCTCTGCCCTGCGTCCGTCTCTGCCTGCAGCCCCAAATTCCTGCCGTGCCGGAGACGGGACACAGATAGCTCAGGAATTCACTGTCTCCTGGCGTGTCACGGCCTGAGCCCGAGGGCCTACAGGTCTCACGCAAGTCCCATCTGCTCGCCGGGCAGACGGGCAGCGCGCTGCGGCTCAGGACAGGGAGGTCCCGGGCTGCAGACCATTAATCTTTAAACCCAGGAGGCCAGGCGACACCCTATTCTGAACATCGAATAAGGGGGATCGATTCACGGCGTACCAGGCTTCCGAAGACAGTCGATGCCCGAGCGCTGGGAGGGACGCGGCCGTGCCGCGGGTTGGCTGTGTCTGGCGTGCTCGTCTCCAGGCACGAGCACCCACGCTGACTCTGCGGCTGCCAAATGGCTGGCAGTGCAGTCACCCCTCGGGAATGTTACCTGCTGGGAAGGGCGGAGACCGCACAGAGGACGACCTCCAGAATTGACACGTCCGAGAATCCAGCAGCTAAGAAAAGAGAAGCTGCCTCAAGCAGCTCCCGAAAGCACGGTCTCCCCGCCCCAGACGCGCACCGAGTCCTGCTGAGGGGGTGCCCCAGTCCGCCGGCCACGGAGGGGTTCGGGCCCCACACCCCTCGGCTCCCTGGCCGTGCGGCCCCATCTGTGCCCACCCGCCTCACACGTGCAGTGGGGCCGCCCCTCTGCCTCCCCCCGCCCCCATCCCCGCTGCGGACGTCGCTGAGGTCGACGGCGCGTACGTGCCGCTTTCGGATTCCTTACATGATCAGGCTTTGCTGGGAAACCGAGCCCACCGTCACCCTGCCCAGAACCCACATGACACCAACGTCAGCGCTGCTGTCGCCGTCAGAAACAGCGAGTTTTAGAGCTGAGCGCGACCTTCGCCCTCACGCAGGGGGAAGCACCACGGAGCGCGTGGCTTTGACGGCTGTCCACGGCGAAGTCAGGGTCGTCCCGAGCTCGGTCCAGGGAGCTCTTCGTGCACCTGAGACGCCAGCTGGACAGATCCTCTGTGCTGCACGGCCGCCAGGGCCCCTCGGGGCGTGGTTCCCCCCTGCCCCGTGGCACTGCCGAGGGAGAAGCCAGCCCACGACAACAAACGCCTAATCCTGGCGGGATGAGTCAGGATCCTGAAAATCAGATTTTAATGTATTTCCAAAACCTCTTTCTAAACGCTGAGCGAGCTCACGCATGCCTGCTGGAATCTCTCCGCCATGCCAGCCCCCGCTGGCACCCACACAGCTCCTGCGACGTTATCCTGACCTGGCAGGAGCTGGCGCTCGCAGGCGCGGGGCCCCCCTGTGCCCGTGTCGGCGAGCCGAGCAAAGGGGGCTGGCGGAGGGTCCCTCTCCCAAAATGTCGCCTGTGGCTCTCGTGGCTCTCATCACCACAGTAAACGTCTCTAGTCGGCACGATGAAAGCACAGATAGATTTAAGCCGCGTTTGGCGAAGTCGTGAAAGACGGACTCGCTGTGTCCCGGGAACGGGTGCCGAGATGACCTGGGAAGCGGCTCTGATGTCCCACAACGCGCCCGGACCCGAATGCCCGATGTCCCACTGGCTCCCACCCAGCGGGACACACCGCAGTTCATGCTTTTCCGGAAAAGTCCAGGAAGGGGCTTCACGTTCTTTCCACTCGAGAGGAGCACTTTCCCCAGCGGTCGGCACGACGGCAGCACTGGGGCCTCCGGCTCTGCAGCGTGTGGCGCCCATGGAAGTTTCCGCCGCGCTGACAACACAAAGCTTGCTTTAAACTTCTAAGTGCAATTTTTAGTGAAGGATAAAGGGAAATACTGGAAGGAGGTGAGAACGCGCTCTGATCTCTGCTGGCGGCAGGGCAGAGGCGACAAGGAGGCCTTGACGCGTTTTCTGAAGCAGCCCGGGAGCCGCGCCCTCCCGCGGAAGTGCCGTCCTGCTCACGCACAGCAGGTGCTCGCTCGCCAGGGAGAGGGAGCAGGTCCTGCGTCCGGACGGCTCTGCTGACACCCGCGGGAGGCCCCCTGAGAGGTGACGGCGCCCCGCACCAGCTCTCGCCTGAGACCACAGACGCCGCGCACGGACGGCGTCCCTGGCTCTCAGCACTTCCTGGGACGGAATAACCATCACATCGGAGTATCCAGCCAGGACCTGGGGGCAGGAGGAAGCCCCGGTTTCTGTTTCTGAGGCTTTGTCCCTGGGTGCTGGTCCTCGGGAGGCGTGGGAGACGCCAGCTCAGGCAGTGTCCAGGGCAGGACGCGGCCCTGCGGTGCAGCGTTGCAGGGAGCACGGCCATCTGGTCGTGGGGCGAGCTGCTGCCAGCGCCGGCGGCTCCTCTTCCATCTCATCGCGGGAGCTCTGGAGCCTGCGGCAGACCCCGGGGAGGGTCTGGCTGGAGTTCATTCTCACGCCTGCTCTGACTCGGACAGAAGGAGAACGAATGGGACCATGGGGAATGTGACACACGCACACATGTGTGCATCACGTGCACACAGGCAAAGACTAGGACACGCCTGCACACGTGTGCATGTGTGTGTGCATCATGTGCACACAGGCAAAGACTAGGACACACCTGCACACGTGTGCACGCGTGTGTGCATCATGTGCACACAGGCAAAGACTAGGACATGCCTGCACACGTGTGCACATGTGTGTATCCTGTGCACACAGGCAAAGATGAGTACACGCCTGCACACGTGTGCACATGTGTGTATCCTGTGCACACAGGCAAAGACGAGTACACACGTGCACACGTGTGCACATGTGTGTGCATCATGTGCACACAGGCAAAGACTAGGACACGCCTGCACACATGTGCACGTGTGTACATCATCTGCACACAGGCAAAGACTAGGACACACTTGCATACATGTGCACGCGTGTGTGCATCACCTGCACACAGGCAAAGAGTAGGACACGCACACGTGTGTCATGTGTGCACATGGCAAAGACGAAGAGACTAGGTGTCCAGGGAGCGGAGGAAATGGGGACAGGGAATCGTGCAAGGAAGACGCAGGAACAGAAGCTGCAAAGGGAAAGACAGGAGCATCTTTACGCAACGGGGAGGGACAGAGGACGTCCCAGGCTATGGTCCCAAAAACTGAAAGAGACTCGCAGGTCTGGCCCCCGCGCCACCGCCACAGCCCCGCAGAGCCTTGTTCCCAGTGGGAGCCGCCCCGGGAGCCCACCCGCAGCTGGAACTGTGCCCGCCGCGCCTCACACCGCCACCCGCGAGGCAGTGCTCTTAGTTATGACGTTTCTAGCGCCTGCCTTTCCTGGTAACGCCACCGCCCTCCTGCGCGCCAGGAAGCAGGAAGCTGTCCGGGGAGGCCTGCTTTTCCTGCAGGGATTGAGCCCCAGGGGCTGCAGTCAGCGCCCTGCAGGAGACACGCCTTCCCGTCGTCCTCACCTCCGAGCCACCAGCTCTCGGCTCTGCACCGAGGACACCGCTGACAGGGACGCTGGAGGTGTCCTCTACACACAAGGAGCCCAGCGCCTCGGAGCCGGATCTGAGATGCCACGCCACCAACACGGCACGAACACGCAGGCGCACAGAAACACAGGTAAGGAAGCGTGTGGACGGCACACCCACCCTAGAGAGCAACAGGCCCTGACAAACCTTCAGTGCCTCACGTTTTCAGGGAAAGAACACGAGTACACCACACTCCCTGGTCAGGGAGCGAGAGGGGCGGCGGCTTCTCCGTGCAGGGAGGCGTGGCCTGCAGAGCCGTCGGCCCAGGGCCCAGAGTCCGTCCCGGCCTCCTCCTCTGCGCAGCGAGATGCTCCCTGCAGAGCTGGCTCCTCTGCTGACCCCGCACATGCCAGGGAGGGGTCGAGGCTCTCGCAAGGTGCCTGTTCTCCTTCCCTCGGCCGTCACTGCCCTTTGCACACGGGTGACGAGGTGGTCCGTGCTCGTGGCCACGCAATGAGACCGCGTGGCCTCCCCGGGCATCTGAGACTCAGCTGGGGGAAGACTAGCCAGGCCCAGCGCCCCGTCCGGTGAAGCACGTTCTTGGGAACGGCGCGTCCTGTGTAGCATTGTGGTCACCCTCTCGGCACCAGGCCGACCGGAGACCTCTCCTGCTCGTGCCGGACACCAGGGAAGGGAGACGCGGGGCGGAAACCGGACCCACAGCCATGGCCTCCAGACACTGGCTCGGTGGGAGGGTCCCCCACAGCGAGGGCTGAGTCCCACAGAGCGGGACCCACGGCTCCTCGGGACTCTGGTCCGGTGGGGACCGGAAGGCACAGGGGACGACCAAGCCCATGTGTGTCCCGGACCGCTGGTTGTCATCCTGCATCTGGGCTCCGGCTGAGCCACGTCCTTGCAGCCACCGGCCTCCTCCACTGGATGTTTCTTCCGCTGAACTGTGATGTCACCTCAGCCTCTGTCATCTGAGATGAACATGCCCAGGGAACGCGAGGGTCGTGCGGCGGAGGACGCGGAGGAGCTTACGGTTTATCTCCCTCAGGGAATCCCGTTCTGGAGTCAGATGCTTGGTAGGACGGAGACCTTAAAATGGGGCCTGGCTCCTTCTGCTGTGCTTGTTCTAGAAGCTTCCAGAGCCTGGGGGCCAGCAGCCCTGGGGTCGGGGAACATGCCCTCGAGCAGCAAACCGTCTGGTTGGGCTGTGGCAACCGGAGGTCAGATGTCAGGTCTCCCTGAGTAGGTGCCTTGGGGTCCCGCCGGGGAACCCCCAGACAGCTTCTCCGCAGCCCAGGGACTCAGAGTGGCTGACCCCACCTTGGGGAGCCAGCGGGGGGTCATGTGACGCCCGTAGCTGTGACATCTGGTGGAAAGTGCCATGAGGGGCCGGCTGGAGGAGGTAACTTGAGCTCTGCGGCTGCAGGCACAACGGCTCCAGGCCCACCGAGCCCCCGGCACACGCGTGTGCACTGCGGGCTCCAGCCCAATCCGGAAAGCCCTGCAGTGCCCAGATCCCCCCCTTGGCTCCGGCAGGGCCTGCACCTGCCCTGAGGGCTTTGCTCCAGGTGAGACACCTGCGGGGGGCAGCTCCCCGAGCCCCGGCCCCTGCAGGGCGGCTTGCAGGCCACACGCTTGGCTCCGCGGGAGGAGAAGCCCAGGACCCGCTTGCGGCCTCGTAGCTCTGCCGGCCTGCGAATCCGATGAGCCGTCAGACACGTGGCACCGGCAGGAGGAGCTGGGCACGTCTGGAATGAACCGCCACACTCACGGAGCAGTGACGCACACCGCATTTTCGAAATAGGCCACGCGCTCTGAGCCGTGTGGGGCGGTGGAGAGGCCGTTTGCGCAGCAGCCCAGGGCACCCGCGCCCGCTGGGAAGGAAAGGCAGCCGGGAATGTCAGCACATCTGCGAAACGCCGGGGCAGCAGGACGTCGCCTGGCGGGCTGCAGGCGAGTGTGTGCGTCCGTCTTCCCAAAGCGGCAGCCGCTGCCCCCACCCCGGCCACCGGTTGTTGTACGGGGGTCACTTCGTCCCCTCTGAGCCTGTGGGTGGCCGAGAACCTCTCCCACGGTCTCCAGAGACGCCCTGGCCCCCACCCTCGCGGATCCCCGGGGAATGCCCGTGGGCGTCGGGGGCAGAGCTTGCTCCCAGGGGACGGGGAGAGAAAGGTTTCACTGCGCCTGGCAAGTTGCTCCCGAGGTTTGATGCGGAGAACAGACCCACAGCAGTCTGGGCCCCGGGCCCCCGCCGCCCGCACGGCTCTGCCCACCGTCTTCCCCGGCTGGTCTCGCTTCTCCGCCTCCCACAGAGGCCGGCGTCCAGACCTGAACTGCTGCTCCTGCCAAGCGGACAGAACCCAGATTCCTCCCGCCAACTCCTACCTGCGCACTCCGGCGGGGAAACAAAAACAGCCAGCGCCATCGCCCGCCGTGGCTCGTCGCACCTCTCTGGGCGTTTTTCCTTGTCGGGACACGTGTGACCCCAAGAGCCGGGACCCCGAGCCTGACGTGAGGTTGGGGACCTGGTGTCGCTCCGCTCAGCCCCTCTCTCCGAGTCCTCCGCGCACGGGAGAGTGGGCGAGCTGCGGACTGTGGGTCAGAGACCGCGTCCTCCCTCCCCACGTGGCCTCCCTGACGCTGCTCAGCCCGTGACCAGACTCTGGGAGCTGCTTCTCTGCGCACGTGGAGACGGTTCGCTCCCAAACGACGGCGGCAACAGTAACTTTCCAGTCTCCGTCCACGGGGCAGCGCAGGCTGCGGACCCGGACGTGCAGGCGTCCCCCGGCCGGGGCGGGACACCAGACGGGGGAGGCCGCCGCTCCTCTCTGCGGCCGACTGCGGTGACCGGATGAACTCGGCGTTCGGCTTTACCGCCACGGATAACAGCGTCCTCGACGGCAGACTGAGGACGTCGGCCCGGTGCTGTCGGGTTGTTCCTGACGCCGGCACTGCCGGCTCAGTCGGCCAGCGGAGCCCCCGACAGACTGTCCCACCTGCACAGAAAGGCGAGCCCAGCGGGGAGCCTCCCGCACCAGCACGGGGGCGTGAGTCGGCTGTGCGCCCCCTGCCAGGCGCCGTTCAGACGGTGCGCTGAGCTAGTTAGTTAACGGGAGCGTTCCGCAGCTCCTCTCGCGAAAGCCACGCCGGGAGGTGTTATCGGGTCACTGTCACCGGAAAACGCTGAGAAACAGACTCCTGGTCACCTTCTGGCCTCCACCTGGGAGTCGCCCTGCGGCCGAGGCCAAGGCCTCCGGCGCCCCGCGCGGGAGCACCCACAACTGTGCTGTTTCCACCACTGTTCACTCACACGTCTGTGCTGTAAGCAGGTGTTCCGTCCTCCACCCGCCGGCTCAGGCACTTCTGTAGAGTTTTGACCCCAAATCACACGTCTGACATTCCAACCTGCGCATCCGCTCTCGTGTTCTGCCGTCGTCGGGAGGTTCTTCAGTCCGAATACGACGATCAGAGTTGTCTCTGGGACCCTCAACCCCGGGCCCAGCCTCCTCCCGCCCGCGGGTCCCACCGCTGCAGGGTAGCCAGGACGGCTGTGACCAGATGCGGCCTGGGGACCCGTGTCTTTAAAACACCGTCTGCAGGTCTGGCATTAATACAATTTCTCAAGCCCCTTTCTGACACTGTTTTGTGCAAGCGAAGAGTAGGAGCTTCAGAAGGCCACCGGGAAGGGTGAGCGTGTGTCTGTGACATTCGTGAAGGGACACCGGCCTGGAGGGAGGACGGCACTTTGGTGACCCCGGGCCCCGGAGGGACAGGCTGGACACAGCCCAGACCTGCCAAGGGCCGCCCGGCCTGCACTTCCTCTGTGGGAGCCTGACTCCGCCCCTCGGGCTGTTCCGTGGGCTCACGTGAAGATGAAGTTAATATAGCGCCGGGCGAACAGAAAGTGCCAGCAGATGTCACCTGCGGTTGACACTGGCCCAGGGCGGGAGGCAGGGCCCCGGGGAGCACGCGGCAGGCCCGGCTGGCTGCCGAGGACAAAGTCCTTCCCTCCACCCCGGCCGGGCTCTCTGTGGTTCCTTCTGCCTGCGCGGCCTCCTTTCCCCTCACTTCACTGCGTTTTGCGGAAATGGAAGCTTCGCAAAAACACCCGAATATCCCAGAAGCGTGCACCGCAGAAACAGAAGGTGAACGGGAAGGAGCAGCCGCGCGGTTCACCCCGCGTGTCGCGTGAACTCCAGAGTCACTTAAAACCCGGCTTCAGCTAACAGCACGGTCCGACACTCCTCTCGCGAGGCCCACGGGGACGGTCCGGCCTCCTGGTGCAGAAAGCTCCTTGTGTGCTCGACTTTCACACATTAGGGTGACTTTTTGGTTTTTTTCTTTAAAGGACCGAATCAAGAAAGAAAGAAATATCTCAATTTTAAGATCAAATTCCCTTCTCTCGCAGGGAAGGTCTGTCCTCTGTCACGCCCTCTCCGCGCAGTTCCCCGACTCTCTGCTTGTCCCCAGGGCCCGGCGGCCACGCCTCAGCCCTCCCACCCCTGGATCTCTGTGGCAGGTCCCGCCATCGTTCTGCTGGTTCTGAACGTGGTTTTGCGCACACGCACCTGACCAAGGATCCTTAGCACAGACGTCGTTGTTAGAATCCCTTTAAAGTAGCTCAACCACTTTTCCGGCACGTTGGTCAAATTCTCCAAGTGCTGCTGGTCAGACGAGATGCTGTTATCATTAAATCTTCCCTAGAAGATTTAAAGACTCTGGTAGATTTTGAAATCTATAAAAGATTTAATACAATGGGATTTTATTTGAACTCAACGACGAGTCCATTAAAACATTTAATCGATTAATAAAACATTCGAGAAAACTGTGGCAATTAAAAATGTATATTTGGAAGCAAACACAGGATCCCATCAAAAGTAGGAGCTGCGGAACCATCCAGACTTTGTGGCGGTGGTTTTCCTGACATCCACTTCTATTCTTGTCTCAAACACTGCCAATTAGATGGATTTAAGACCCGGCCGGGCCTGTGAGCATTCAAAGGGACCGTTGCAGCCCGAGGGTCTAAAGCAGAGATTTCCCTGCTGTGCACCGATCAGCTATTGATCCGGGCAGGGGCCTCGCGCTCACTCATCAATGCCGAATAATAGGCCCGAGGCTGCGGCCGGGGCTGCCGGTTTGTTATAGGAAGAGCAAAGCCAGGCTTTTGTGGAGAACCAAAGGCCCCGGTCTCTCTCGAGGAAAAGAAATGTTAATTGAAAAATTCCTTAAATAGGTAAAGGCTCTGAAGTCTGCTTTACATAAAAGGTATGAATCGGCAGGAAAGAAAGGGCCGCGTGTCTGAGCGCCCGGTCCCTGGCACTGATTAGCGCCCCATTCACGGGGGGCGGGTCCAGGGAGAGGCCTTGACAGCTGGGCCGCGTGCGGGACGTCTGGATTAATTGGCTCCTTGACAGGGAAGGTTAAAACAAAGAAACTTCCTCCTGGATGCAGAGGAATAAAACCTTCCATTTGCATACACCATCCAGGCAGGGCCCTCCCCGCTCCGTCCGTTCAGGACCCCGACAGGTCGGCGCTGTGCGTCGTGCGTGGCTCTCACGTCGATGCCTAAGGCCACATCTGGGCGGCAGCGCTCCCCCGGCGGTGGGTCGGGCTCGCGACCCCAGGGAGCGCACGCCCGCGGACACGAGACTGGGCGGAACGTGGAGGGCTGGCCGGGGGCGCTGGATTCCAGCGTTCAGGACAGGGGTGCCCCATTGGCCCACCCGCCTCCGGCCCCTCCACTGCCCCCCTCCAGCCAGAGCTGATGGGAAGAGACATTGCGGTGCCTTTTGCCTCAGCCGAACGCTAGCCAGCGGGGGTCTGCGCGGAGCACTGGCCGCCGGGACGGCAGGAGACACACACGGGGGCCCAGCACGGTGCCATGGGCACCTCGTGGCACGGAGGGTCAGGTCCCCGTCACACACGCCTGCGGTCGTGGAGCTGCTGTTTCCCCCGGCGCACATGCACTGCGCCGTTACTGCACGCGGAAAACACCAGGCAAAGCAGGCCCCAGGATGGACAGGAGGAGGGCGAGGCTTTCAGATCCCAGCCGGACGCGAGCGGGTGGGCACCCCTCCCCCACCAGAGTAGCGTGTCCCCGCGTGGAACATCTGCCGTGAAGGTCACACGAAGGGCACGGCGGGGAGTTTTCACTTAAAGCCGTTGCTTCCCGGTCACTAGGAAAGGAACATCTCGCTGACACCAGCGTGTTTTCTGTCCCCTGTGCCTGACCTCCGAGTGCGACGCAGCTTCCAGGGGCCTGGGGGGCGGGGGGGCTGGTGCACGGGCCCGACGGTGAGACAGAGCCCATCGGGGACAATGCCCCGGCGACCCCGAGGTCCTCGTTGGAACGAGCCCATTGCAAGATGCCATGGGCATGGCCCGGGGTGGGGCTGCGCAGGGCCATCTTGCTTCAGGGACACACACAGCCCTCCGTGACACCTTGTCCTCGTGGGTTCTTGAAAATGGAGCAGAATTCACTGCTCGAGGCTCTGGCAGGGGCCTGACTGAGGCCTTCCTGATGCACCCGTTGGTTGGGTGGGTCCCATCAGTCAAGGCACAGCGATGGGAGGTGAGATTGTCCGGCTCCACTGGGCAGAGACAGGCAGCCCCGGCTCCCTCCTCTAGGGAGCACTGGTGGGGCAGGACGGGGCGTGGAAGCCACCTGTCAGGGCACAGAACAGCTGCGTCGCCTTGGCTGAGGAGGAGGCTTGCCTGGGACAGCACACCAGGCCCCATGAGCAAAAGCTGCCAGGGGCTGCCTGGTGCCTCAGGGCCTTTGCACATGCCGTGCCCTGTCGGGAGGCTCTTCCCCCTGGGCCTGGCCTGGTCAGATCCCAAGGGCTCTCCCAGCCTCAGCTCAAAGGCCCCCTTTGCAGGGAAGCGCTCTGTGACCGCCACCATCTGCAGAGGGGCTCAGGGCCTGTGTGCATTGTCTCGTGACCACGGGCAGTCTCGGTGGGAGCACCGTCTGCCGAAGACCATCCGTGAGGGAGGCCTCGCGGTGTCCCAGGACCAGCGCAGCGACCGACACACAGAAGCCCCCTGATTAGCAGCAGGAGGCAGGAGCCCCAGACTGGGAAGGGCTCGAAACAGAGTCCCCCTCGGCAGGTGCTGGCGCGACAGCCAGCCCCGATGGGACTGTGGGGAGACTGAGGCACCAGGGCAGCCAGCAAGGTGCGTCTGCCCCCGCTTGACCACGACGTTTACACGATCAAACGTGAGAGAACAGGTTTCTCGCGAGGTCGCAGGACATATTCCTCCAGGAAGAAAACCGGGCGGGGCAGTTGTCCCGAATGGTACAACCCATTCAGAGCAACTTTTCTTCTGAGCTGAAACGTAATCAGCTTGGGCGGCCTGGTGGGTTTTCCAGGGAGCCTGGGAGTTGACCAGGCTCGCAGACTAAGCCGGGGCGTGTGGGTGTGGGAGGCACACGGAGGCCGTTTTGCCTCGGGGCTCGAAACGTAGAGAAATGGGTCTGTCCTGCAGCTGCAAAGATTCCCACTGGACACCAGAGGGGACTTCCTGACACAGGACGCGACTGAGATGTAGAAGGAGAACTCGGCCATAAAAAATATATATTTATAATAACAAAATATGGATAGAACATAAATGCCCCCCAAAAGGGGATTGGTTAAATAAATTTGGAGTCTATGCAGATAGAATACCCCGTAGACATTAAAAATTATGCTCAGAAGAAATTTCACATGAACCCGTGCAACCCATCAGTCTGGCACAATAGAAAGACACCGTTTCAAAGTGACACGGGCAGCTCGTCGTGACGCCTGAAGACCTGTCACCGCCGCGGCTCAGAACAGGCTGCGAACCAGCCTCCGCCTGGAAATGTCTCCAGCTGCTCCTTCTCTTTCCCTCCAAGCCCACGTCCTAGTTACCTGCCAGCCGCTGCCCCGACAAGTCCACGAAGAAGCTCCGTCTACCTGGAAACTCTCAGACGCCCAGCGCTTTGCCGCGGTTGCCAGACCTCCCCAGAGCCCCTGAGGCCCAAGCGGAGAGGTCCCAGGCCCGGTGGTCTCCAGCCCACCTGTGCAGGACACAGGAACTGAGCTCCCCGTCCCCTGCGTGTTCCTGACCTTAGCATCATGTGACGCCCCAAACCCCAAGCTGGGGCCACTCCCACCTTGCTTTAGAACGACGGAATTACTGATCGAGGTGACACTCGGCCCCAGAACAGGCAGGGAGGGCTGAGGGACCCCGAGAGCAACAGCCTTCCTTCTGGGGGACGTCCGGGGGACCCAAGGGGACAGAAGACATCCCTGCACCTACCCCTCGGCGAGGAGGGTCCTTGTTGAGTGGAGAGTACAAAGTGCCAGACCCTCACACCCGACCTGGCTGAGCGACACTGGGGACACCGTCCGGGTGAGGCTGGTTCACCGAGTCCTCCGCAGTGTCCCCCATCACAGCAAAACGTGCTGCTCCTTTGAGAAGCAGCACGGCTGGCGCGGTGGCTCACGCCTGTAATCCTAGCACTCTGGGAGGCCGAGGAGGGAGGATCGTTTGAGGTCAGGAGTTCGAGACCAGCCTGAGCAAGAGTGAGACCCTGTCTCTACTAAAAATAGAAAGAAATTAGCTGGACGACTAAAAAAAATATATAGAAAAAATTAGCCAGGCATGGTGGCGCATGCCTGTAGTCCCAGCTACTCGGGAGGTTGAGGCAGGAGGATCGCTTGAGCCCAGGAGTTTGAGATTGCTGTGAGCTAGGGTGATGCCACGGCACTCTAGCCCAGGCAACAGAGCCAGACGCTGTCTCAAAAAAATTAAACAAATTAAAGAAGCAGCTCATGGCCACTAGGTATTCAGGGTCTTAAGTGGGCTCTAGAATAACCAGCTCACCAAGAAGAAATAAAATGAATAATGAAAACATTTTTTATAGTTCACCTGCACAAGGAAGCACAAATGTAAATTAAAATGTTGTACCGAATTTGCGAAAACGTTTAAAGTGTCTATATTTAGGGTGAGCAAGGACGTAGGAAGTCAGTCATCGGACACTGCTGAAGGACGCTCTCGTGTCCAAACGCTGGGAGGACAACGCCTCGCGTCATCACGACCCTGCAAAGGTTCCTGCTCTTTCAGCTGGCACCCCAGAACTCGCCAGGAAGAAATAATCACAAGTTTATGGAGCAATTTTTACACCAGGACATTCGTCACAGTTTTATTTAATAATAAATAGATACGACGCTAATGCCCAATGAAAGGGGATTAGGTAAACTTTAGAACATCTACGTAATTGAACACTTCGTGGACATTATAAAGTCCCATTTTGAAGAATATTTAATGACATAGGAAAATGCTCACAGCATTGTACGTTAAACAGCGAGCTGCGTTGCATGGTGGCTGGTGATTGCGCCGTGCCGTACGCAGGGAAGATGTTGGGAGGGTGAATTTGGTATTATGTAGGGTTTTTCCACAGCTTAAAAAAAAGCCAGTTATCAGACTGAATGCCCCCAACTCTGGTAAATATTTGTGTGATATAAACGCAGAGGAAGACTCTCAGGAGGTATGGCGCGTATCAGCAGTGGCTCCGTTAACCTTCTCTCCCCGCCAGCTGCTGCCTCCCTCCGTCCAGCCTGCCCGCGAGGGTGTGCGTCGCCTTCACCAACAGGGCGAAGGGAAACTGTTTCTCCTGTTTCTCCAGCCCGTTATTCTACTCCTAGGAAATAAGGAAATACATTTAGCTCTAAAAAGAATTTATTTTCAAAAGCATCTACAAAAGCAAAGAATTTTACCATTTCAGATGTTCAAATAAATATTAAAACGGAGAAAATGTTGAGTAATAACTATACGGAGCCAACGGACCACCGTATGGACAGGACGACGCTCGAAGGCGCAGGCGGGCACACGTGGCCGCGTGAGGCGGATCAATCCGGACGAGAAGTGACGGGACACGGCCCAGGACCCCACGTGCAGCGAGCCCTGTGCCTGGGGAGGGGCCGGAGACGCAGCCCCCAACGCGGCCGGCGCAGCCGCGGAGTGAGACACGGAGATCTGGTTCTGCTGCTGGTCTGTTCCTAGGTCTTCTAGAACGAGCGGCTATTGCTTTTCAATCGAAGCAAATTCTTTAAGTATAAAAATCATACCTAGATTTCTTTCTACCTTGAGGAGAGAAACATTTTCTTTAAAGTCAAAGGCCTCCAGTTCCTCACACTCACCCGTGCTCGGCCCCCGCAGGCCTGGGAGGCGGGACGCCGGCGCCCAGCGAGGCCGCGCACAGCCCTGGCCGGCCCCGCATGTGAGCAGGAAAGCACCTCCGCGCCGTGGAAAAGGGGCGGGTGTGGCTGAAAACATCCAACCATGGACGTTGTGAGGAATCCTCCTGCCGTGCCGGCCACACACACGCCACGCAAAGGTGCGATAGTCCTTCAACAGCCCTTCCTCTGATTTCTGAAAGCGTTTAACACACGGTTTTATTTTTCCTAAGGCCTGTTCTTAAGGGATGTCCATGCACATACAGCACATACCCCACACGCAGAAACACCTCAAGTCGGCACACACACTCACATGCGTGCACGACAGAGCCAGCCACACGCAGACACACGCTCGGCCTCGGTCTCCCTGCCCCGTCTGTCCCCACAGCCCCGCGCTCCTGTGAGTGAGGGAAGAGTGTCCTGGGAGGGTCAGCAGGTGGCCCGTCCCCAGGTGATGAGGGGCCAGCCCTGCTCTGCCCACCGACGCTCCCGGGAGCCGCAGTTCACGGTTTGCAAGAATCTCCTTGCGAACACCTCTGACGGCACCGACACAAACACCCTGAGCTGGGTGCGTCTGAAGTGCTGATAAAAAGAGCATTTGTCTTGCGCTGAAAACAGCCGGCTCCACACGACGGGACGGTAGATGATGCACCAAACAGAGGCGGCTTTTAAAATTTCGCGTCCTGAATCGGCCGACACCAATTATTTAAACACAAATTGAATTAACAAAATATTCAGCATATGTTCCCTTTAAACTCTGCTGAAAGGGATGAGACGTTAGAAGCTCCTCGGAGGGGTCAGCCTGCTGGCGGGGAGGAGGAGCCGTGGGGCCGGCCTTCCGGGCCGCGAGCGGGAAGGTGTCCAGCCGCGGCTGCACGAGGGCCTGGCTCCCGCTCCAGAGTGATTAATGCCACCACCAAATGTGTGCCCGCACCCACCCTGACCTCACCCGGCCTGCCGCCGCCATCTGCTGCGTTTCATTCCTCCGCAATGGCCCTATCTGCCGCGCTCTCCGACAAAGGGCGGGGGCGGGGAGCTGGCCGCCCGGCCGGCCAGAAGGCATCTGTTGCTGCTGGTCCCGCAGCATCTGCCGCTGTTCCTCACTCTCCCGGCACGCTGTGAGATACGGTTTCTCCCCGAGGTGGCCTTCCACGCGCATTGTCAATCCCGGCATTGTCCGGCCGCCTGTTCCCACGGTGCCGGCCCGTCGCCGCGCTGCCAGGCCCTGCCGGCGGCCGTCTGTAATCCAAGACATTGTGCGGCTGAGTTACGCCATTAACCCCTTTCCTGCGCACCGGGACGTCCAATTAAGCGCAACAGGAGAGGCAGAGCGAGCGAGGGCTGTCTGCCGGGCGGGACGCCCACTGCTGGGGCCCTTGCGGCAGTGATGACGCCCACGACACTGCGCGCTGCTATGCACGGCGCTCGCCTCCAGACAGACAGACAGGGGTTTGGGCCGGGCGGCTTCCTCCTCTCTCACTTGGTTTTTTAACTTAAAATGCTATAAAAGGGCTCATTGTTTTTCTCTCGGTTCTCGGCGCAGCTGCTAAGGAGCGTGTTACGCCGTCACTCCGTGTCTGATCTCAAACGCCTTCTGCTGCTGCACCCAGCACCCCACCGGTCACCGCGCCTGGTCCGCGGTCAGGGCCGGCCCGCTCAGAGCGTCTGCGGGGGCTCTGGGGCAGCCCCTGGTCCGAGCCTCTTCCTCCTGGAAGCTGCTCCGACTCTGACGCTGCCTTTGTCGCGGGGCCGGCCGAGGAGAGCAGCCCCTCTCTGCACAGCACGTCCGTCCCCAGAACATGCCCGAGAGTCCGGGGGGCTCGGGAATCTCACCTAATAACTTCCCACAAGCAAACGCCCTTCCGACAGACGGCCAGGGC
The DNA here is from genome assembly GCF_000956105.1 of Propithecus coquereli. NCBI lineage: Eukaryota > Metazoa > Chordata > Mammalia > Primates > Indriidae > Propithecus > Propithecus coquereli. The sequence goes on along the minus strand of NW_012151975.1, from coordinate 432,828 downwards.
TCAGGCCCACAGCCGCCCACCCGCTGGGCTGCCCCGTGCCCCGCTGCTGCCTGGTGGGGATGAGCCCTGAGGGCCTGTGCTCCCCTCTCCGCGGGACCCGTCACAGCAGAGAGGCCGTTGCCGCCCAGGTGTTCTCGGCCTGCATCTGCGTGGCGGCTTTGCTTCAGCCGCGCCGGCTCCAAGGCTGGGATGGCTCTGCATGGATTGCAGAGCGCAGTCAGGTTTTCAAAGACAAGTGCCGAGCGAGGAAGGGTCTTCCTAAGTGAAAACCATTTGAACGTCCCTAAGTAATGCCGTCTTGAATATTCAGTTACTCTAGGCGTTCTAAATCTGTGAATAATTGGCAATATATTGAGAGGGGACATTTACTGAACGCCTACTGACCACGCAGCATGTAAACAATCAGCTCATTTTCTGCTCACCCCAAACCGTGGGCGGTGGCGGGATCAGCCCCACTTTGTAGATGAGAAACGTCGCCGGAGAAATTCTGCACTTGCCCCACCAAGACGGAGCTGGGACGGGACCAACGTCGGCCCACGTTCACCCCGCAAAGTCTCCCGTGAAACGGGCACAGCGCCAGGGTCTGACGCAGCCGGAGGCTGATCGGGAACTTGCATTTGTCCTCGACAGAGCAGTGTGAGTGTTTCGTTCCCTGCCAGCGGGGGTGGGAGAGGGAGAAAAAACGCACCTTTCCGGCTCCGGCACGAAGGCTGCAGCTGCCAAGGGCTGGGGGTTCCCAGCCTGCAAAGCGGCGAGCCCTTCCCGCGGCTGTGCCCCTGGGGCCCCGAGCTTGGAGCTTCGCAGGGCCGCTCCCCGAGAGGGGAGTCGCACGTGGTCTCAGGACAGAGCCGGCCAGGCCCTGCCGGGGCCAGCAGGAAGGAAAGGGGGTGTGGGGTGGGTGTGTGACTTGTCCCCCAGGAGAACCGTGGGAAAAGTTTTATGAGTCGGTTGTCTGCTCGCAAACCCGCATGCGATCGCCCACTCTCATGCTATTAACTGCGGCGTGGCCCGTCCCAGTCAGAACTTCACGGCCACATAAAGCGCAGGCTCGGCGTTCCGCCCTGCTGCCCCGCCCCCGCCGCGCGTCCCAGGTGGGAAGGAGAAGCCCGCAGGATTTCCGCCCTCGATCTCCTGGCGCCCTTAGGACGAACAACCCGGCAGACGGACAGGGAGTGAGAGGAGTGGCTTCGGGGCAGGTCTGAGCACAGAAAGGCGCCCACTCCGGGTGATGGGGTCCACATGCGTCCTCCCCGCCAGCACTCCGGAATTCCGCGAGGACCCAGGACACTGAGGCCGGCGACCTCCCTGGGACCCTGGGTTCTGCCCCCGCCCCAGCACGCAGGGGTCAGCTCCTGCCCGTGCCTTGGGAACGACGTCCTCGCCGGCTGGCAGCCTCCGTCACACCCCTGGCAGCACCGTCCCAGTTACTGTCGTCCTCAGCCGCCAGGAAAGGGCCAGGGAAGGACGGAAGGCGGCAGCCACTGCTCAGCCACCGGTCACTGTCCCAAGCTCCCTGTGGCAGACAGGATGGGCCAAGTACAGCATCCGACTTCCTACCAAGGCACCACGGCACCGTGTAGAGATGCCACAGAGATGAGCTTCCAAAGACAGACGAGGTGGCCTCGGCTATGGCCCAGGGGACACGGGTAGTCACCCCCGGCTGTGGCCCAGGGGACATGGGTAGTCACCCCCGGCTATAGCCCAGGGGACACGGGCAGTCACCCCCGGCTGTGGCCCAGGGGACACGGGCAGTCACCCCCGGCTGTGGCCCAGGGACATGGGTAGTCACCCCCGGCTGTGGCCCAGGGGACACAGCAGTCACCCCCGGCTGTGGCCCAGGGACATGGGTAGTCACCCCTGGCTGTGGGCCAGGGCACACGGCAGTCCTCCCCTGGACGAGCGAAAGTCCCCACGGCACCAGGAAGACGCCCTCCCTTCCCTGGGAGCTCAATCCCTCGGAAGCAGAAACTGCGCCAGCGAAACCACCCTCAGCAGCAACCCGGCCGAGTGTTGTGTGGAAACCGGCAATTAAATCGCCGAGTGGTGGGTTTCGATCTCCCCGAGGCTCGGGCCGGATGGGCAGCTCTTTGAACACGCGAGAGCCTCGTCCCACGCGGCGTTGCACCGGGCAGGCCGCGGCGTGACTGTGGACCCCGGGCCGGGTCTGCCGGGTTTCCGCGCCCTGCAGGGGCCGGACGCCAGCCTCGCTCCACCGGGTCCTCGCTGGGAAGCGTGGATCGGGAAACGCCGCGGCAGGAAGTGCCGCCGCCTGTTCGTGGTAACGTTAACTTCGGAGAAAATTAAAGGGCGGGCGGAAAGGCCGTGTTTTCCTGCAGGCATTGGCGGCACACTCGGGTTCCAGGGAAAAGACAGAATCGAGTTTCGTTCAGGGTAGGGCTGGACGGACCACGGGTGTCGCTGAGTAGGCCCCACCGGCGAGAAGCCTGGGAGGGCCGGCGGCCCCTCGCATGGAGACCCTGCCTGGCCCAGCCCGGTTCGCAGGCGGCTTCCTCCCTCCCTCCGCGCACACTCGCCTTCTGCCCTTTGGGGGCCGGATGGGCTGACGCCCACCTCCCCCCAAACCAGGCACAGGCCTCCTCCCCACGCCCCTCCTCCGGCCTTCACTGCGCAAATCTTCTTCCTCTCCCACGACTCCCGGGGGCGGGTGAGGGCATGGTGGACGGGACGGGGAGCATCGGCCACGGCTCTGGGTCCTGGCCCTGCCAGGGAGACGGTGCGGCCACAGCAGCCCAGCTGTGGGGAGAGCAGGGCCCGAGGTGGGGGCGAGGCCGGGCCTGGCGAAGCAACGCCCTCGCGGCTGCGCAGGGTCCAGAACACGGTCTGTGCACGTCCCGCGCCTGGGCAGGAACATGCAGGCCTCGGGACAAACGCCTCCAGGAGGACACACGGCACCGGGCGGGGTGGGGAAGGGGAGGACGGGCTCAAGCCGGGTCACATCAGGCCCGAAAGGCCAGTCGCTCCGAGGCCAGGTCTGTGGCCCCGGGACGGGGTTCTGCAGTGTTCCTTAAGGGTGGTTAAAATTTTTCTTTAAAGAATATTTATTACTTAACTTTTTAAAAGGTCCTGCCAGGCACACTACACTTTAAAAGCATAGTTTGGGCAGCTGTAAGTTCAGAGGGTCTGAGCGGGACCCTGGGCCCTCCGGGGCAGTGCCCAAGACCCCGACACGGGGCTTGATTCCCAGGAGTGACCCGAGGCTGCCTCAGTGCATTCCAAGGGTGTTAAGGAAAAGGTTTTTCAAAACCCGTGTTTAATGGAGAAACTGAGGCACGAGAGAGTCACCAAACTGACCTTGAAGAAACCTTTGGCTTCGCGAGACCCGGAGATCTCGTTCCCGCGAGAGCGTCTTCCCAACCAGAGCCTGGGGCGTTGGCGCCATGACAGCCGGTCGCCGACATCCTGCGTGGAGACGGGACGAGTCTTCTGGACAAAATCGTCCCACGGGGGAAGTGCGAGGTGAGAGAGACGGCAGGTGCTGGCTGGCGAGCCCCACGCCCCCTGGGAGACGCTCGTCACGGACGGACGCTGGTCACGGGAGCCGACAGGGAGGTCCCGGGAGACGCTCCAAGCCTGGTGGGATTCGCACTCGCTGCCCGGTCTGCTCTGCGCCTCTCACCAGGGCGCAGCGGAGGCAGGTGTTGGCTGAGCTCACGCGCCCACAATCACCCTTCTGTGTCACATGAGCAAAATGAAGCCGCTTCACGCAAAAGCGTGTGCAGGATGGAGCTGCACGTCCAGGCTCCGGGCACAGGAGAGACACGATCTTTCCTCGAGGTTACCTGAGGGAGTCACGGTCATGCCAGCTGCAAACAGTGGACCATGCGTGGCGGCCCCGTCTCCCCGCGGCAGCTGCTCCCGTCCGCGCGGTGGCCACAGCGCACGTCCACGGGCCACGGCCGGCACACACCAGTACGTCTGGTTCACCACAGTGGGGCAAAAATAAAACTTCATGTCACTAAACAACAAAACTGAAACAGAAGTGGTGTTTTGGGTTTTTGGTTTCTGTTCATTGCCGCCACGTGAGGACCCAGCTCCAGAGCCGCAGAGTCGAGCACCCGGAACGGCACGTGGTTCTACCCCCGGCCGCCCCTGCGAAGGCAGGTGGGACGAAAGTCACCTGTGCCGCGCTTTGGGCCTGCCACGCTGGGCCGGCCCAGACCACCAAGCCTCCCACGTGGCTGCTGGAGGCCTGGGCCTGGCGAAATGCCGCAAATGTTCCGGCATGCTGAGCGCGCAGGTGCTGCCCCCGGAGAGCCCACGTGAAGGCGCACACGGCAGCGAAAGGCCGCTCGCCGAGTGAACGGACCACAGCTGCTGGAGGGTCCGCCTGGATCGCAGCTTTCCCGTGACGGCATTTACAGCCGGGCTTGGTCCGAGTCCTGAAAAAGGTGAGATTCGACTCAGCGGAGCGTCACACGCAGGGGCTGGGGGCTGACACGGAGAGCGTCTCCGCTGAGCCGTGTCCCCTTCATCCGGCCTCCGCGGCAGCAGGCATGACGTGGGCGCTGCCACCCTCCCTCTCCAGGTGGGGAGAGCTCAGAGAATTCCAGTGACCGAGCCAAGGGGACAGAGCCGACGCCAGGGCCCCGTGTCAGGCACAGGCCCCGGCGGCTCCCAGTGGCCCTTCTCCCGCCTGCCGCTGCCACCGCGCCCCGGGCCGAGGCCCGAGAGGAACCGCTGGGGCCGGCCGCACGGGAGTGCCACGGAACCACAGCCGTGTCACAGCCTCGAGCCCCGCCCTGCTGGCAAAGCGCCCCCACGGAGGGAAATGACACTTGTTCCGCCCCATCTCGTCATCAGTGGCTCGTGTGGTCAGCCCCTGGGGAAAGGAGGAAACTCCTAGAGGAAGATGCGTTCCTTCTGCCCTAGGCCCTACAGCCACAACGGCTTTTATAAGCAGATCATCTGCTGCACAGAAAACGTTTAAAGTACGTATCGACGGTGGTTTTTCGGATACGGGATTATTAACAGTGTTTTAATTACAGGAAAAGAAAATAGAAGAAGATAAATCCCTGGGCAACTTGTCTGAACCATTCGAAGTCCAGAGCCTTGGGCCGGCCGTCCACTCCGAGCCCAGGCACGAGGTAAGGGGCGCCCCGCTGAGAGCGGCTCCGCGCCGCGAGGCCTGATGGCCCTGAGAAGAGCGTGAGGCGGAGCCAGGCCTGGACCCCGGGAGCCGCTGGCTGTGTCACCAAGGGGCAGCGACGTCACCTGAGTCTCAGGTCCCTCTGCCGGGGGCGCAGAGATGGCGCACGCACGCGCGAGCCCACACACCGCGCACAGCGGGTCCTCGGCCGTCGGCAGTGACTGTTTTCCACGCAGCTTTCTCGGCGCTCGGGAGGCGGACGGATTTGAGGCGATTTCCGTGAGTCCCCCACAGTTCTGAGTCCTCGTGCAACTTCGGGAGATCCGGAAAATCCCTCACCCCCCTGGGGACCCGGGAGCAGGGTCTTTACTGACATCAAATCGATGTGCACACCGGCCGTCTAACACAGGTGTTGCTCTCTTTGGCATGTAAATATGCCTTCAATCAACAAAATGGTAAAACCTGTTAAAGTAGAAATAAGTGCAGGTTCTGTGGGGAAATAGTGAACGGCCTTTGGCTTTCTTAATACGCTCTGATAACCTGGAGAATAAAAAAGAAACCGCAGCAACATCGAAAAGGATGCTTTGTGGTGTAACGAGATCAAACAAATCGACAGGAAAATCATTTGATGAGAAAACTATTAATATCCTATTAGATAAACGTTAAAAAAAATTGTAAATCTTAACAAAGCAATGGCCAGCTTGCTCGTAGTCAAATAGCGTGATGGGCCGAGTGCTCACTCAGCGCACGCGTTAAGGTTGGGATGACGCAGGGATTATCGGGGCCCCTGCACGGGAGGACTCGCAAATCCATCCGCACTTTTGATAAATGCTCAGGGTTCCCCAGTTCCCCTGATTAGTTATTACACGCTGTGTGCCTGTATCAAAACATCACATGTGCCCCATAAATATAGGCAACCATTATTACCCGTATTCATCAAAAATAAAAAGTTAAAATAATTGTTTACTTTATGTTATAAAAATTTAATGATAGGTTTTGATAAAACAGGAATGTTTATGTATCAGCGGAGGAACTGAAATTGGTTCAGTTTGGGGGCGGGGGAGGATCTGGCGACATGTACCGACAAACACAGCCGTGTTTATGCCTTTGATCCAGTAATTGAGATGGCAGAGGGGGGGTACCTAGAGCTGTTGGTCACGGTGTCGTTCACAGTAGTGAGAATTACCAAAACGAATCAAATGCCCAGTGAAGTATTAAGCAGCCTGTTCAAATTATGGCTTTGAAAACTATGTCACAGCATAGAAACTGCGTGTAACAGAGTGTTGAGTAAAAAAGGCAGGTTGTAAAGATGGTTCATAGATTATGATTACAACTCTGTAGGAAGTGCACACAGGAAAAAGAAATGCAAGAAAAATGGCCAATGATGGTGGGGAAGAATGCTAGGACTGAGAAATTCAGGTTTCCAGAACTTCCTGTGATGTGGCTTTATCAATTTAGAATTTAAAACTAAAATTATATTTTATGGCAAAGAAGAGTCTGGGTTTCTCCTTTCTGGGTGACATTCGAGGACCCCCAAGCCTGAGCGGTGCAGACACAGGGGAGCCAGCACTGCCCACCTGGGACAGGTGTGCTGGGCAGCCGCCTCTCCGTGTAGCTGTAGAGGCACCGGGAACCCCTTTTGTAGAATGCTGCTTCCTGTCGAGGACCAAAAATGAATGAACAGACTCTTCAAGAACAACGTAACCACAGAAAATAGGTGGTGCATGATGCAATACCCACCTAAAGCCACTTGTAAACCGGGTTCATTTCGACCTGTTTTAAACTTAAAGGCTAGTAATCTGGAGTGATCTTGTTGGGCACACGCTCACGTACTGCTCTCTGCCAAGCTGAATGGCATTTGATATATGATTCAGAGCTGTACTTATCTTCTTAAACACGACCCTTTTTTCAAATTTGCCCATAAAACAATGACTCCTTTTACCGTGACGATTTTAAACACAAAATATGAAGGTATTCTTTCTGTACCTTCTTCCAAAATTTCGCAAACTCACCCTTCTTGAAAGTAGACCTTAAAAATATGTCTTCCGTCTGACAGATCCCTCTACCTGTCGGAGTTCTTTCTGAACTTGAACACCTGGTTTTATTGGGATTACTGAGATGAAACATGTGTAAGTGATTTATAAACAGTGAAGCAAGACAAAATTGTGACTGTCGCTATCGCGATACGTACCGTTGTCACCACTGCTGGACAGGTAAGTGCTAACCACAGTGACCACCCTGAATCCCACAGAAAAGCTCAGAATGCCCGCAAAGGACCCCCTGTGGAAGTGAGAGGAGCAGACGTGCTCAGCCCAGCTCTGCTCTGTGCCCTGGGAGCGTCCGGTCTCGGACGGATGAGGGCCGTACGAGCCCGCGTGGGTCAATTTCCTCAGGAAGACGCTGGAGCCAGGAACAGAAAAGTCCAGCAAGCAACGAGCAAAGGACACTGTGGCCGTTGCTGGAGCCCTGGGGCCATTGTTAGCATCCCCCACGTGGTGCGGAGCCGGCAGCCCTCCTGGCCTGCGGAACCCACGTCGTGTCACCTTGGGAGGGGCCCGAGACACGCAAAGTCAAACCTCAGTCCTTCTCAGGTCCTCAGGGGCCCGGGTGAGGGGGGAGCAGCGGCGACCAGCGCGGCTCCACACCCGGTGTCCCCTTGGGGAAGTGTGGGCTCCGGCGCCTCCCCCCGAGCCAACGGCCAGCACAGTCGAGGTGCTTGTCTCTCGAGCTCAGAGCGTGGCCCATTATCCCAGCACGCTGGTCCGGAACCCCCACCCGAGCCTCCCCCACGGGCTCAGGCAGAATCCAGAACCTTCTCTCTGCAGGTGCCAACGCTTGCGCGTGCGGCGCGCACTTCCACGGAGGAGCCTCTGGACCTGGACTCTGTGCCCACACTTTCCTTCCCTGAAAAGGACACCCGGCTTCTCCTTCCCTCAGCCTGCCGGGGTCGCTGAAGTGGCCTTCAGTCCTCGGCGTTTGTAGCAGCCTCCCGGGTCGGTCCTGCGGTTGGAGGACATCGTCTCGAGCACTCACCTGGCGCGAGGGCCCGTAAGGTGGCAGCCAGCTGTCGAAGCCGTCGCTCCGCCGCAGTGGCAGAGGCAACGGTAAGCTCGTCCCAGAGGGCGAGTTTTATCCAGATTTGTCATATTAGTGTTTACTGACAACAGGAAAGGCGCGGCCAGTGGGCAGCTCGGAAACCGACCTGAATCTGGCTCTGCTGCCCCCAGCGGAGCTGCGCCCGTTCTGGTCTCCCTACTCGACTGTGAGGGAGAGTTGGGACAGTTCGGGGATCCAGACCAAGTCACGCAACCCTCGATCGCAGCCCCACAAAACAGCCTTTGCTCTCCAGAGCCTGTCCGGACGTTTCAGGGGCCGCGCAGTTTCCAAAGGAGTGGATGGCGCAGTCACTCCCACAGCCGGGACAGGGGCACGCGGGCGGGGGTGGGGCCGACAGGCCTGACAGGTATCTTCTGAGTGACCACGGTGATGGCTACGAGGTTGCTAGGCAACAAGGGTCCAGCGGTAGAGTGACAGGCAGAACTTGGGCTGTTGGCGTTTTCCGACGTTCTCCTCCCTTGAAATCAGGAGCTGGGTTTGAGCGGAGGTTTGTTTCCGGGCACTGTTTGGTGACGTGATGCCCAACTCTTCTCCCGCCTTTGCCAGCCCGGGGATAACTTTTCCATGCGTTTCCATTCTGGGACTTTTCTTATCTGCTAAATCAGCAGCCTGAGTGTCCGTGGAACGACCCAAACCCGAGGGGCAGGAGAATCTCTGTCCCGGGCAGCTCCGTGCTGGTACGGGGAGGCTCCGGAGTAACTGTTACACACTATGGTGCAGACTGGTAAAACAGACTTAGCCTCAGTTTCCCCATCCGTACAATGGAAGGCTCGGATAGGTGATCCCCTCTGCCGGGGGACCCTCCAGTCCTGTGCGGGGAGGGGGGGGGGGCGTGCTACTCTTCCCGGGCGCCCCCTTCTAACTGCAGATGAAACACGCACACACAGAGTGTGGCAGTTCCAAAAGCGGCATCGGAGGCTCTGGGTGGAGACCCCGTGGCCAGCTGACACATCACACGTCGCTCGAGGACGGGGACGTTTCTGAGAACATCGCTCTACTCACCTTGACGGCCCAGCAGCTATGTGGCATAGCCTGTGCTCCCAGGTGACACACCTGGGCCACACACCTGGGCCACACGCCTGGGCCACACACCGGTGCTCAGTGCCGTGGGCAGCTGCAACACAGTGGCAAGTGTCTGTGTGTCTAAACCTGCTAAACACAGAAAAGTCACGGCAAAAACACGGGATAGACGGTGAAGAAGGGTGCACCTGTACCAGCACCTGCCGTGAGTGGGGCTCGCGGGACGGGGCCTGCGGAGCCAGGACGGCCCCCGCACGGCCATGGACTCCGTCAGCTCTGCACACTGGGGCCACCCTGAGCCTATCAAAGTAACTTTCCTTCTTCAGTAAAAAATTAACCTTAGCTCACTGCGACTTTTTTATATCATATACTTTTCATTTCTTAAAACTCTTCGACTCTTAAAATAGCTTAAAGCACAAACACATTGTGCAGCTGCACAAAGTATTTTCTTACTTTATATCCCTGTTCTATAGGCTTTCGCTACTTTGAAACTTATTGTTTTTTTTTACTTTTTAAACTTTTTTGGTAAAAACTAAGACACAGACACACGCGTCAGCCCAGGCCTGCACAGGGCGGCGTCCACGTCACTGTCCTCACTGCCGCGGCTGGTGCCAGCGCAGGTCTTCGGGGCCTTCGTCTCCTGCGATCACAACCTCCGTCCGCACCCCCTGCAGGACCTGCCGAGGCCGCTGCTCGGGCGACTTTTCTGCGTGAGCAGAAGGAGCAGACTCCAGAACAACGGTGAGAACTGAACGCAGGAACCAGCAACAGCCGTTCAGTGTCATTGCCGAGTGTTGGGAGCTGCGCGCAGTCGCAGGGCTGCACGTCTACTCGACCAGCAGCGCGGCGGGTGTCACGCAGCACCTCAGACGTGTGAGCGACGCCTGACGATGGCCACTGTGTCACCAAGCAACGGGGACTTTTCAGCTCCAGTGTGATCTCACGGGGCCACCGTTGTGTGTGTGGCCCGCCCTTGACTAAAACATCATCGTCTGGCGCTGGCTGCATTCGAGCCATCTCAGCTCACTCGGGAAGGGGTCTGACAGGTCTGGAAACGATACATTTGCCCAAACTCCCCTTTCACGACTGGCCCGTTTCGTGAGCATTCTTGGGGAAACCAGGCAAAAAGACTTGACAATTTCAGAGAAAACATTCACGGTGTTGATTAGTGCACATACTTGACATTATTTACTTTTTAAAAAATTAAAACCTAAAGTCCCCAGAATACGAGGGGTCCTGAGCGCAGCGGAAGGAGAGCCGGGTGTGAACCCCGGCGTGTGGCACTGCGGCTGCCTCCTGACACCGCCATTGTGCGGCCTGGGGGAGCACGGGCCGGAAGCCGCAGCGAGCGCAGCTGCTTGACCATTGTTCAGCTGCAACGTCACTGCGCCCAACGACGCGGCCGCAATTCCGGTTACAGTTGCTTTGGTCAATGTGATCACTTTCCGTTTTGTTTTTCAAAGGGGTCAAAGGTTGGGGCTGGCGGTGGAAGCAGCCGGGCGGTGAGGAAGCGGGACACCCCGAGACACGGGTCTCAGAAAACAGCCGGGGGAGAGACACTCCGGTCACAGGACATCAGCGCCAGCCGCATGTCCCTGCCCCCCGTTTGCATGTGTCTCTTAACAGCTGGCAAGAATGTCGGCTCGGACTGTTCGTGGCACACACTTTCTGTTTGCCTCCAGATAAAGGGATCGAAAGTCCTGTTTGTCGGAAAGGTGCGGGGAAAACTGCGGAATGGATTTTTCTAAACCCAGAGGTAGCGATTCTCTCTCTTCCTGACCACCTCGCAGCAGCCCTGAGAAACCCCGAGTTTGCAGACGTGACCCCAGCACCAGGCCAGGCCTCCCCTGGGCCTGACACTCGTGGGGGCAGGTTCCCACCAGGCCAGTGCCAGCGTCGCTCGGGAGGCAGGACAGTCGCTGCTGTCTGTCCAGCCTCAGCTTTCTGTGGGGGTCAGACAAGGCCCCTTGCAACGCACCGGTTTCCCGTAGCCCCGCAGTGTGCGCCGCGCGTGGCGTCTGGTCTAGAGCTGTCGTCACACATCCATGCGCAGGGGCCGTCCTGGGACGTCCGCCGGCTCTGTGTCCAGCTTCTGCACCTGTCTTGTCAGGAACGCTGTTTCTGCTCCATTTATGCTCCCTGCGTGCTCTGAACACACAGGCTCTCAGAAAACACTCACTGAGGAAAAGTGTGTAACGGACACGCTTTTGAAAAACCTGCTTGATTGATTGATAGTGGGTCAAATGGTGCCCCCAAATCCGTGTCCTTGCATGGCCGTATTTGGAAATAGGGTCTCTGCAGATAGTCAGGGATGGAGATGAGATGCTACCGGATCAAGGTTGGCCCTAAACCCAGCCATTACCGTCTTTATAAGAGGAGAAGACACACGCAGGGGAGAGGCCGTGTGGGGACAGAGCCGAGACTGGGGAGATGCATCTGCAAGCCACAGAACGCCGCCGCTTTCCAGCCACCACCCGAGCTGGAGAGAGACTGGGACAGACTCTCCGGCACAGCCTCAGCCAACACCCGGGCCACAGACTCCCAGTCCCTGCACGGCGGGGGAATAGATGCCGTTGTTTTAACACACCCGGTTTGAGCCGCTGTGTTATGGCAGCCCTGGGAAACCGCCTCAGACCCAAGACGGCGAGAAAGTCCCAGTGAGGTCCCCGGTAAAGCAGCCACGTCCAAGATGAAGAGGCTGCTAAGGCCAGAAGCCCCGTCCCGCGGCACCCTCACCGCCCGAGAGCAGCAGGTGGGAGGAGGAGTGAGGCGGAAACCGAGGCTCAAACTCCCCAGCCATGCAGAAAGCTTGGGGCAAGCACAGGCGCCGGCCAGGACGAGGGGTGCAGAGACAAGCTGCTCGTAGCAGTGTCCGCAGTCACAGCCTGAGAGCTTCTTGTAGAATTAACCAGACAGTTCCCCATTTCACTTTGAGTTGACAAACAGCAGGAAAAGGCAAAAAGACCTCATCTCTCCTCCAAGAAGCCTGGAAATTCTATCCAAATCAGAGGTTGGGCTGGCGGTTACCACCTGTGAGACACGGAGACGAAGTCACGCTCTAGCCTGTGGGAGGCGCTCACTAAGGAAAAGGCAGGTGGACAAGTGACGGGGTTCTGCCCAATGCCTCGATGATGTTAGGAGCTCACGTTTCTTGGAGGTGACCGTCCTTTCTTAACCTTAAAAATACCTGTTTCCACCAGGGAACCGTGTGGCCCTTGGCAGACTTTCATCCCACAGGTTAAACACGTGGTGAGAAGGTAGTGCCTGTCGTTGCAGAGCTCCTGCAAAAGAAAATGCTGGAGCTTCCCCAGAAGAGTATTTTGAGGGCTTGTGCTTGACTAGAGCTGTGTGTAGAGAGTAGGAGTCTTTGCACTCGTCACACTGAAGAAACGGCTCGACTGACTTGTCAGACTTCCAGGAAGGGCAAGAAGTGACAAGAGCCGAGCGCGGAGATTCCCAGCGTTTGGGCAGCTGCGGGTGCCCACGGGACGCTGCTGACACCGGAGAGTCCAGTTGGGCAAACACGGGGCCTCTCGTTATCTCTCCGGGGAAAGCACACACTTCGCATCTGTCTTGAGGGCCATAAACGCTCTCCGGCGAGCACAGGACCGTGTTTACCCTACTTACCGACTCCGCGCAAAGCTCCTGGACAAACATTTGCTGAGTGCACAAGGCGCGGTGCCCCATCCACCCACCAGCTCCAGGACGGCGCGGCTGTGGGGCGGACTTGCCCCGTGCCTGGGACGCCGCACGGCAGCAGACGGGAGACGGGCGTCGGCCGGGAGGCCTCTGAGTTGGGACCAAGGAGGGGTCCCTGCCCTCCGCTCCTGGGGCGACACCTGTCCAAGTCACCACCGTCTCCGAGGGCCTGTTCAGCCCAGGTTTGGACAGGAACGGACAATTCATCGCAGAGAGACGCCGGCAGAAAACCAAACCCTATTTCGCAGCAACTCCGAGGGGTCAGTGACAGAGATTTTTTAATCCCTCTGACTTGCTACTTCCCTAGCTCTGCTGTGGGCCTCTTAATTCAGCTCATAAATACTAAAACTGCTGCTGTAATGAGAAAGAACAGGAAACATTCCTCGAATATTTCAGAGCAAAGTGCTCTGAGAGTCCTTGGTCTCCCCATAGAAAGTCGGGGAGGCAGCGCGTGACTCAGCAGCAGCTGCTCCGGCACCTGTCCCGCCTCCCGTCACGGACGTCCTCCCAGCGTTCTGGAAAGAGCTGAGCGTTTTCCTGGAGAAATCTCTGGGTTCCGGGTTGCGCAGCTGGCTGCCCCCAACCGCTGCCTGAGACAAAGGCCCCCAAGACGTGTGTCCACGGGCAGAGCCCGTGGGGCTGCCGGCCAAGCCCACCCGCTCAGCACCGCCTGGCTCCTGCCACCGCCATCCGCGAGGACGAGGCGTCGTGCCAGCGGGCGCATGGTGTCATCCATCTGCGCGGTCTTACGTCCACAGAATATCTGTAGTGAGAGTTTTCAAGACGAAAGGAAATGAGCTCTAATGACCAAACTGCAGACTGCGGGTGAGACCCGGCCCACCGTCCCTCCCGCTGCTGTCACGAACCATCACAAACCCGGTGGCTTTAAACAACACAGTGTATCATCTCAAAGTTCTGCAGGTCCGAAGTCTGACCCGGTCTCACCAGGCTAAAAGCACCAGGGTCAGGGGGCCGGCTCCTTCCGGAGGCTCCGGGAGAACCCGGCCGCGTCCCCTCAGCTCCTAGCGGCCACCACGGCCTCCTCTCCCTCGTTGACCCCGGGCCTCTGCCACAGCTGCCGCTCCTGCCCCCTCTCTCCCCTGTGCAGGTCCTGGACTTACTCTGGGCGCTCCCGGATAATCTGGGATCATCTCCCAGGATCCTTCACTTAATCTCACCTGCGGAGTCCCGCTGCCACTTAAGGCAACAGGCCACGGTTCCCGGCGATCAGGAGGGGGGTGCTTTCGGGGTTCTTTCTTCTGCCTACCACACCATCGACCCACGTAAGGATTTAAGGGTCTCAAGTGGGATCCGTCTCTGCCATTCCATACCACTCACCCCTTCGCCCAACTGTTAACTATTTTTTAGGGCTCTGGAAGAAAGGGTGGCCGGGAAGGGGTTCCTCTCATCCACATCTTCCCACCCATCGGCTACTCACAGCATGGTGGGTGCGCCCTTCACGTGACGAGCGGGGCGGCCAGGCAGGGGCTAGGGACAGAGGACATCGACGCAGCCGTTGTGCGCAGGGAGTAGGACACACAGACGTGGAGTGTGGCAGCAAAGCACGTCCCCGCCACGGGGACAGGGTGGCATACCTCTCTTGTCCAGAAGGACGCCCGGAGAGGTGCAGTCTCCGTGGGGGGGCCATCCCCTCCCGCTGGCCCTGTTGGGGGAAGTGCGCAAATGACACCGATCTCCTTGATCCGAATGCGTCCCACACGCTAATTGGGATTCTGCTTTCTCAGTAGACTAAAGCGAGAACATGAAAGTGTACCCAGGAGCTTGGAACCTACTCCCAGAACTCTAGAAAGTTCCATGGGCAGTCACAGCTCCCGCGGAGAGGACCATTTGTCGGGGCAGCGTGGAGAGGAGACGGCTCTGTGAGCTCCAGTCCTCGGCTGCGGGAGCCCTGAAGGATCGCGGTAAGTGAGGGTCCATCCCTGTCCTGCGGCGCTGTCGGGTTGTACAGCTGGTCTCACGGGGGCCTTGCCCCTGCCGTAGGCAAACTCCGAACCGTGTCCAGGAGACTTGAGGCCCAGGACCCAGTGGGCAGTGCCGTGGGAGGGCCTGGCGGAGACACGGCTGCGGACGTCCCAGCGGCGACACCCACCCCGCGCAGCGCAGCAGCGAGGCCTGCGCAAGGGTGCAGCCACCACCACTTCCCACCAGCCTCACATCCTCCTTCCTCTGTTCCACCGTCATTGGCACCCGCCAGGGGACAGGCAGCAGAGACACCAACGGAGCTGGCAGCTCTTCCTGCAGAGAGCACGTGGCCCAGGAGGCCGCGCTGGCCACCGGGGAGGGGCTCGCAGATGAGCGGAGCCTGAGGGCACAGGTGGGACCATGGAGGACATCTGGAGAGACGGTCATGCGGTCTCCCCTCCAGCCACCTCCCCCGTGACAAAGAACCAAGCAGCAGTTTCTGAAACTGCTGCCCCCCCACCGCAACAGGCATCTGTCACCTTGCGGGTTTCAGTTTCTCACTCCTGAGCCTTTATCTGGGGCGTGGTCGTGTTTTTATCTATGTGGGATGTCTGCAGCCCCACATCAAAAGGCGTTTGTAGTAGCAGGTTGGTTTAATCAGTGTGATCCAGCCATTTACACCGTAATACTGAGTTTAGGTTCTGCACTGTTTTAAAATGTTTTCAAATTGCCTGGACGTTGCCCAGGCCCCACTGCACTCGTGAGAGCAGAGGTTCAGTCTGGGGCCACGTGCTCCATCCACGGGCCACACACTCTGCTGCCCTGACTCGGGGCCGAAGTTGGGCCGTGGCAGAGGCCGAGGCCCCTACAGGGTGCTCCAGCCGCCCCGCCCAGGAGTGAGCCCGCGGCTCTGAGCGTTTGTGTCCCTGGCGCTGTGTGGGGGTATCCATCCCCCCTGAAGGCTCCCCTTGGCTTCCCTGCACTGTCCCTTCGATGTCCCCTTCGGGGACCTGGACCTGCCTCTCGGCCTCCGTGGCCTGCTCCCTTTGATGTCCAAGGGCTTCTCTTTTTTATTATTTCAAAGTATCACAGGGGTACACACATTTTGGTTACAGAATTTGCTTTTGCACAGTTTGCGTCCAAGTTATGGGTGTTCCCTTCACCCAGACAGTGTGTGTTGCACCTGTTAGGTGTGAATTTACCACCCCCGCCCCCGGCCCCTTGGTTTCCGTTGGGTTTTACGGCCGTGTGTGTACCGAGTGTTGATCGATCAGTTCCAGTCTAGTGTTGAGTCCACGTGGTGTTTGTAAACAACCCACATGTTCACCGGCACATGAGTGGCATAACAAAACGTGGTACATGTATGCCCCGGAACACTACTCAGCCATAAAATATGGCGATCTCGTATCTTTTGTAACGACTTGCTGGAACTGGAGACCATTCTACCAAGCGAAGCATGGCAAGAACGCGGGGGCTTCTTAACCCCCAGGACGTGGCCAGGTCACAGGTGACTGCTGGATAAGCCGCACCCTCGTCTTCGGGCCCCTCACGTCCCACTGGTGACCAGTGGCCAATGTTGCCTCCCTGTCTGACAAAATCATGGTCAGCCACAGTCAAGAATCTCCAGCGACAAAGGAATTCCTCCCCTCTCCTGCCCCTGAGCTCTGCTCACTAGCCCAGTCCCCGGCTTCGGGCTGAAGAGAGGGAGGCTCGGAGCTGAGTGCAGGCGAGAGGTGCCGAGCATGTGTGCAAAGGGGTCTTCCGGGCCCACCAGCGGGCACGAGGGCCGTCACAGCAAGAGTCACTGCCCATGGGGGCTGACACAGGCAACCAAGCCAGAGTGGCCCCAAGATCCTGCCCTGGGCTCTCGGCGGCCTGTCCGAGACCCACAGGGAAAGGCCGTGTCTCAGCCTGTGCTTGTCCCACGATCCCCTTGGGCGAGAGAGGGTCCAGAGCGGGGCACGGGGGTCTGAGAGGTGGCAGCCACCACCTCCACGGGCGCCCAGCCCCTGCCCTTCGCCAGGTCACGGACGTCTGGGATTTCCACGGCCGGGGCCAGCCGCAGCACGGAAGGACGGGGCGAACTGCAGCTTTGGTTTAAATTGAATTTGGGTGAAAATGAGTCAGAGCTTAACTTTCTCGCAGCCAGATGGTCTTTCCGAACAGGTGTATTTATGTCTAAAAACGGAAAGGAGATGCTCTCGGGGGTGTGGCAGCAGGAGTGGCCGGGACGGGCAGGCAGCGTGGCGGGAGGAAGATGTCAGGAACCACATTCAGAACTCCCCGTTTGGACTGAAGTAAATAATTTCATATTTTTGTGCAGAACTTACATGTCTATGACAACCAGAAAGGGGGTGGCCCGCGGTTGTGGAACCCGTTCACTCCACCCATGGGAAGGCCCTGACCCCACTCGGGTCCTGTAGCCTGAAGAGCCGGAGCCCCCTTCCGCTCCCCAACAGGTCGTGTCAGCAGGTGCCGATGGTCTAACCACACGGGTCAGCGAGGGGGGCGGCAGCGGCTTCCTGACCCCCGGGACACGGCAGGAGAGCCCCTCCCGAGACGGCCTCCAGGCTCCCGGAGAGCTGCGTCCAGCACAGGGCCCAGCGCGGCCTCACGACATGACCCGGCAGGTGTCTGCCAGCCCAAGGACTCTGGGTGCAGGGAGGGAGCGCAGAGAAAGCGAAGCCGATGAAAGGCCACTGGCGTCCACGGAGGACCACTGTGGCAGAAACCGAGTCGGCCCGCAAGAACGCGGCAGTGTCTGGGGAAGCGTGGCCCTTGTGCGCTCGCGACAGCTCAGAGCCCCGGCGGGCACCGGGGACGTGCTCCGCCCTGCCCAGGAGTGGCCTCGGCTCAGCGAACACGCGTGTGAGCCCGTGAGCTGCACCTAGAGGGACAGACGGGCGGAAAACTCAGCACAGGAAGGCAGAGAGGTGAGCTCGGGCGCGTCCCCTGGCTCCTGTCGGGATGTTGGGGTCAAATCACTGCAGTGACGGAGAGGCACGTCGCTGCCCAAACTCCACGTCACAGAGGAGAGGGAAAGAAACCTGAGAGAGGAGCAAGGCATGGTCCAGACTCCAGCTCCAAACCTGCTGCCGCGTGCACACGCCACTCACCCTATACCGCATACAGCACACGCACACACCACCCACACGCCACGCACCACACCACACGCACACACCACCCACACGCCACACGCCACACACCGCATACCGCAGACAGCACACGCACACACCACCCACACGCCACGCACCACACAACACACATACCCCACACCACATACCATACACACACCCCACACCACATGCCACACACACACACCTGCCCCGTTAAGTGGCATCGAGTGTGTATCTGTCATCAGCCATGAGACCACCAGGCCTCACCTTAGAAGCGAGAGGCGCTGGGTGTCGGACGGAGAGGAGGGAGCTGGTCCCGGCGTCGTGTGACGCGGGAGGGTGCGGCTCCGCGGGTCGGTCCACACAGCCGGGTCTCGGAAACCAGCTCTCGGCACCGCACGGTCAGTGTCTGAAATCTACTCCTCGGGCCTCGCTCTCCCCGTGTGCCCACGGCTCTGCGCTGTCCCCACTGCAGGGTGAGGCGGGAGCCTGTGCCAGGCGCCGTTGGCGTCCAGGCCGTGCTCGGCCCCAGAACCTCCAGCCCCGGCCCTGCCCTTGAGGAGGCGGAGACGTGGGGAAGCGGCGTGGCCATGCTGCCTGACAGACAGAGGGACAGGCGTGTGGGGGAGGACGGGTGGGGGAGTATTCCCGCCCCAGGGCACAGGGAATACGTCTCCCAAAATAGCAGGTCAAATAGGACACGCTTAGCTTTTGGAAGGAACTTCCAAGCAGGAAGGGGGGAAAGGAGACTGCAACATACTCAACTTCCAAGTTCCATTTGGGTCAGTTTGTGGCAATTAGTTTGTTCTCCTGGGACGGAACCGGCGCGGTCTTTTCCGTGGCAGAGGCCAGGGAGCCCGCGGGCTGCTGTGGTTAGCCCATGACAAAGCGCGTCCCCTCGGCCCACGTGTGGACAACGTCTCCTTTCCCTGGTCTGTCTGAGGCCCCTGGTGTGTTCACGGGAGCCCTAAAGCACCTGGAAACGGGAGGCGACTCCGCACCTCTGGGAGCGCAGGGTCGGCAGAGGGACCAGGAATGTTAGGACCGAGACGAGTTCTCCCTCCCGAGAGGGAGAGGACATGGGGCCGGAATCGGCTCCTGCACCTGGAGCCACCGATGATCATTTCCGTTCTGCTTTCGTGACCGACTCCACCTTAAGTGTCTTTATTCTCTCTGCCCCCCGTCATCGGCCACCAGCCCCCGCCCTGGTGAGCTCGCCGGGGCGGACGGCGGGCGAGTGGGTGGCTTCCCTGAGCTCCTGGCACCGCCTGGCTGCAGAGACCCTGAGCCGGCCCTCTGCAGGCGGACCACGTCCCTTACGCTCGTTTGTGACCGCCCGATGGCCACGGCCTCCCCTCCCTCTCCTGTTTCTAAAGCATTTGACCTTGAGGAAGAGAAAGGGTCTTAACTGCTGCTTTTTCATCTTAACTAGAGCTCTCAAATGTAGGATGTTTTTCCCTTATAAATAAGCCCTTTTTAATATTGCATTTTTTATTCCAAATTTTATACCAACGTTGCTTCTAAGCTTCTAAGAAAGGGCTGAAATTCACAAAATCAAGCGAATCCATTCTGATTCTTAAAGAAAGGATGCCTGCCCTTCCGCAAGTGAGCAGTCCCTGTTGGAAGTGCCTGAGACCAGACGTCCTTTCTCTCTTCTCTCCTTCCTTCCTTCCTTCTTTCCTTCCTTCCTTCCTTCCCTCCCCATCACATCAGCACGAGCAGGTGCAAGAGAGGAACGTGGAGACGTCACCAACCCTATCAGAAACATGTCTCAGGTCACTTCCGTAAAAATGGGAGAGAACCTAGACGTTTGGCCAACGTGGTGGCCACGCCCAGCGTCCGCGGGACCTGGAGAGGCCACCACGAGGCAGACTCGCGCTTCTCCCCTTGCGTCGCAAAATCGATTTTATCTGTCGGCGTCCCAGCCCTGAGTCGGGAAGTAAGATTCCCAAACCAACCAAGTTTCTTGTAAAATATCCAGGACCACAAAGCAGACGTATTTTTCCTTATGGTTCAGTAATTTCAAAGTTCGTGTTAATGTAAAAAATCAACAAACTTTTTGTTAATGTTGATCTGACCGTGGCAGAGGCAGGAGCCGGGGTGTGTGTGGGGACGGGTGGCGGCGGCTTGGAGGAGGCTGGGGTCACTGGGCAGGCCCTAACCACCTCAGCCTCCGTGCACGCCTGCCATGTCTGGCCGCCGAATGTTCCCTCGCTCTTAGAAATCACGCCAAAGAAAGTTCTGCCTCCCCGGGGTGATGCACGGCGCGGCTTGCTTGGTGCCTGCCCCGCAATTCTAGACTATTTCCTCTCGCGCTGGCCTCAGCTCCTTCTCTGGGAGTGTAACTCGGGTCTTGTCGTTTTTCCCTTCTAGGATTTAAAGAAGAAAGAGATTCTGACGCTTGTGTCACGATACATGTGAAGATGCTGCTTCATTACGGCTCCTCCTGGTGCCCGACTCTCCTGTCTGTGAAAGTCGTGATCTCTGGAACTTGGCAAATGCCAGAAATGGATCGGGGGACAGTCCCTGAAGAAGCGAGAGAAACAGGAAGCGCGTGTTGCTCTTCAAGGCTCGTTGGCAAGAGAACACGAGGCCCCGGCCCGGCCTCCGGGGAGGCACAGTGACTTAGGTCCGATGGCTTCTCTAAAACGGAAATATTCACTTACTTGAGCAGAGGAATGTTACTGAAGTTGTCCTGAAAAGAAATGGGATGCTCTGCGCTGACACGTCCTCTCCGGAAACAGTCTCTGAATCGCTTCCAAACCACAAAGTTTGGAGTATTTTCAGTTTCGAAGCATTTTCCAAGGACACTACGCTCGGCCCCACGCCGCGTCCCTCCGGTGGCTCACTGCGCTCGTCCTCAAGTTCGAGACGGGACCCTGCCTCTCGACGTTGCCAGACACACAGCTGCTGTCCAGGAAAATCATTCACCTGCCTGTACCTTTTCTGTGAAACTCGTGGACCGAGGATGACGGACTGCGTCTACCGTGTTTGCCGGGTACCAGGCGCACACTCTGCGCGCCAGGGCTGTGTCTGGGTGACCAGTCGTTTGAATGAAATCAAAACACCGTGGTCACCCACTCAGATAATCTCTACGCTTGGCTTCAGGTCATGATTCAAACCTGCCAGTGACACGGATGAGCGTAAACACCAGGATAAAACTTCTCACCATCAGATGTCCCCAACGTGTGTGTGTTCTCAAATTATAGCTCACGTGGACGGAGAGCTTGTCCTCGCCCAGCGCTAGGTGGGGATCGGGTTGCATCGGTGAACAAAAGCGGGCGCAGCCCCCCTTTCGAGGTGGCGGCCGCCTGGGACGCGCACACACTAAGCAAATGTCTACGCCAGCAGATCAGCCGCACGGCAAGCTGCGCGAGCATCGTGCCGGGGCAGGTGGCCTCGTCTGAGGCGCAGAGGCCTCCCGGGACGGGGCGTCTGTGGAGGGGTGGCCGGTGGCAGCAGAGCACAGCATCCCGGGCAGAGGAGGATCACCAGGAAGTCACAGAGCTGGGGCAGGTACCACTGGCTGGGTCCCGGGGACACGTGGGGAGAGTGACATGAAACGAGGCTGATAGGAACTCGGGCGCCGGACAGCGCAGGCCCCTGCGAGGCCGAGTCAGGGTCTTGAACTCGGTGCCGCGGCGCCCGGGAGCCTCGGCTGGTGTTAGCAGAGCACAGGCTGCGGTCGGGGCTCCGAGAAGCACCCTCTGGCCACAAGGAGAACGGGACCCTCGCGTCCTCTCACAGGCCTGCCAGAGCCGACGGTCGCCCACCCACGGGGCCAGCACGTGGCACAGTCTGCCTTGGAGCCCACGACTCGCTCACGCCGAATTCCTGACCAAACCACTCGGAACAGCTACCCAACTTCTTAGTTTTGGTCTCATGAGATTTCTCGTCTGAAATGTGCGTGTGCAGAGACAGAAAACCTCCCTCACATCCACTGTGCCAGGGACAGACGCAGCATCACACACACGCCAGTAAATCACATCACACGTGCATGTGTGTGCACGCGTGTGAGTTCATTGTGTGATCCGTCTCGATGCTTTTGCTTATGGAAAGTCTCAAACACGTACAAAGGAGGGAAGAATAGCAGGACTGCCCCACATAACCACCGCCCGTCCAGCAGCCGTCAGCGTGCCGGCTCCCAGGTCGTCCCCGCCCCACCACGCGCCACCGAGCCCAGCTGGGGGTGTTTTGAAGCAAATCCCAGTCCTCATATTGTTTCATCCATAAATATTTCATAATTCTCCTCTAAAAGATAAGGATTCTTTTTTTGTTTACCTTAACAGTAATGACATATCACGTCTAAAAAAATTTAACAAGGATACTTTGAAATCGTTAAAATACCCAGTCAGTGCTTGCATTTCTCCAGTTGGTTCATAAATGTTTTTAACTGCCCGAAACAGGGACCAGATCCAGCCGCTGCGGGCGGTGGATACGCGCAAGTCCCCTTTAATCTGCAGCCCCCCCCATCGCGCTGGGGCCTGCAGAGCTCGCGACGGCGTCGGCGAAGGCACCGGAGCCCCAAGAGTCTGCAGCTAGAACCTCAACTGAGCGCTGTAATCAGATTCGAGTCCAATTTTCTTGGCAAGAACACTTCATCGCCGTGTGGTGGGCCTGCGTGTGTGCCGTGCACAGCATCAACGGGAAGCACACGATCTCGTCTGGGGGTGGAGACACCGCCCCCACCGGGCACCCGCACATTGCTCTGAAGGTCACCGAGGCACAAGATTAAAAGTGCGGCTGCTGCCGGTCCCCACCGAAGGTACCAGGGTCCCCTTGCAACGTTTCCGGAAGTCCCAACTTGCGTCCAGATGCAAAGTGAAAGGGAAGAAATCTAAGGAAAGCACGTGAGCCTCACCCCCACCCCACACACGGTCTCAGGGAGCTGACTCAGGGAGTGGGGTCTGGTCGGGAGGGGCCGTGGCCCCGTCCTGCCACCAGCTCGGGTCCTGCCTCTCTCCAGACGCCGCCGCAGAGCACGGCCCCGCGTCACTCCCGCTACAGGACCTGCTATTTACCTCATGGCTGTAAGTGTGTTCATTCTTCCTTACGACGCACTTGGAGAGAAAACCAACGTGGGCCTGGAGAACCCGACCAAAGGCCGAGCGCCGCGGGGTGTGTCCGGTGTGTGAATCCCAGTGGCCCGCGCGCGTCTGTGCTCTCTGACGGCTGCTGTCAGTTTCCCGGAGTCCCACGCAGGTGGCGCCAGCCCTGGAAGCTGAGGGACGGTCTGAGCTCGGATGGAGACGTGAGCGTTGGCAGGACCAGGGGCCTCCTCCACCAGAGAACCGGGGTCCACGGCTGGCAGTTGTAAGTCACCAGTTTGCTCCCTGAGCCGCTGCACTCGCCCAGGTGAAAGATAAATTTATCCCCGATTTTACAGGAAAGTTGGAGAAGACGGAAGTGAAATCATCTTTAGGAACTTCGAGGTTCTTTCACGAAACAAGAGCCCAGCACGTCACACATTCTCGGAAACAGCTGAGCCGCTGGATTCACAAGCCAAGCAGACAACGTCCGAGGTGACAGTGAAGTGATCAGTGCGATCACGTCACTAATATGAGCAGTAACAGCTCCACGCGACAGTCACACTCCGAGCCAACGGTGGAGCTGGGCTTTCCGGGGCCGCCTGCCTGCTCGCCGGGCGCCATCCACGCCTACGAGGAACGCTGGAGACCAACACCGTCACTCCAGAACGTGCTCCGCACTCTTGCAGGAAGCGAGGGAGGCTGAGGACAGAGGAGGCTGAGGGGCCCGAGTCCCCGACTCCCGCGGGCCCCGCCACTGACCTCTCCGAGCAGATGAAACCGCCGCGCGAGAAGTCTTTGCCTTGGTGCCACTTTTCCACACGACAGCCGGAGTTGGTCCCTGGGCCAGGCTGGGCCTGGGCTGTGTCCCGGGAGACAGAGCACCAGCGGGTGTTCCTGGGCTTCCATGTGGCGCTCGGTCCAATCCGGCTGTCAAGTTCTATCAGTGCTGGTCCTCTCGCGCCCTGACGTGTCCATTCCCACGTACAAAGACGGGAGCGTGGCCTGGGACAGCGCAAGGCAGCTCGTTCCCTTCTCGTAGGGGTGAGGTCGGTGCGGGAAGCCCTTCCTCCCCTGCCCAACCCCGTCCCCAGAAACGAGCAGCTGGGGGCCCACGTGGCTGTCGTCTGAGGGGCCAACGATCTGCGGCAGGGACGGGGTCTGTGAGATCCCACAGACTTGCTGGCCGTGAGCAGCTGTTGGCCAGATGACGATTAATCGTTAAACTGCGCCTGGGGTCAGACGGCTCCATCCGAACGCCGGCCCCACCATTCAAGAGCCCCAAGCGAGTGACGCACCTGCCCAGGCCTCACCTGCCCACCTGTGAGCAGAGGACAGTGCGATGCCCACCTCGGGGAGCCCCGCAGGGCTGAGATGACGCCCGTGACGTGGTGGGCGTGGCCCGGCCCCGAATGCTGCTGTAACTGCGCTGTCTGTCCCACCACCACCACGGTAGCATTGGAGAGCAACTAACTTTCTACAAATTAACTAGAATAAACTCACAAATGTGTGAGTAAGTAACATCCTGAGATGAAAAGCCTTTGCCTTGGCCACACAAAAGTGCCTGGTGGGCATCTGATCCCAAATGAGGCTTTGTTCCAGTCCTTCAAAAACATACGGCTCAGAGGGAAAGTGGCCGCCCCCTGAAATCCCTCAGGACCACGGACACGGCGTGGAGAAGCCCGTGGCTGGGCCTCCCGCAGGGAGACAGAGCAAGGCTCAATCTCAACGTGCCGCTGTCGTCCCGTCACCCACGGCGGCCGGGGCTCGACGGCGGAGGCAGAGGAACCGGGAAAGTTGCTCTTAAGGGATCCCGTGACACCAGGCAAAGCCTTTGACAGAGAGGAGCCCAGGCCGTCTGTCCCGGGGTCTGGGGAGCGGGCGAGCGGGGGCACATCCCCTCAGAGCAACGGGGAGCCTTCTGGTTTCATTCATAAAATTTATTCTGGAAAAATACTTTAAAAGGAAATTTCTTCGTTAACAAAACAGTAAAAAACTCAAATAACATTTGCACAATATTCCATAAATACATCTATATACAAAAAAATATAGTCACATAGACCCGAAGTGCCTTTGTACATATTTACCAAAATTTAAATTATAAAAAAATGAACATCACAAAATACTCAAGCTTTACAGATATCATGAAAAATATTTTTACAAATCCAAAAAATAACACATTTTTTTCATCTAGAAAAAACGCATTTCTGTATCAAAAAGGACGATAAAGGCAGTGTCTGTGTTTCTAACTCAAGACAAGACTGGCTCACGAGAATCCGGAACACTCTCCAGGCAGTGCATGCGCTCACGCGTACTCAAGTCCACTCACTTAAATATATATTCTTCTAACAGCAACTGTCCATAGTGCAATGGAGACGCCGCGAAGGGCCGTGCGGCGGCGGCCCGAGCCCCCGAGCCCCCGCCGGCCAACGCCTTCGCTGACTTCAGGAAGAGAACCAGCTCGGTCTGAATTCAGTGTCTCAGCAGCAGTCCACGGAGGGTCTCCTTTCCTCTCTCAGCAGCATTCGTTGGGGCACATATCCTTGGAATTTTATTTATTTAAGAGAAACGGGAATTTGCCGTGTCACTTCCGTGTTACACCTAGCGGGGCCACGAGACAGACGGGAGTCAGTGCACGGTTCACCGCCCGGCTTCACCCGCTCCCGCCCCGAGGGTGAGCGTGGCGGTGGCCCAGCGTACTGACCTCAGTTGCTATGACGCACTCGTCCTTGCCCTCGGACAGGACGTACACAGACTGGTACTTGGTGTCTGCCGGGGCGGAGCAGACGGGGTCCGGCCTCCTCCTCTCGGATGCTTCTCCGCTGAAAGGAAAATCAAAGGAAACCACGATAAACGTGGGAAAGCGCTTTCGAACGGGGAAATGACGCAGCTTGGCGAAGACACCCCTGGGCGCCCCCTCCTGACAACACGGCACCCCCAATGTCGGGCGCCTTCCCCGGTGGCCTCCCCGAGCTCCCCGGGCCGGCCGCAGCACGCACCCCCTGAGTGTGGTCGGGGTCCCCTTGTCCTCCCCCGAGGAGCTCTGGGGCTGGCCCTTGGCGTCGCGCTTGCCGTGCGCGTCCCTGACTGAGGCCTCCTCGCTCTTGAGGTCCTGCACGAGGTTATAGTCCACCGCGGGGTAGCGGGCCTTGAAGCCGCTCCTGTCGGCACCGTGGTCCCCGCCGAAGTCTGCCTTCTTGTTGGTGTTCTTGATCTGCGTGGCGCCGATGACGCTGACCGAGATGTCCTTCTCGCGCTGGCAGTTGGCCAGGTTGTTCATGGTTTCCGTCTCCCCCCGGCAGGGGTCCGCGGGCGGCCGGCGCTTCTGCAGCCTCAGCCGGACACAGACGCCCACGGCGGCGCAGCCCAGCAGCAGCACGAGCACCAGCACGGCGCCGGCGCACACGGCCACCCAGGGGAACGGCCCGGCCCGGGCCTCCAGCTTCTCGGTGAGGTCCACCACGACGGGGCCCGGGGGCGGCTCGGGGAGCAGGAACTGGCAGTTGGGGCCGCCGTAGCCGCGGGCGCACTCGCACACGTAGCGGCGGCCCCTCTCGTGGCAGGTGGCTCCGTTGTGGCAGGGCGCGTGCTCGCACCTGCTGACGGGGGCGCTGCAGTTCCTGCCCGTGTAGCCGGGGGGGCAGGTGCAGGAGTAGTCGTTCACGCCGTCCCGGCAGGTGCCCCCGTTGGCACACGGGGAGGAGGCACAGTCGTCCACGTTGTCGTCACAGTGCCTCCCGGAGAAGCCGGCCTGGCAGCGGCACACGTAAGCGTCCCCGAGGTCCACACACTTGGCGCCTAGAACACAGGACAGGAGACGTGAAGTCACACATCTCCTCTCGAGTCTGGTGGTCAGAAGGCACCCTGACGCGTGTGCGTGCCTGTTACCATAGAAACCAGCGAGAGGAAAGCGAGCCGAGGCAGCCTGTGGCCGGACAGCCGCAGTTCGAGACCACGTGCTCTGCGGCCTCCACACGGTGTGGGAGGCGTCCAGGTCTAGCGCCACGAGTCGTAAACAGCGACACGGCTCCTCGCTCTTTCCCGGCTACCTTTCCACGCACCTTGGGGCAGCGACGGACTCACGCCACTAGGCCCAGGTTGCAGATGGGGAAACTGAGGCTTAAAGAGGGCAACATGCTCACAGTCACAGGTGGTGAGAGGAGCGGGGCTCGAAAACAGGGAAGGACAGAGGAAGGCAGAGAGAAAGGGAGCAATAGGGATCATTCCGGAATGTCCAGCCTGGCTGGGCCGGCCTCCTGGCTGTGTGTTCCCGTGGGCGTCCCGCCCCTCGCGGCCGGCAGGAGGCTCTCGGTCCACAGACTGTGCCCGACACAGTGACACGCCAGGCCGCGACGCCAGGTGACAGCACAGAGCCAGGCTTTCCTCCAGAGCACGGTGGCCGGGTGGCGGGCAAGCGCCACTGTGTCGCGGGCGGTCAGGCGCCGAGGAGCGCGTGGCCCGAGCACGCCATTTCACCTCCCCGCACAACTCGAGAACAAACACGCCTGCCCACCTTCCCGCTCCGGGGCAGTTCCGACTCAAAGATAAGTTTCCATAGAGAATTCCCGACTGTCTGGATAAAAGGGCTCCGTAAACTCCAGGCAGCTGTCAAAGTGACACGCTCTGTCTGACTCAAACGCGCGTGCTCCCCAGAGTGCTCTCAGCGCCAACCACGCGGTCGACCGCCCCTTACCATTAGAGCAGGGTGAAGAGCTGCAGTAATCAATTTTCTTTTCACAGTTGAAGCCAGAGTAGCCCACGGGGCAGCGGCAGGTGTACCCCCCGTCGGGGCTGTCTGAGCACCGGCCCCCGTTGAAGCAAGGGCCGTCGGCACAGGTCATGGCACTGAGCTCGCAGATTTTGCCGTAGAAGCCAGGTGGGCAGGTACAGGAATAGCTGTTCTCAAGATCCTATGTGATGGGGAAGGTCAGAACAATCCTTCCAGAGGTGTCCCCGGAGCCCCCTCTCCACGTAACACAGGTGCCCAGCTTCCGAGCAAGACCCCGGGTGCCCGAGCTCACCGTGCAGCTCCCCCCACTCTTGCAAGGGCTGGTGTCACACTCGTCGATCTCCAGCTCGCAGGTGGCACCTGTGTACCCAGGTCGACAAGAGCAGGTGTAGCTCCCCTGGCCTGTGTTGGTGCAGGTGGCCCCGTTCTTGCAGGGCTTGTGGTGTGTGCAGTAGTTCAGGTCTGCGGGGGGTGGAGACAGGAACAGGAGGTAGGAAGCCCAGCGTCAAATGCAAGAAGATTATTTCTGCAGGGAAGTCCAGGGCTGCCGTGGAAGGGGATCGGGCACCGGGGGGAGGAGGCTTACCCTGGTTGCAGAAAAGGCCCCCCCAGCCTTCCTGGCAGTTGCACTGCCAGGGCTGCTGGCAGGTGCCGTGGAGACAGCCAGGGTACCGGATGCACTCGTCGCAGTACCTGCCCTGCCAGCCCACTCTGCACCTTGGAGAAGAGCACAGCAGAGTCAGGTGGGCGCTGCCTGCTATGGGATTCACAACGGCTCGTTCTCACACCTAGAAACCGCCTTCCCGCAGCACCAGTGAGGCAGAGCAGGGTCGCCCGGGGAGCTCCATCACACACGGACGCCTGGGTCCGCTCAGGGTTCTGCCCTGAACTGCTATCTGTAAATTCTCATCACCACTAAGGAGCTCAGGTGAATGACAGACTCACAACCCCGCACGCTGCCAAATACTTATTAGGTAGAAAACACCAGAATAACAGCCCCCTGCCCAACTAATCTCACTGGAGTTTTTCAGATGATCACCTAGGGATGCTTTACAAATATACCAGGTATAAAAGTATAATAAGAAAAGGTAAAACAAACGAAAAAAAACAACTTTTGCAAACTTACTTGCATTCCCCTGGCTTGTCACAAAACCCGTGCTGCTCGTCACACCCCGGCAAGCAGATTGCTGCAACCAAAGGAGAAGCTGGGTCTGGTGGAGCCCCCGGGGACCACCCTGCACAGGAGGGCTGCTGGCCGTGGGGCTGGGCCAGAACCTGTGGCTGAGCTCCCTGCCCGGCAACTCCCCCAGCCCTGGGACCAGCATTCTTCTTAACACAGCGGCTCAGGGACAAAGGGCTCTCGGAAGCCCCCACCCCCACCGGGCCCCCTTTCTTCCAAGAGAGGGTCAGAAGTCTTCCCCGCCTCCTCCCCCACTTCCCAATTCTCTGCACAAAGCTCCACCTCTTAATATCCCAGAAAGTGTGTGTGCAGATAAGAGTGGACAGCTGGCATGCAGGGTGCCAGGGCAGACAGCTGCTCCATTGTCCGGCCTCCCCAGCAGCTGCCCCGGCGCAACAATGCGGCCTCCCCCCGCGCCCCCGTGTCCCCACCCCCTCACACACACCCCTCGCGTGTACACACACACACACACACACACACACACACACACACACACAGGCCCTTTGCGCCAGTGGGGGCAGGCTCGTCCTGCCGCCTATCCCTGGAGAGATCTAATCTATGGCACGCGCGACCTGGGGGCTGGGAGAGGCTCCAGTGTTTAAATAAGAAGAAAAAAGTTTAAGTTTCTGGCCACCCCATGGCGAAGAAGAGGAGGGGGGAGCGAGGGGGGGCAGCAGCGGCCAGAGGCACCCTCCGGGGCGGTGGGTTGAGGCTTTGAGCTGGCTCACTCTGCTGGTTACGAAACTCATTAACCAGCAGCTCCACAAGTTTTCAAGAAAACAGAACCAACTTAGGCCAAGGCGGAGCTTAGAAGGAGCTCAGTGGGTCCTTGAGGCTTGGGAAGCCAAGCAACAAACAAAGACACTGAGGCCCCACTGGAAGTGGAGACCCAGCCGCACCCCAGGCACGAATCGCTAAGGAACTGCACCGGACAGAGGCTCTGGGCCTCCAGGAGAAGGAGCCAAGCCTGGCCTGTTCCAGGGCCAGGGAGTGCGAGTCCCCTGGCGTTTCTGGGCAGCCCCGGGACCTATCCGCCCCCTGAAATCTGGTACCAATGGGCCGGGGTGGCCGGGCGGGCAGGTGATGCCTCCGTGAGCTGCAGAGAGGCTCCTAAAGTCCAGATGAATCAGAGGGGTTCCCCCCGAGCCCCTCAGCCCTGCCCTGGTGGCCCTGCCTGCTATGCAATCATGACACATCGAAACCTCATCGGGCAGGTGGAGCCCACGTCACTGTGGCAAAGACGTTTCCTTTCCGGACAGGGTGCCGCACGGGCAGTCACCCAGACAGGCCCTGCAGACGCAGCCGGACACACTCTCCCGTGTGTGCACAGACCACCCCAGTGCAAACCTCGCCTTTGGGCAGCACAGGCATCAGGGGGGAATGCGCGGGGAGCACATCTGCTCTGGAGAGCTTACCCGTACCAGCTCTGGGCAGCACAGAAGGCTCCCCAAGGAGAGAACTCTGTCTGAAAGCAAGCCCTAGACTCACACTCTGTTCTTGCCTTCCTTCCACCCCTCCCCTTGGGTAGCACTGGCTGTACTTCCTGACCCCTGGCCCCATCTCCAAAATCCTCCCTGATGAAGAAAGGCAGCTTCCTATGGTGGATACACACTGTCTTGGCTGTTAAAATGTCTGAGTTGACCCCAACCCTGCCCCTGGCTAGCTATGACACATTAGCAGGTCACTTCTGCTCTCTGGGCCTCAGTTTCCCCATCAAGACATCTCTACAGCCCCGTTAGCTAAATCCCAGGATCTGCGAATGCCTGGGTGTGTGGATACGGCCAGGGACGGCGCCCCAGGAGCTCACGTTCAGTGCAGTAGGGGCCTTTCCAGCCCGGGTTGCACACTTTCTCCCCGCGCTCCCCGCAGGTGAAGTGGCCGAAGGCGTCGTCCCGCGGGCGGCAGAAGACGGAGCAGCCTTCTCCGTAGTAATGCTCGTCGCACACAAAGCGGTAGGAGTACTTGAGGTCCGCCCGGCCGCTGCTGTGCAGGTCCTGGGACCACTCCTCGCCCACGGTCAGGTGCCTCTGGGTGGCCAGGCGGCTGATGAGCCTTTCCGGATTTTCTGTGGGAAAGATCCTGCCGTCGGTTCTGACGGAGACCCTCAGGACAGGGGCAGTGGGCCCACGCTCACGGCCTGAGGGAGGCCCAGGGTGCCCCGCACGTTCTGGGGCAGGAGCAGAGTCACGGGAGTTAGAGTTGGTTGCGCCTGGGGCTAAAGTCAACTATGTAAGAACTGGGGGAAGCAGTTCGCAGTTCGGGGGGTTTTGTTTTTACCTGTTGCAAGGTCATCCGGGGAATCTGTGTGGAGAGCTTCAATGATCAGAGAGAAGGTGCCCTGGGAAGAAGCGGAGAGGACAGAGGACAAACCGTAAAGGCGGGGTTAAAACTCTAAGGCCCGGCGTCTGGGGGCGGCCTCTGCAGTCTCCCGCCTGTCCGGCTCTCAAGTAAGTGGAAGGACTTGTTAAAGGGTGGTTTCCTGGCCTGTTTTTTCAGCCTGTAGTACAGGATATTACGTTTCCATAAACAACGGAGGTCGCAGGCTGGGGGTGGGGAGGCCGAGGGCTGTCACGCGCGCCGGGAGCTGCACGGCGGGCGCGCGAAGGGCCCACTGGGCCCAGAGCAGGTTCAGAGGCCGGACACGGAGACGTCCCAGGTTTGAAAGCGACTCCAGCCCTGGCCTCGCCTCCTCACCCCCTGGGCTGTCCCCTCCTGCCGCCCGCCGGGTCCTACCGCGCGCGGCGTCGCATCGCGGGCCTCCCGGCCGGCCTCCCCGCCCCGCGCAGGCGAGCGCTCACCGGCCAGGTGAAGCCGAAGGGGAAGCGGAGGGGGTTGCTGAAGGCGGGGTCGGCGCCCGCGCCGTCGGGCAGGCTGAAGGAGTCGACGCCCAGCACCGGCGTGACGGCGCTGCCGTAGGTGCAGGGCGGCTCGGGGGACACGCTGGCCTGGTAGTGCTTGAGGCACACGCGGAAGAAGGTCCTGCAGGCGCACGGCGGGGGCCCGGCGCCCCCGCGGCAGCAGCTGCGGTTCCCCAGCAGACCCTTCCTGTTGACGAACTCCTGCAGCTTCAGCTCGAACACCCCCGAGCTCCAGACCTGCGCGGGCAGGGCGGCGGCGTGAGCACGCGGGCCAGTCCAGTAGGACCCGGAGCCGCGCTCGGCTCCGCGCATCCGGGCTCGCCTTCGGGCCGACGGACAGTGCGCGCTGCCCGTGCCGCGCCCCGGCCCCGCGCGGGTCCTGGGCCCCGGGCTCCCTGTCCGGCCCGCCGGGTCTCCGGGGCCCCCCACAGCCCCCCTGGCAGCCTACCTGACACAGCAGGGCCGAGACCACGGCGAGGGCCAGCGCGCCCCGACGGCCCATGGTGCCCGCTGCGCGCGCCTGCTCGTCGGGCTCCGCTTTCTCCCGCGCCGAGGCCGCAGGGCGTGCAAGGAGGAAAGCGCGCCGCGGCCGTGGGCGGAGAAGTGCCCCGCGCCGCTCCCAGCTGGGCCACCGGGACGCGCCTCCCTAAGGGCCGGGCCCGGCGCCTTCGCGGGCGGCGGCTCTCCGCGTCCGGCCTGGCGCGGCTGCCCGCGGCTCCCGAGCGGCAGCTTTCGGTTTTCCTCCCCTTTCCTCCAGTCCGCGGCGGGTAAGGGTCATCGATTTCCTGGTTTTGTCGCGAGCTTTTCCTCGGAGAGGGCAGAGCGCGAGGAGGAGAGAGCCAGGTGCCCAGCGTCGTTCCCGAGAGCGCCGCCGCGGCGATCCCCGGCGAGGCGGTAATCCCGGCCCCGGCGGGCGCGCGGAGGGACGTCGGCGCGGCGGGTGTCGCGCGCGCCCCTGCGGATCGCGGCCGGGCCGTCCCGGAGCCCCCGGACTGCCGCCTCCTGCGCCGCCGCGGAGACCCGCGTCTTTCCGCCCGGTCCGGCCCAGGCCGCCCCGCACACGGCGCGAGAGGCCGGTCGTGGGGAGGCGTGCGCCCCGGCCCGTGCTCTCGCGGCGCCTGCCCGGCCGCGCCGGATCCCCGCGGGTGCGCGCCGAGGTCTGGCTCTCGCCGGCGCCGGCCGCGCTTATATCCCGCCGGCCGCCCGCATGGCTAATGAGATGCAAATGAGCAGCCCCCCAATCTGGCGAGAGCTGTCACAAAGGAGCCACTTTTCCAAGCCCTCCTCTCAATGGATCGCCAAATGGTCAGTGAGCTGTAAAATGTGCAACCCTCTCCCCGCCCCCACCCTCCCCGTCACCCTGACACCTTT
>NW_012151975.1:382330-399599 GCF_000956105.1 Propithecus coquereli | reverse complement strand
GGAGCCTCCCCGCCCCCGCCCGCCTTCCTTCCTCGCGGCACAAACGCGCTCATTTACATTCCTGCAAAACCTTCGCCGCGAGAGTCCCCTGCGCTGCCCGGCTCCCGCCGCCCGGCCCTCCGCGCTCGCCCGGACGCAGCCTCGCGGAGCCCCCCGGCCCGCCCGAGCGCCCCACTGGTGCGGCCGGACGCGGCCTCCGCGACTCGGGGCCGGGCGCCGCGGCCTGGTCTCCTCGCGCCGGCCGGGCCCGGGGCCTTGGGGGGCGGGGTGGGGAACGAAGTTAGAGGCCCGAGTCCGGGGGGGCGCCCCCTCTTCAGGGCAGGCTCTTTCCAAAGAGGAGTCTCGGGGGCGGAGGCGCGGGGCGGGGGGCACGGTAGGAAAGGGGGGCGGAGCGGGGCGAGCAGCAGTTTCGAGAAGTTTGGGGAGGCCCAGCGTGGCGACGTGGACTCGGGGAGCGCAGAGCGAGCGTGCGGGGCAGGGCCTGGGCGACGCGGGGACTGCGGCGTCCCGCGTCGTCCGCGGACACCGGGGGTGGGGGTCAAGGTCCGGGCAGCACGTCCCCCCAGCCGGGAGCGCCCGAAGCCTCAAACTGCCCGCTCCCCAATACACGCACGCCCTCCCCGCGCGGTTCCCGGCCGGCGCCACCTTCCCGGGTCTCGAAAGCCTGTCCTGGGCATTCCCCCTGGGCCTCCCTGCGCTCGGTAAAAAGTGAGTTCGGTGTGTGTCGTTCGCGTGGCTGTCATTAAGGCAGTCTGTTATTGTGCGAGGCTGAATCAGTGGCTCTTTGTGCGCTCAGCTGTATGGTAATGCAGACAGCACCTGCTCCCTGCACAATGCGGGAGAAAGAGCTCCCTGCGCGCGCGCCGCGGCCTCCGCGACAATGTCCGGCACATGTTCCAAAGACCCTCCAGACCGGCCCCCAGCCCACCACCTTTGCACAACCGTCACCTTATTAGATTTTTACACGTCCGTCAGACACTGGAACTTTTGTTTTCATTTTTTAAAAGGAAATGAGTTTATTGGGAGGGCCGGGAACACACGTACCACACAATGAATTATCTAAATCGCTCTCATGCTTACGGCACCAGGGGGAAGTAAGTTGGGGCGCAGACTCCGACTGTGGCATCCAGCTTGGTGCTGGCGCGCACCCCGCCCCCTCTCTGCCACCTCCTCTCCTCCTCAGCCACCCCGACACCTTTGGTGTGAGCGCTGGAACAAACGTCCCTTTGGTCGTGGCACGGCCCGGTGCTCCTGTAGGCGCATTACCGCCAACCCCCTGGCGAGAATATGAGCCGTGGAGGCAGAAGGTGACTTTCATCCGGGCAGATGTTGTGATCACAAAATATATAATGTACAGAAAGAGGGGAAATCTTCAAACACCAAGAAAAACCACTGGTAACAGCAAGCTAAAAGTCATTTGGGGACGTCCTCCATGGCCGTCTCTCTGGCTATTAGGCAACTGGAACCGAGATTCTAGGGCTCCTCTTCAGGTGACCCAGCCTGTCTCTTGCTACCTGGGCTCCCAAATACCTGTAAAGTGTCGGGGTAAACACAGATGTACATTTGAGGGTTTTCATTGCCTCATGGAAAAACAGTTAAGTAAAAGTAACATGCATGTAAGGTTTGAGCCAGAGGTGAGAAGGCCAGGGCTCGGACCCCACCATGAACCCCCTACTGTTTGGTTTAGAACAAATGGAGGCTTCAAAAGATGTCGACACCTCCGTGCAGTGGCAACCCCAGTGTGGCTGTCCTTTGCAGACTCCCCAGGGCCTCGCTGCTGTGCCCAGAGAGGGTGGGGCAGCTCAAATCCTAATTTAATCTTGCCACCTAGTGTCAGAATCCTTTTTTCTCCAGGTCCACGTTTTCTCCAGAAGCTAATTTCTAAGAATTCTGCCCCTACAGCACCGGGGCTGTTCACGTGGAGGTGGGGGGGAGGCGAGGGCTCCAGGAGCAGGGGGACGCAGGGGAAGAAAGGGAGGTAAGGTCGGAGCCCAGAACCTTGAGCCTGCGAGACTGAGCACAGATTCCAGTAAGAAATGAAATATCAGGAACCTTTTAATTAGAAAATGGAAGTGGGAAACAGGCTCATTTGAATGCCTGTTTAGAAAACTAGAAATAAAAAGTTCCACGCGCTAGGGCTTAAACCTTGGGGAGAAAAGACTTGCCCCAAATCTTTAACAAACCCCCCTCGGTATCAAGTATTTGTTAAATTGACATGGCACAGATTTCTCGATTACAGCGGCAAAGCGGAACTGAAAGGCATCGTAAAATCCATCAGAATCCTGCCCAAAGCGTTCATTCTTTTCCAACTTAATTTATGCCACGCGATTCTGTACTGGGGAAATCAAGCAGAAAGCCCTTTTCTTCTCCTCCCTCTCCTTCCTCCTCCTCCCGTTCTTCTCCTTTTTCTTTTTCCTCTTCTTCTTCTCCTCTTCTCCTTCCTCCTCCTCCTTCTCCTTTTTCTTCTTCTTCCCCCTTTCTCCTCCCCACCCCCAAGTTGGTTTCTCTCCTTTTCTCTTTCAAAAGCTAAGCTAACGGGGAGACTGTTTAACTCCAGCGTTTCTATAGGAGCCTGTTGTAGTTTAACTCCTGCGCACCAGCAGCTAGGATGAACAAAGGAGAGACTCGGGGTCCAACTATTCATCCTTTCTTTGCACTTTAATTTTCATTGATTGGGAAGACAAGGGGAGCCCTCAGGGATTCGAGCTGGAGGGGAGGACACGCCTTTAGACGCCATCAGCCCCCTGGCCAGCCATCTGCTCCAAACCAAATGGCGTTTTTTCACTCCCCAACTGCATGTCTCTATACTCCCACAACCACGCACTCTGAACCCCCCAAATGCAGGAGGGAGCGTCAGCTAGAGTGTGTTAAATAGACTTGTGCGGTGTTGGCCCCAGCAGCCAGATTCCCTCCTCCCCACACACCATAAATCCTCACCTTGCTCACTAGGAAAAAGCAGGAAACTTTCTTTTAAATACTTTTTGATGTCTCAGCAAATTTACTGTACAGAGTGAGGCTCATTAGAGCGTAGAAGACACCCAATACATCAGACCCAGGAGTGCAAGGGGTGTGCTGCCTGGCGGTGGTGGTCTATTTTCTCCAGGCAGTACAGCCGTGGACAGGATAACTGCAGTGTCCAGGGCAGGCTCGGGCTGTGTCGGTCAGAACCACAGCCAGGGCAGCCCCACCTGGGGTCTGCGTGTGCCGACAGTCTGCTTACTTCTCCCCTTCATTAAGCCACTTGGGAATAAAAGCTTGTGGCTGTCGCCTTACCGAATTAAGCGTGCCCATCCCCAGCTGTGTGTGACCTAATGCTGTGGTCACCTAAGCCTAGTCCCCCTTCACCAGGAGAAAGGCTCTGTTCTCAAGGTGTGTGTGTGGCGTGGCTTGGGCGAGGCAGGAGGCCTGGGCGGGTTGCAATGCGCCGCGCAGAGCGGGCTGCAGACTGGCCGGCCACAGGTTCGGTTTTCTGTGTAAACAAGTCTGGAGGCTTGAGTGGGGTTTGTGTTTTCTCAGACCAACTGAATACTGCATACCCAACAGAGAGGTTCTCTTATTCCTAGAAGAATTAGGGTCCTTGTTCAGAACAACAAAATAAAAACTTCCAGGCAGCAAATCTGGTGTTGACCAAACATGCCAGCTTACTTGAAAAAAAAAGAAGAAGAAGGGTACAGAAAGCATGTGTATTAATTAGCATTGGTGTCACATCCCCCACCACCCTCTGCCCATTCCCCATCCCGCACAGTTTGGGAATCTCGAAGCAGTGGAAAGAGCAGAGGGGCGGCCCTGCTCGCTGCCTCACTTCGAAGGGCACTTGCTTCCTCCCTCCCTCCGAAGGCCGCCTTTGGACGTGAACCCAGAACTCCTGGGCCACCCCCGCCCCCACCCCAACTTTCGGCCGCCCCGCTTGACCAGCCGCGCCGCGCACACGAGCGCACGGTTGCGTCTGGACCTAGCCACGGGTCGCCCACGGCCCGGGAAAAGGACGCGGCATCTGGTCAGCGTTCAGACCCCCAGGCTCCTCGCGCCGAGTCTGCAGCAGGAGGGACCCGCGCCCCGGGAAGGGGCCCTCCCCGCACCCGCAGGCGCAGCAGGGCGGCCTCTGGCTGGGGCAGGGGTGGCGGGCGGGGGGCGGAACGCAAGCCGGCCAGGAAGGATCGGCGCTGGCGGCGGGTCCCCGCGCCGAGACCCCGCGTGGGCCGGTGGGCCCGCCTCCCCGGTGCGGCAGGGGCGCGGCGTCGCCCCCCGCTTGCTCTGTCTCGTTTCGGCGCGCTGCGGGGGGAGGGGAGTCCCGGCCACGGTGCGCGGCGCGCGGGGGCCGCGAGGTGCGGGCTGCGGGGCCGCAGGAAGTTGCACAGGCATGCGCTGATCTGCATGAGAAAGGGCGGGTCGCGTGGCTCGGCTGGCGGCCCCTCCTCCGCGCGCCCCTTCCGCTCGCGACCGCGGATCATCTGCTCCGGGCGTCCCGCTCTCATCTCCATGACAAAGCGCGTGTTTACCTGCGGCGCGGAGCACCGGCGGGCGCGCCTTTGTCCCGGGATCCGATTACCGCGGCAGCTGCTGCGGCCCGCCCCGCGCGAGGCCCGAGCGGCCCCTCGAACTCGCTGCCGGCTGCACGCGCCGGACCGGGCTGGACGGGGGTGCGGGGCGGGGGGGCCGCGGGGGGCTGTTCACGGTTTGATGCGCGCTGGACGCCGAGCCCGGCGACGGGAAGCGAGCGCTCGGAGGGCTTCCTGGAGGTGGCGGTGGCGCGCGGCGGGCATCGCGAGGGGCACCCGTGCGGGGTCCGCGGCGGGCGTGCGTAGTCGCCGGGGACGTGCGGGGGTCGCCCCCGGGCCGCGGGAAGGGGGGCGCCAGGGGCCTCGCGGCGGGCTCCGGTCCAAGTCGCGACGGTGCCGCGCAGCTGCGCCCGGCGGCCCGATGAGCCCGGCGGCCCGCGAGCCCGGTGCGGGGCGGGCGCGGCCGTGGCCCTTTGTGCGCCGGGCGGAAGCCGCGAGTTCCCGGAGGGCGCGGCCAGCGGAGACCCGGCCCGGACGCCGGAGCCGCTGCGGGACTTTCCTTTCCCCACTCGGTCCGGGGGGCTGGGGCGTCGCACCTGGAAATCGCAGGCCCGCGACTTCGCAAAGAGGGAGCGCGGGGAAGAAAAGGCGTGGAGAGGGCGATGGGCGGGTGGCCGGGCCCCTCGCTCTCCCGGGACGCGCCCCCACCCGGGAGGTCGCGGGCACCTGTCGCTCCCGGCCCCCGGGGCGGCCTGTCAATCACGCACGCCGCGCCCCGCCGGCCGGGAGGGGCACGCGGGGGCTCTCGGAGGCCCCCCAACAGTGACCTCAAAAAGGTGGCGCGCGCCCAGGGCCCCACGGGCCTCCGGGGCGGCCTCCTCGGCGGCGCGTGCGGGGCCGGGTCGCCTCCCGCCGGAGCCGCGGCGCCCCAGGCCTCTCCGAGGAGCCCTGCACACGGCGACGCGGAGGCTCTGGGACGCGCTGCCTCCTCCGGCCTCCCCCGGCTCCCTTTCTGTGAGCATCTGCCCGAGGAGGAACAGATGTGAGCACCTGCGGTGACCGGCTGCATATGTTCCATCCTATTCACGGGCATTCAGACGTGGCCACAATGAGCAGCCTTTGTGTGCAGGGAGTCACTAAATATATTAATCTGTACTCCCCAGAGCACCGGGCTGTTTAATTTTTCACTAGCAATAACATCTGATCTAATCCTTAAATCGGCTCCCGAAAGCCTTTCCTCCCGCCCACCCCCTCCCGAAGACGTGTGAAGTTATTCAGCTGTCCACCTGTTGCCTGCTGCAGCGGGCCTGGGGTGCGGCAGCTCCAGTGCGGGGTCGGGCGGGGTGGGGCCGCGCTGGGAGGCTGTCGGGCCACATGGGCACAGCCAGGGCATGTTTATCGGAGGCAAAATAAACACAAAGTGTGGAGTGTGGCTCCCCAAATGTTGTGCAAACAAAGAACAGTAATTATGAAACAGCTTCCAAAGCAACCGGGCATACCCACCCTTTCTGTGTGAGGCCTTTAAAAATGTACATAAAGTTCCCATTTATCTTTTTGTTTATTAAACTCTAGTGGCTGTTATAAATTCCGGTCAATAGGCCACACAGCCAAAAGGTGACATAAATTTCAGATGTAAGACTTAGATTTTTTTAGGCAATTTTGTTGCGTGACGCTTTTATCTTAGCATCCTTTATTTTATTTTGATTTGTTTTCTGCCACAATGAGTCCTTCAGTGCCATTGTGGACGTCACAATGCACAGGACATCAGGCTGTGGGTGAAGACCAGGCAGTTTAAACAGACCGAGCTCTTTCTTTGCCTTCCATCCATTGTCATGTGAATGGGCCTTCTGCGTCCGCTGCTAGGAGACCAGCCTGCAAAGCCCTACTCCAGCGAGCGGGCCGCAGAGAAAGGGACCCCAATAACAGCCCAAGAGTTGGAAGGAAGGAAGGGGACAAATTTAGCAAGGTTTTTCTCACCTTCCAATCAACACATTTCTTAATTCCAAAGTGTAATACGGACTTTCTGGCTTTGCGTTCCTTGCTTTTCAGCGGTTTCCTTCCTTCTCGTCATTTTAATTCTTCCTCCCTCGGAAACAGAGTGGGGCAGCACTGGGTCCCCATCAGACTTGTTTTCAGAATGCAATCGTTTTTTCTCTCAGGAAAGCGGGAGCCGGGGTGGCATATTTACTAGTCGCCACCACGAATTATTCATGACTGTACGGTGCTTTCAAAGTGTATGCACTGGACCACTCCAACACCAGCAGGAGAGCGGCTGGCGAGTCCCGAGTTTTTTAGGCATGATCACAAACTATGATTTGTTTTCTTGGTGATTGGAACTCCTCCTATTGCTGTTAGTACGTCGATTGAGGACACAGGAGTGGCTGCTTGCAGGCTGTGAAGGTCCCAGACGCTGGGTGTGCTGGTGACGACCACCCCACCACTTGCCAGCCTCATTGCTCAGGGGCCAGACCTAACTCATCCGGCAGCTGAGGAGCCAACGCTGTCCCCGCAGATGGGAAACCACAGCTGGCTCAGAGCTGGGGCCAGGCCCGACACAGCACTTGCCCATCATTACCACCGCCACAGATCCTAGGGGTTGGGGTCCAAGTGAAAGCGGGCCTGCTTTCTGCCACCATGTGAATTACAAATGCGTCAGGGAAGGCGCTCCTGCTTTCCCATTTTCTGCAAGTTTGGGTGGGATTAGGATTTCTTCCTTAAAAGCTCGATAGAATTTACCAGTGAGGCTGTCAATCCCTGGCATTCACTTTCTGGAAAGGTTCTCACTTACAAATTCAATTTCTTTAACGCACACGGGGTTACTCAGCTTTTCTATTTCTTCTTGGGTCGGGCATTTGCGTGGCTCAGGGTGTGCAGGTATCTTCCCTTTACCCTTCACCGCAGGAATATCTGCAGGGATTCTCAGTCCCATGGCTGGGATGGCACTGTGTCTGCTCTCCTTGAGAGATCACAACCCGTAGCCATAGCTTCACAGTGTTACCGATCTTGTCAAAGAACCAGCCTTGTGCTTCATGGATTTTTCTCTGCGGATCTAGGCAGAGGCCCCGGCAGCCACTGGACCCACCTCACTTGTTTTCC
Source organism: Propithecus coquereli (assembly GCF_000956105.1). Taxonomy (NCBI): domain Eukaryota; kingdom Metazoa; phylum Chordata; class Mammalia; order Primates; family Indriidae; genus Propithecus; species Propithecus coquereli. The sequence continues at coordinate 392,004 of NW_012151975.1, read as the reverse complement.
TTTCAAGAATCTCCATCCTTCACTTATTGTCTGTTGTTGTCTGAAAATACTAATTTCATATTTGGGTCTGTTTTCTAGTTGTTTAAAGTGGGAAGACAAGTTCTTCCCACAAAGAATTATTTCTTCTTGGGTGGAAACTGAAGAGGGTACTTTGAGTTGCAAAGAACCAGCATCCTCGTCCCACACCTGACTGTGTCTAAGGGAACGACTTTATCTCTCGTAATTGGGAGGGAGGGTGGTTGGGGCCAGGTGATACGGGGTTCAGCCACAGGACAGCAGCTCAGGGCCCTGCCTCTTCCTGCTTCACCGTTCTGTCCTGTTGGCTTCTTCATTTCCTGAGTGCATGGGTCTGCAGCAGGCCCAGAAGCCTTGGACACAACAGTGATCATAAGAAGAGGGACATTTTCTTTCTATGTGACACTGTTTATCAGCAGTAAAACACTTCAGTAACATGTAACATGCACCAGCCATGTGGAAATCAGCATGTTTTCATGGTTGTAGCTTTTCTTCTTTCCCCATTTTTGGATGGTGAATTGTTGCCCAGGTAAAATCTTGGGTTCATGTGGTTGTTGCATGCAAAAAAATTCAGTTCAGGCCGGGTGCGGTGGCTCACGCCTGTAATCCTAGCACTCTGGGAGGCCGAGATGGGCAGATTGTTTGAGCTCAGGAGTTCGAGACCAGCCTGAGCAAGAGCGAGACACCGTCTCTACCGAAAATAGAAAGAAATTAATCGGACAACTAAAAATATATAGAAAAAATTAGCCGGGTATGATGGCACATGCCTGTAGTCCCAGCTACTCGGGAGGCTGAGGCAGAAGGATTGCTTGAGCCCAGGAGTTTGAGGTTGCTGTGAGCTAGGCTGACGCCACGGCACTCACTCTAGCTTGGACAAGAGTGAGACTGTATCTCAAAAAAAAAAAAAAAATTCAGAGTCCAAATAAAATTATAACTAACTGCAACTAAGTCTTGCATTCTATTTAAAGGGTCAACTGGTTACCAAGAGAAGCTTGTCCCAGACGCTCTGCCCACGTCACCGTGTTTCTCTCTCACAGCTGATGTGAACTTTCTCTTAAACTTTTCACTCATTAACGCCTAACTTCAACCCACAGTTTTTCTTCCTCTTTCTTTCCTTTCCTATTTTTCTTTTATGTAAATCCTACATCCCATTTTTAGATTCTCTGTGAAACTAGTAAGTTGGACGTGTATGATGGGGCCCAGGAAAGTGTCTGTCTGGGAAGTAAGATGTGAACACTCACACGTGATTTGCGTTTGCTCCCGTGACACTGACGCCTTTTAGTCTCCCAGGAAGGAGACCTTGAAGTTTTCCTTCACTGTGGTGTATTATAGTAATAAAAACTTCAAAAAGCTTTAGAATTTAGACAGATTGGAATTGGAGTAAAAGTTGTGCAATTTATTACCACTTGTACTGGTTATTGAACAACTTTTAGAAACCTAAAATTTTTTTTATCCAAGTAACATACTGTTTTAAAATTCAAATAGTATTTGTAGATTTGTGACAAAAACAGCAGTTGCCCACGGCACACATCCCCACCCAGTCCCTTCCCCTGCGTTCACCTCTATGTACCTCTTTGCAGTTGACTCTTATAATTTTTTAGAGTTTCTAATGCTGTCCTTATTTCCCAGTGTGTGTTCAGTCCATGGACTTCCTGATTCTAACAGGCAAGGACGTAATCCTCTCACCCTCACTTCCTAAACATACAAACACACGAAGGTCACCTCCCTTTTTTCAAAAAGTTATAGCATCCTTTTAATCATTCAGTAATTATCTTATTATAATTATGCAATTATTCACAGCCGAGGCATATTCTATAATTACATTTCCTTTTTTGTACAGTTTTGTCTTTGATAGATGCAAGTGTGTCCTGACTTATTTGCTTATCGACTTTCCTATGTAGCTGTTACTCACCATCACTAAACTCTGAGGACTCATATATTTTTAAAAATATGCTTGTATCTCAGGTATTCCATGGGCTTCTCTTTTTTTCTGGAGGAATTTCTCCTGGAGGCCTCCATCTGCCACTGCAGTTTCTAGCTTTTGTCTTGGCACTTCCCTTCCCCTCTCTTCCCTACTTTCTAGGTCCTAATATTCCTGTGTCTTATCTCTTAATTTGGGAGGAGAATACCATCAGCAGCTTTCTGAGATAAGGTATTTGGTAGTTAACATTTTTGAGCGTGTATATCTGAAAATATCTTTATCCTACTCACAAGTGTTAACTAATATATTGACTGAAAGTCAAATTCTATGTTAGAATTATTTTCCTCAGAATTTTGAAGTTAATGCTCCATTGGATTTTAGCTTCCTGGGATTCTGTGGGGATTCCCATGCCATTCAGATTTCCAGTCCCTTAAATGTGACCTTGTTATTTTTCCTTCTGGAAGCTAAGATCTTTTCTTTATCCCTCGTGTTCTGAAATTTTGTGATGATGTGCTTTGGTGTAGATCTTTTCAGTTTCGTTTTGCTGGGCACTTGGTGGGCACTTTCAATATGAGAACATATCTTCTAGATCCAGCAAGTTTTAAAAATTATTTCTTGAGTAATTTCCTTCTCTTCATTTTCTCTGTTTTCTTTTCCTGTAGTTCCTATTTTTCACCGCTTACAGCACCCCTGCTGAGACGTATTGTGCATAAGGATAGATTTCAAGATGCATCTTAAGTAATTTGGTATAATAATTGACGTTTGTCAATAATTTACTTTTCCAGAACGTTCTCCTGGCTGTAGAGAACTGCGGCCAGAAGAACGGAATTGTGCAGACTGGTGCCTACCTTATCTCCCAGCCCGTGGCAGCACGTCCTGGACGCGCACTTGGCCACCTCAAAGCAGCCTCAGCACTGAGCCCGCACTCCTCGGACCACCGGCCGGGCCCTGCCCTCTCACTTCCGTCCCAGATCCAAGCCTGCCTTCAAAAAAACTTCAGCTCAGGAATTGCTGCAACTGCAGCACTAAGAGCCCACGGCTAACCTTCCTAGCGCTCACTGCAGCCATGCCGCAGGGCATCCCGCGGGAGCATCCCCCGGGAGCACTAACGGGGAGCACACCCGGGGAGCAAACGGGAACATCGCCCGGGAGCACTCCCGGGGAGCAAACAAGGAAGCATCCCCCGGAGGACTAACGGGGAGAGAACAGGGGAGGGTGCAGGGGAGCACCCCAGCAAGCGCGCGCCGGCTGCGCAGAGTCGCACGGTGTGGGGAGCCGCGGCCGCGCCCACCCAGCCAGGCAGAGCGTCGGGCGGCCCCGGCCATCAGTCTGCATAGGCAAAAGTCGGCGGCCAGCCACCTCTCGGCCCGGCATGACGGCGTCGGTGGAATCAACACGGACAAGGGCGGCGCCCACGACAGTGTGCGGGAAACTAGCGGATGACGTGACCCGAGGACGCCGAAGCACCTCGTGGTTTCCGGGGCAACATGCTGAGCGTCTCGCTCTGCCGGCGCCTGCGCGCCCCGCCCACCGCCGCCTGCGCCTGCGCGCCCCTGGCCTCTCCCCCTGCGCCTGCGCGCGTCGCTCCCTCCAGCGCCCCCCGGCGTCCAGCCGCGCAGGCGCAGTACCCGAGAACGGGCCGGGCCCTCGAGCGGAAGCGCCTTTAGCGGAAGCGGAAGTGAGCGCGGCGGTGCTACGCTGTGGCTGTGCCGCGGCACTGAGGGCCGAGGGAGTCCGTTTCTAGTGGCTTCTCCAGGTAGGGCCGACCGGTCCTGGGTGGCCGTCCGTTTCCCGCATCCGACCCTCGTGCGCGACAGTCCGTGGGCCACGGGGCTCGAGTGCCTTCCCGGCTGCGCCCCGTCCCCGTTTTCCCCGCGGCGGAATCCCGGGCCGGGCGGCAGCTGCGCCTGACGTGGGCCGGGGTCGCCGCGAGGCTCCTGTGGGGTCAACCCCGAACCCGCCCCTCCCCCTAGGACGGATCTGGCTCCTGCGTGTCGTTTTCGCGTCAGGTCTGCCGGCCCCCACGGCCGCGCGACTTCTCTGGCCGTCCCTGAAGAGGCGTCCTCTCGTCGCTTGCCTTTCAGGCATTTCTGGCGGTCCTGGAACCTGGGCCCCGCGCCTCGCAGGTGCTTTCCTCCTCCGGGAGGAGAGACGGAGAGGCAGGGCCCTGCCTGCGAGGGATTTACAGACCGAGGGGAAACGCCGAGCAGGCCCGACAGCGCCGGGGGCGAGGGGTGTCTTAGAAGCTGATTGGCCCCAAGAGGGCCGGGAGGTTTCCAAAAAGGAGGAGTTTGAGCTGAGTTTTGAGTAGTGGGAGTTGGGTGGCGCAAGAGAATTGAGAGGCTATTCCTGTTTCTGGCAGAGGGAGCAGAAATGTTTAAGACGTGAAGGTTTCGGACAGTCTGGCATATTTGGGGAGCTACGGCAGCTCAGCATTCCTGGGACAAGATGCGTTGCTTACGTGGGGCAAGGAAGTAATATGCTCCCCTTGGTATTAAAAAAGAAAAATCCGTCCGGCAGGTATAGGGGTGGTGGTGTGGGATGACTCTGCGGCTCGTCAGGGCTTTTGCAGTCATTCGGGGAACCGAAAACCCGGACATGAGATGGAGAAAACGGGAGGCAGAGAGGTGGGAGGGTGGGCTTGATAATGGCCCGAGCCCCTGAGCGGGTGATTCGGAGAGTGAGAAGCACAGATTGGGGGCGCAGTCTGGAGCACCAGGGTCCCTGCTGCCCACTCCCCAGTGTGGTAGGTATCTTCCCAAGCCCCTCTGTGTCTAGCGGCCGTTTGTCTTTGACCTCTGTCTCTCCATATCCTCTTAGGCCTGCCCGTCTTTGGACGTTGCTGTTAGGAGCTGTTCTCTCTGCCACCATGCAGCCTCCACACTGTAGTCTCTATGTTTTGATTTCCTCATCCTACTTCTGCCATCTCCAAGCTCCACCATTAGTGGGTTTTCCCCTGATCTTGCTATTCTTTTTGTCTTGGAACTGTAACTGTGCTTTTCTTACCAGTTGTGTTCTTTTTTTTTTTTTCTTTCTTGAGACAGAGTCTCACTGTGTTGCCCGGGCTAGAGTGCCGTGGCGTCATCTTAGCTCACAGCAGCCTCCAACTCCTGGGCTTAAGGGATCCTCCTGCTTCAGCCTCCCGAGTAGCTGGGACTACAGGCATGTGCCACCATGCCCGGCTAATTTTTTCTATGTATTTTTAGTTGTCTGATTAATTTCTTTCTACTTTTAGTAGAGATGGGGTCCTGCTCTTGCTCAGGCTGGTCTCGAACTCCTGAGCTCAAACAATCTGCCCGCCTCGGCCTCCCAGAGTGCTAGGATTACAGGCGTGAGCCACCGCGCCCGGCCACCAGTTGTGTTCTTGAAAAGCACCTGCACCGTACTGTGCCAGGGTCCTCACCACTCCTCTCTGTTTCCCCCCGTACATATATACATCTATAGATATATGTATGTATAGCATTTCTTGACCACCTTACCTCCTGGTTTTTTGTTTAGTTTCTGATCACTTAATCTTCCAGACATATGGAAATCTCTGATCACCCGTGGCCCACTGAGAAGACTACAGCAGGTGACTTCTGACATCACTTGCCGTTTTTAGCATCCTGAAATTCTACCCTATCCATGAAAATGAAGTTCAGGCTTATGGGTCCCTCACTTACATGGGCCCCTTCCCTGACACTGGGAGCTCAGAGGTCTTACATTTATAATGTGTTCTCTAGTTTGAAAAGAGGGTCCCTAAATTGTTTGTTTTGGGCCCTTTACAATTTGGATCCCTCCAAAGCTGGCCACTTGTCATCCTGCTGCCTTGAGATTTTTATTTTTGTTTTTCAGACCTTCCCTTCTCCACCTCCTACTCCTTCCCCTTCTACCGTGTGCTTGTTATTTAGGCCCCGGGGAGAAAACAGGAATGAGTGGAACTGATCAAATTCCTGACATAGGCTCAGTGGCTCACACCTGTAATCCCAGCACTTTGGGAGGCTGAGGCAGGAGGATCCCATGAGCCCAGAAGTTCGAGGCTGCAGTGAGCTATGATCATGCCACTGCCCTCTAGCCTGGGCAACAGAGTGAGAGCCTGTTGCTAAAAAAAAAAAAAAAAGAAAAGAAAAATTCCTGACATAAACCTGACTTCATTTTGTGGTGGTATCAGAGCTTGGTCACTTAGTACATTGGCAGAATCTTTGCAACTGCTTTGTTACAAGTTTAAATTCATGTATTGTTAGAGGTGTTTCGCTGCTGAGCTGCCACCTCCTTCAAGGAAAGGGTGGTGGTGAGAAAGATAGTTGGCTTAATTGAAATCACAAAAGCAACTCTTAGCTCCATGGAAACTAGGGTTATATACTGTAGAAATTCATTCAGAGGAGTTTATTGCAACCTTTGTTTTATTACTTTGAAAATGAGGCAACCCTAATGCTATCAGTTATTTCTATAGAGCTTTGTAATAAGTATAATTAACTTTATTTTAATTTGTTTTGAGACATCTGTTTCTCCGTAAGGTGTTCTATTGGGAAAATCTTCAGAGTTTTAGAGCATATTAAAGTTAAAATATTTATGTAAATATAACAAGGTATTTCTAAAGGATTTTTTGGTAGCACTTTAAAATCCTCCTAACTTGAGAGGAAAATCGTCGTCTGATTTTTACAAATAAGGAAGTCAGTGATGTACAAAGAGGTCAAATGATTTGAGTTCTACACCTACAGTAAATCAGGGCCTTTGCTAGCCAAAAAATCCAGCTCCTGAGTAGTGGTTTTCTTCCCCCCACCCCCTCCACCACCTTTGTTTTTTTTATGAGATGGGGTCTTGCTGTGTCACCCAGGCTGGAGTGCAGTGTGACATGATCATAGCCCACTGCAGCTTTGAACTCCTGGCTTCAAGTGATCCTCCTGCTTCAGCCTTCCAAAGTGCTGGGATTACAGGCATGAGCCACCACACCTGGCCTAGCATTTTCCTTGTAAACAAATATTAATAAAGAGGAATCTATTTCAGTCTGCTCTTACAGAACATTTAATGTAAGATGGACCAAATTGTATCCTTCAGTGTGTCTGTTCATACCTGTCTGCACACATCCATGTATATCTCTGTGCTAGGTTCTATGAAAGTGGGCAGTATTAATCCTGTTCCTGTTAGGACTTTAGCCCCCAAAGTTAATTCTCTGTGGATTCATGCAAATTATTATAAAGTCATTTACAGTAAAGCCATAGCTGCCTATGACGAGGATAGTAACTTTCTGAATAGCAATTTCCGGATAGTTTAGATTTTTGCCCATTAAGCACCAAAGTATCTCATTTAGGATGAGAATCTTTCTGAAATATATCTTCACATTCTTAAATGGGATGTGCTGAATGCGATGTAAACTTTTCGTAATGATCTCAAGTCATCATTTTAAACATAATTTGTTATGATATAAACAGTGATACTCTTTGGCTTGTTGAGGCATATACAGCTGTTTCCCCTTTTTCTTTTTTCCTTATAAGGTGGAAAGGCATAAAAACTATATGTCTTCCCGTGTTTTAAAGTTTTCTGCCCTTATCTTTTCCACAGCCTGCCGTCAGCACTTCCCCCTGCTGTCAGTGTTCCTACCTACGTCCCTGTACCTCCCTGGGGGGCTCAGGAACTAAATGTTAGAACTGATTAGAAAACTAGTCCATAGATGATGATAAGAGCCTAAGGAAGTTTGTTGGGAGTAAGTTGTTTTAGCTTTAATTCATGAACTTCTTGATTTGTATCAGGTCTTCTTATCCTGAATTGTGGATAACTGAGGCATTATAAATTTGTGTAGGTGTGACACATTTTCCTTTCTACGTTCAGTGACAGTGGTTTTCACAGTGTGCTTCATCAGCCTCTGAGGGCTTTTGTGGAGCTCCGTCGGGTAGGAAGGCCACAGCACAGAGTTCTGGGCTACTGGGAAAAGCCAGAGAAGAGGCCTTTCAGTCCCGGCCCTCCTGGTGGGGCCCCTGGAGTGGGCTAGTGACTGGGAAGAACTTGTGGGGAGGAGCGACTTCTGGGGCAAGGACACCGACAGGCCAGCTCTGGAGTGAGGCCCTTGGCCCTCCTGGCACCCACAGGTGGGCAGTAACCGGTCACTCCAGCGTGCAGCAGTGCTAGGTGAGGTTGTGCCTAGAAAAAGGAAGCCAGGGTGTGGAGTGGCAGGACCAAATCTTGCTTCCCTTTGATTGCTAACTGTGACCTGGGCCGGCGACATCCCTGACATGCACTGTTGGCTGCCTTCCCAACAGGCCCTCCTGCCTTCTTTGCTACCCAAGCGCGTCTTTGACAGAAGCAGCCAAACAGAACAGATAATGTGCTCCGGTCTGGCCAGCGGGGCTGGAGCAGATGCTGTGGGGCTTTGGGCCTACATGGTGCATGTGTATACAGTTGGGCACATTTTGACACACGTATCACTCTCCCCTAGGCTTGCTTCTTCTCTAACGGACTCTGAGCCTTTGCCTCCTTCTGTCAAGAGGCTTCATCTTAGGGGCTCTGTCTTGTTCATTGCTGTGTCAAGAGCTGCCAGCTCGGGACCTGGAGAGTAGGAAGTAGTAGGTGAGTACTTTGTGAACGTGGCAATGTGGCTGAGTTTAGATCTCACGCCCTTGGTATATCTGTGGGGGTTAGAAGAGGGTCTCTGCCCTTTGCTTTCAGCATAGAGAAGTGGGGCTCTGCGTGCCCCCGGTCTTGATTCCTCCAGAGTAGGGAGGTTTTGGATCCTGGGCAGCCGTGACAACCAGTGTCCATGATAGCCCATCAGCTGCCTCCAGTCCTGCCTGCCTCTGGTTCGCATGTAGGCAGAGCAGTGTTTTCTGAAAGGCAGTTGCTGAGGAGCCTTGAATGACGATTCGTTTCCTTGTGGGTAGAGGGTAGGCGTTTTAGCTTGGTTTCTGACGGCCTTCACTAATCTGGCCCCATCTACTCCAGCCTCATCCCATTTTTCCTTAAAACAGAGGTTCTAGCCATACTGTTGGTTCCTTTTTCCATTTCCTTGTTTGACGAACAAATTTATAACAAATAAGATTGCAGGTTAGTTAAACTGTTAATACTTAATGGAACAGATGTTTTAAGCACCTTACAAACATTCACCTAGTAATTTTTAAAAGGATACCTTATGTACCTTTGAAACATTTTCTCTTTCTTGCCCTTGGCTGATGCTTCCCTCCGGCCACATCGGCCTGTGCTCAGGCCCCGCTTAGTGTGCCCTTTTCCAGGGGCCGTCTCGGATCCCACACTTGGTTGGTTCTCCCTGCTGAGTGTTGCCTGGGCCTGGCCCTTGCTGTCTTTGTCCTGCAGTTATGCTCCTGAGATGGCTGCTTGGTGGATGTTTCCCTGCCAGCTTGCTGCTGCTGCAGGGCAGGGGCCTTATTCATGGCTCAGTGTCTACTCTAGTGCCTAACATAAAGGTGCTTGCTGAATGCATAAGCCAGATTTAGTTTCAGATAAAATTACCTGGCATTGTGGAGGAGAACTGAGTATTCATGAGTTACAAATGGGTCTACACTTGGTTCAACCCTGGTGGAGAAAAACTACCCATATATGCTTATGCTCGACTCGGTAATTTCACATCTGAGATCCTAAGGAAATGATCAGAAATGTGCTCAAAGGTTCACATGCAGGGGTGTGATAACATTCTTATTTATGGCATGCCGCATTCGAAATAACCTAAATGTTCAACAGTGGGTTAAGTAACTCAAGTCCACATTGTGCACCCACTAAACATGACACTGTAGGAGAATGTTAACATCAT
>NW_012151975.1:369653-381585 GCF_000956105.1 Propithecus coquereli | reverse complement strand
TTATAACAAAACTGTACCACAACAATTGATGAGATAGGTTTCATAAACCTCACTTTGCAGATGAAGAATGTAAGCTTATAGAACGAAGTAACTTGCCTAAGGTTTCACAGTTATTAAGTGGCAATTAGAATTTACACTCAGTTCTGTGTTGTGTGGGAGCCTTTCCTTTTATCAGCAATACTGTAGTGCCCTTCATGTTCTCATTTTTCCCTGTGATGTAGCTAAAAGGGAGTGTCTTGACATCAGCGGGCACCAGTGGTCCTGGCCAGACAGTTCCGGGGGCTCCTCCAGGGCACGGAGTCTGGACTCTGTGCCTGGACGCACCAAGTACGTAATGAGGGCTGTAGACTTTCCATTTCTTGCTTGAATAGGCCAGGGCTAAGGGAGAGTCTGACACTTGTCAAAATGGTAAGAAAGATTTTATTTAAGACTGTTGCAATGGAGGAGAGAGATCGGTCTCAACTCCAAATACAGCGAAGGCAGATAGGATTTGTCACCAGCGAGCAGGATGAAGGGGTGAGTGGATAGGAAATTTCTAAGAGGAGATACCAAGGGCAGGGGCATCAGATATCAAGGGTGGGGAATTCTTTTTAAACTATCTTAGCAGGATTCTTGCTAAAAGCCCAAGACTGAGGCCTGGTGGAGAAGAGGGTTTGGGGGCCTAACCAAAGTGTGGTCAGGAGAGTCTTTGTCAGTAGTTGAGAATTCCTGGGAAGCTCAGCTGTTGAATGAGCCCTGCACAGAGACCCTCTAAAGCATCAGGTCTCAGCTGCCAGGTACTGGTTGTCCTGCAGAGGCTGCTCTCTACTTGGAAGGTGCCCTTGGGCTGGCCAGGAGTCCATTGTCCCTGTGTCCAGAGTGGTCTGCACTGCCTGGAGCATCTGTCAGTGTCGGGGTTGGTATGTTTCCGCTGAGGCCCGCCACTCCTCATTTTTGTAAGCTGAAAGAGTGCAAGTACAGAAGCTTCTGTATTTTCCCTTTCCTCTTTCTTTCCACTTCCCCTGGTAACCCAATATGTTGGGACTGGTCAGGCTGTCAGAGGAGACTCAAGCCACCCCTAGGGGTGAGGTGGCTTCCAGCTGTGCCTCATGCCTGCAGGCAGCTCCTTGCCTGTTTCCTGCTCTGGAGATTGTTGTCCAGACCCTTTCTTTGTAAGCTGCTTGAGGGCAGTGATTCTACTCTGCACTGTTTCTTTGGCCACCGTTTAATTCTGTAAACTTGTCAGTTCCCGATTTCTCTGATACATCGTTGATTCATTCATTTATTCATTCAGGTACTTAACTGGGCCTGTCAGGTGGTAGCCGTACGGGGTGCTAGGCTATGGCAGAATGGCGAGGCTCGTCTTAATGGTAGTGGCTCCCAGAGCATCCCGGACTGTACTGGGGCAATAAGACTCCTACTTGGTGAGACAGAACTTCTGTTTCTTTTTAACTACAATTACCTAGATAATGAAAATTTCCTGTGTAATTTGCAGGTAGAATGAATTTTATACACACACACACACACATTTCCCCTCCCCTCGGCTATCCTATAATAACTACCTGTACAGAAAGAAAGAAAAGGTTTAACAAATTGTAATATCCACACAGTTTTCTGTCTTTCTAGAGAATTTATTCCATACCACACTAACTGCAGCAAAAGTGAGTGTTATAAATATTTAACGCTTTAAAGGCGCTGAAATGCTGGGAGGCACCCTCAAATGTCACAAGTTCCCAAATCCCTGCCTACCCCCATTTTTCTTTGTGAATGCTGTAGGAGAGCACATCGTAATGTAACATTCCTGTGGTAATTTGTGATTCAAAATGTGAGAAATTGGCAGTATGAAAGACAGGAAGAACCAGTGTCTGCTTAATTAAAATAGTGGGCTTTTCAATACTGGATGAGAAAGAAGGAAAAACATTTGAATAAAATCAGAGTACTGAGCCTGACTTTTTCAAAATAAAGAGGAGAATATTTTGAGAAATTCAGTATTGTCACTTGCAGTTATAATAGAAAATACTTGAAATAGAAATCCCTTTTCATTGGCAAGGGAAGGCAGCCCACCCAAATGTGACAGAGGCTGCTGCTCGAGGGGGGCCGCATCTGCCTGGAAGTGGGAGTGGAGGAGAGTTTGCTTTGCTTCCTCCCCTGGCCTTATCTCTGTGTGTGGGCATGTGGCTTCTTACATGTCTTGAGCAACGCAGCCAGGAACCGGGAGCTGCCAGAGCCTGGCAGCCCCATCTGCTGCTGGCTTCTGACCCCGGTAGGCCTGCGGAGGAGGAAGGAATCCGTGGGGGCTGGCCGTGGGCTCTGTTGGGCCCTCCACACCCTCTCACAGAGCTTGGTGAGAGCAGCGGAGTCTTTCACAATATGGAAACCAAGTCAGAGTCCAGGTTTGTGAGGTTTACTTTTGGTTGGCTCATCACCAGCAAACCTTGCACAGCACGCTTCATCAAGGATAGGCGTAGAACAAGTCTTGAGATTGTGAAATATAAGTGCATTTTTTTTAATGCTTTCTGACCAGCTTTCTTTGTGTCCTTGTATTCCCTTTCCAAAGCCTGTCCCCTGCCTACTGTGTTGGAATCACATCAGAAATGAGAGTGTAACCTTCCTGGACTTAGTATCCATGCCCAGAGGTCCAGAATGCAGAACCACCTTATAGTTGAGATAATCATATTATTTTTTCTTCAAAAACTGAAATACCTTGACTGTGTTTCCAGGATGAACTCTATTTGAGTAATAGCCCTGTAATAGTGATCTGGTGTGTGTGTGTTCATGCATTGCATTATATTTAATAGCTTAATGAGCAAGACTTCTCCAAATTTCAACATATAAAATGTGTGCTTTTTATGAACACTAAATTTTTGCATATTTTTATTATTAATGGCTATTAAACATAACTTTAAATTCTCTTGGGAGCTAGTATCCATTTAAATCAGTAAATCCTTCAAAGATAGTCCTGTCAGGGTGCCTCTTCTCAACCTAGTGATGTATTCACTGTTTCTTCTTTTGTAAAATAGAGCTTATAGCTTTTACTTGTCAGGGTTGTTTCAAAGATTGAAGATTTTGTATGGTGAATGCCCAGCTTTGTCTGGCAGCTGGCAAATACAGTATGTCGTAGCATGAGAGATGTTAGGATGTTGTACTCAGTCACTCGCGAGACACCACTGCTGCCCTCGGTCCTAAGTCTAGGGGAGGCGTCATTTGTTCTGTGTTGGTGTTTGCATAATAAGAACTTTTTGTTCTGTTTTATTAGAGGACATGCAGCCCTGATAGCACTTAAAACTATAGTGGAAAAAATAGACCATTAAGATTAAAAAATGTCATGATAGTATTTTTCTTGAACATTGATGGATATTACTGCCTACTTGAAGAAAGCCTTATATTATGTCTTATGTATAAGAATATCTTATTATATGTTGAAAGTATTCTGCTTGTACATTTTTCCAAATTCTAAATTCTAACTCTTGAACTACTTTGTTTCTATTTCTAAATTTTAGAACGGTCAGTTTTCCATTTAACGTCATCAGTATCTCATATGTTACAATGTTGGGTATAGTAAATTTTTATGTAGCTTTTTAAACACCTTTATTGAGATATATTTGACACATTTTTACAGTGTACAATTTGATGAGTTTTACCACACAGTAGTGCACATATCTGTCACCCCAAAAGTGTCCCCTTGGTAATCCCTCCGTCAGCCCCATCGCAGCCAACCACGGATCTGCTTTCTGTCACTGCAGGTTAGCTGAAGGCTCGGTGGGCTAGAATCTGATGGGAGTTGAATCATAGCGTGTGCTCTTCTTGTCTGGCTTCTTTTATTCAGCAAGATGATTTTGAGAATCATCCGTGTTGCGAGTTTCAATTTATGTTTTAGATTTTTAACCATAATTTCTATTTGAGTTCCTACTTCTAAATGAGAAATACTACTTTTTTGAAAACTGTTAACCTCTTTTTGAATTTGGTTGAGAAACATCTTGAATAGTAACCTTAGTGAAAATCTTAAAAGATGGTAACACTATATTGGCCTTGTGAAAGTCCACCTAAAGTTATTAAGTTAGATTTAGGTAAAGTCCTCATGTGTTTTAGTTGAAAACTCTTTAGGCTCCTAACCAGCATATCATGTCACCTTGATGACAAGTGTTTTTTGGAAATAGAGAATGAATATTAAATGTTGTCTTGTGTTTGCTTTGAAAGATGCCATCTGTATAGTGATAATTCCATAGTCACTAATTACTAATCTATTTTTCTTTCCAGATCTTTCCCAGAGTTCAGCTATGGGTGTAAGAGGTTTGCAAGGATTTGTGGGAAGTTCCTGCCCACACGTGTGTACAGTGGTAAACTTGAAAGACCTGGCAGCGCACCACCGAAGCCGGCATCCCGGGTGTGCTCCCACTGTGGTGGTGGATGCCATGTGTTGTCTCAGGTACTGGTACACTCCGGAATCTTGGGTCTGCGGTGGCCAGTGGCGAGAATACTTTTCTGCTTTGCGAGACTTTGTTAAAACCTTCACAACCGTGGGCATCAGGCTGGTGTTCTTCTTTGATGGCACGGTGGAGCAGGGTAAGCGGGATGAGTGGGTGAGGCGAAGACTGAAGAACAGCAAGGAGATCAGCAGAATTTTTCATCATATCAAGTCGCACAGGCAGCAGCCTGGCAGAAACATGTTCTTCATCCCCTCGGGTCTAGCCCTGTTCACACGATTTGCCCTGAAGGCCCTGGGTCAGGAGACTTTTTGCTCATTGCGGGAGGCAGACTACGAGGTCGCTTCCTATGGTCTGCAGCAGAACTGTCTTGGGATTCTTGGGGAAGACACGGATTACTTAATCTATGACACTTGCCCCTACTTTTCTATTAGCGAGCTCTGTCTAGAGAGCCTGGACACTGTCATGCTCTGTAGAGAGAAACTCTGTGAGAGCCTGGGCCTCCACCTGGCAGACCTTCCTCTGCTGGCCTGCCTGCTTGGCAACGACATAGTCCCAGAGGGCATGTTTGAAAGCTTTCGGTATAAGTGCTTATCTTCCTATACCTCTATAAAAGAAAACTTTGACAAAAAAGGCAACGTTATCTTAGCTGTGTCAGATCATATATCTAAAGTTCTTCACTTGCATCAAGGTGAGAAAAAATTAGAAGATATATTACCTTTGGGACCAAACAAAGCTCTTTTTTATAAAGGAGTGGCATCATATCTTTTGCCAGGACAGAAATCTCCATGGTTTTTCCAGAAGCCCAAAGGTATAATAACTTTGGACAAACAAGTAATAACCGTGAGTTCAGACCCTGAATCCCAGCAAGACGTTCCCACATGTACAGACCCTGAATCCCAGCAAGATGTTTCCATGTGTACAGACCCTGAATCCAGGCAAGAAGTTCCCATGTGTACAGACCCTGAATGCAGGCAAGAAGTTCTCATGTGTACAGATCCTCAATCTAAGCAAGAAGTTCCTATGTGCACAAATCCTGAATCCAAGCAAGAAGAACCATTATATGCAGATCCTGTATCCAAGCAAGAAGTTTCCATGTGTACATGCCCTGAAATCCAGCAAAAATTACCTATAGCAACAGACTCTGAATTTAACCTAGAAGCTTCTACTTGTACACACCCTAAAATGGAACAGGAAGACCCTGTGAATATGGGGCCTGAAATAAAGCAACAAGTAACCATGGTTTCAGACACTGAAATCTTAAAGGTACGTGGATGTGCCCACCCAAATCTAGTATGTCATGATTGAAAATATCTGTTGATGAATTCATTAGTGAATATTTGTCGACTGCCTTCAGTGGTTGAGGCACTGTGGGAGGACACAGAGCAGGAGGAATCTGTGAGTCTAGTTGGGAAGAATGGTATCATGTATGTAAAAACTCATGTCATAACCTACTTGTGATATCGTCACGTGAGTATTACAGAAAAGAGATGTCGGAACTCAAGGGACCTGCTCAAGATCGTGGGTTAGCATACAGGGAGAAGTTTCCCAAAGAGGTAGAATTGGAGTCAGACCTTAATGGGGGCCAGAATTTGCTTTGAACAGGCAAAGTCTTGGGGTTGCAGAAGCGCTGTCATCTGGGGCACGGGAAGAGCAGTCAGGCTGGCGCGTGGGGTTTGAGGGAAGGAGCAGGAAGGGAAAATGGAAAGGGCAGACAGTCACAACCAGATTGTGAAGGTTGCTGATGCCGCACTACGTGTGGACTTAGGTCTGAGAGCATCACAGGCCTTGGGAGACTTGCCGGGGGCGGGGCACTGTGCATCAAGCACCTGTCGTGGGTGAGGTCCTGTGCCAGGTGCGTTGTGTGTCTCGTCTGAGCCTCTGAAGACATCATCCCTGTTTTCCAGACAAGGTCCATGTCCACATGAATGCTTAAAGGCATCTCACCAAGTTGGAAACCAAACTTACGGCCTCACCCACAAATCTTTTATTGTTGTCGGCATTGTAAGCATCGCCATCTTTCATTTGTTGTGGTTGTGTAGCTCTTTGGGGAGGCTGCCAGCTCCTGGTCTGATGCAGAGCTCAGGCCTGGGCAGCAGCTGAGCTGCTAGGGTGATACCTGGAGGGCGGGGATGTTGGCTGGCCAGCCAGGGCTCTTCCTGGAGCATGAGCCTTTGTCACCTGCCGCCCACCTCTACCCACCTCTGGACTCTCTGCTTGCTTCTGTTGGCTGTGGCCCTTTCCACATCCCAACTCGCTCATCTCCAGTTTTTGCGTGGCCTTGCATGAGTCCCATTTGAGCTTAGGTACATTTGTGAAGGCTCATCTTCTCAGACACTGGCTTGTGTTCACCCACAGACGACCTCCCTGGCCTTGGCCATTTGAGTTAGCCTCCTGGCCATCTCACCCCAGTTCCCCCAACGGGGATATGGCAGATTAGGTCAGAACACAAAGGGCATCATGTATATTATGAAAGAATTTAGAACTTGATTTTTGTACTCGTTGAGGTGGCATTGGATATTTTTAAGCAGGGGTGTGATGTGATGAGAAATTTGTTTTTTGAAACAACTGCAGAGAGTGGATTTAAAGTGGCTATTGCAGAAACTCAGGTAAAAGACAAAAGACCTGGAATTAGGAAAAAGGCAGTGAAATAGGAAGAAGCAAATTCAGGAAATGCTTCAGAAGTGAAACTAATATTAAGTCTTTCTGTAGAGGTGAAGTTCCTTCTTGAGCACTGGGGATGGCATTTGCCATCAGCCGGAGGAGGAGGGAATGTTTTCTAGGGAGGACAGTGAACTGAGTGCTGTTTCCGGTGAGTTGAGTAGGTGGCACCTTTGACGCGGTCACGTAGTGAAATAGGGACCTCAAGTCCCATTCCTGGCAGGAGGCAGACATTTGGAAGTCACCCTGTTGTATGTGTGAGTAGAAGATTTGTGGGATGGAGACTTAAGAAACAGTGTACTGAGAGATCCGCGGTGGCCGAGGAGGTGGGAGAATGAGGAAAGACTTATCCCAGCAAGAGCCCAAGGAGGTGGGTCTCAGGAATGAGAAGAAAGCGTCAGGAGCGTCTCGTGCTGCAGAGGTGAGGATGTGGAATCGAAACTACACGTGGGCAATTGGGTTTGGCAATTAGGAGTTTTGGGGACCCTACAGAGTGACTCTGTTACAGCAGAGGGTTCAGAGTTGAGGGTGGAGGCCAGATTGCAGGAGTTTGAGGAGCAAGCTTAGAGGCCAGGAAGGCAGGGAGTTAGGCAGAGAGAGAGCCTGTGATGGGAAAGGCTGGGTCAAGGGATGTACTCACAGGCCTGTCTGAGCAGGAGGCGCCAGTGCAAAGCGGCGGGTCATGTGGTGTTCATTTTGTTGGGCTTACATCTTTGAAAACAATTCTTAAGTTGCCTTTATATTTTTCCTTTAAAATTTTTTTGCTGTGTAGTCTTCTAATCCTAATAGACAGGTAAAATTCAAGCACGTGTATTTTAACCATACACAGCCACCCTGGAAATCCTCAGGTGGAAAGGTGGCAGCGCGCAGCAGTTACACTGGGTGCACATTGACCTTTTCTGCACACTCGCATTTCAGAAAATCAGTTAAATTTAAGAGCAAATTATATGGTTTGCATAGTGCTAGATAAACTAAATTGATTTTGCTTTAGAATTTTTAAATTAAGTGGATATGTTAAGATTTTTGCAAGTATAGAATGCTATATATCTGCATTTAAGGGCAGAGATAAAAAAAACACTAGACAGTGATCTAATTAATGAATTAAAATTGTAGAAAACTTAACTGAATACTTGTGTTGCATCTTAAATTCTGTATAGTTGCCAAAATCAAGGATTTCTTGGTAGGTACATATAATTTATAATTTTCTAGATAGATTTGTAAAAAATACCATGTCTTGAATTAAAAAGAGTCAGAAGTGGAAGAGGGACTAGAATAAATTAGAAGTGATTCTGTCCTCAAAGGATCATGAATACATAACTTGAACATTTCTCATAGATTCTGTATCAACAGGGAGTAGGTTGCTTCTGATGATCTTCAGTTGGTTAGATGTCAAGTTAGTGCTCTGTGACTACGATATTACTTAACTCTTCAACATCTTTTTTTTTTTTTTTTAACCTTACTTAAAGCTATTAGCAGATCTGCCTTGGTTTGAGGAAATTCTAGCAGTGATACAGATATTTTGTCATATGTCTAGGTTCTGAAGAGAGTCTTGGATAGTTTTATTATAATCTGATAATAATCATTAGCACTTACAGTGAACTGCACGCCAGGCCTCATGGTAAGTGCTTTTCCAGCATGAACTCCTTGGCGCTTTTTAAAAACACGTTTCATATGCGAAGAAAGTAAGGGGCAGAGAGATCAGTTGTTGGGCAGTTAGGTTGATTCCACATCTTTCCAATTGTGAAGTGTGCTGCAGTAAACATAAAAGTGCAGGAATCTTTTTTCTATACTTTCTTTTCCTCTGGGCAGATCCGCAGTAGTAGGATGGCAGGATCGAATGATAGTCTACTTTTAGTTCTTTGAGAAATCTCCATACTGATCTCTGTAGAGGTTGTACTAATTTATATTCTTACCAACAGTGTGTAAGTATTCTCTTTTCACCACATCCACACCAACATCTATTGTTTTGTAACTTTTAATAGTGGCTGTTCTAATTGGAGTTAAGATGGTATTTTATTGTTGTTTTAATTTGCATTTCCCTGATGATTAGTGACATTAAGCATTTTTTCATATGTTTCTTGGCCATTTGTCTGTCTTTTGGAAAATGCCTGTTCATGTCATTTGCCACTTTGGGTTGTTTGTTTTATTCTTTCTGGATTGAGTTCCTTGTAGATTCTGGGTATTAATCCTTTGTTAGACATGTAGTTAGTGAATATTGTTTCCCATTCCATAGTTTGTCTCTGCACTTTTCTGATTGCTTCTTTTGCTGTGCACAGCATTTTAGTTTAATTAAGTCCCATTTGTCTGTTTTTGTTTTTATTGCATTTGCGGTCTCAGTCACAAATTTTATGTCTAGGCCAATGTCCAGAATAGTTTTTCCGAGGTTTTCTTCTAGGATTTTTGTTGTTTCGGGTCTTACATTTAAGTCTTTGATCCATCTTGAGTTAATTTTTGTATATGGTGAGAGATAGGGATCCAGTTTCTTTCTTCTACATGTGGCTATCCAGTTTCCCCAGCACCATTTATTGATTATTGTGTCCTTTCCCCAGTGTATGTTTTTGCCTGCTTTGTCAAAGATCAGTTGGTTGTAGGTATTTGGTTTTATTTCTGGCTTCTCTATTCTGTCCCATTAATCTGTATGTCTACTTTTATGCCAGTACCATGCTGTTTTGGTTACTATAGACTTGTAGTATAATTTGAAATCACGTAATGTGATGCTTCCATTTTTGTTCCTTTTGCTTCGGATTGCTTTGGCTATTTGGGCTCTTTTTTGGTTCCATATGAATTTTAGAATTTTTTTTCCAATTCTGTGAAAAATGACATTAGTATTTCGATGGGAATTGCATTGAATCTGTAAATCACATTGGGCAATATGGTCATTTTAACAATATTGATTCTTCCAGTCCTTGAGCATGAGATATTTTTCCATTTGTTTGTATCTTCTACAATTTCTTTCATCAGTGATTTGTAGTTCTTGTAGAGATCTTTCACTTCCTCGGTTAAATTCTTAGGTATTTTAATTTTTTTGCAGCTATTGTAAATGGAATTGAGTTCTTGATTTGGTTGTCAGCTTGGTTGTTGTTGGTGTATAGAAATGCTATTGATTTTATAACCTGAGACTTTGCTGAATTCATTAATCTAGGAGTCCTTTGGAGTAGTCCTTAGGGTTTTCTAGGTATAAGATCGTATCACCAGCAACCAGGGATAATTTGATCTCTTGTCCAGTTTGGATGCCCTTACTCTTGCCTGATTGCTCTGGCGAAGACTTCCAGTACTGTGTGGAATAGAAGTGGTGACAGTGGGCATCCTTGTCTTGTTCCAGTTCTTAGGACGAATGCTTTTTTGATTGCATCCTTTCCTGGCTTTGGTATTGGGGCGATACTGGCTTTGTATAATGAGTTAGGTGGGAATTCTCTCCTTCTTGAACTTTTGAAACAGTTTCAATAGGATTGGTACCTGTTTGTAAATCTGCTAGAATTTGGCTGTGAATCCATCTGGTCCTGCGCTTTTTTTTTTTGTTTTTGGGAGATTTTTTTTTTTTAAATTACTGATTCAATCTCACTACTCGTGACTGGTCTATTTAGGAGTTCAGTTTTTTCCTGGTTCAATCTTGGGAGGTTGTATGCTTTCAGGAATTCATCCATTTCCTTTAGGTTTTCTAATTTCTAAGTGTAGAGTTCATAATTGTTTCTGATGATCTTTTGTATTTCTGTGGTATCTGTTGTAATGTCTCCTTATCGTTTCTGATTGTGTTTCTTCGGATAATCTCTCTTCTCTTCTTGGTTAGTCTAGCTAGCGGTTTATCAGTTTTGTTTATCTTTTCAAAGAACCATTCTTTCATTGATATTTTGTGTTGTTTTTTGGTCTCTTTCATTTGGTTCTGCTGTGATCGTTGTTATTTCTTTCTTCTGCTAACTTTGGTTTGTTCTTGTTGTTCTAGTTCTTTGAAATATGATATTTGTGATCGTTCTACTTTTTTGATGTAGGCATTTAATACTGTAAGCTTCCCTCTTAACACAGCTTTGGCTGCATCCCACAAGTTACATATCAATTTCTGGCTTTATTCCATTGTGGTCTGAAAAGATACTTGATATGATTTTGATTTTTAAAAATTTGTTAAGATTTGTTTTTTGTCCCAAAAGTGGTATATCTTGGAGAACGTTCTGTGTCCTGATGCAAAGAATGTCTGTTCTGTAGTTGTTGGATGGGATGTTCTGTAAATGTCTGTTAAGTCCATTTGGTTTGAAGTCCAGTTTAAGTCTACTGTTTCTTTGTTGATTTTCTGTCTTGATGATCAGTCCAGTGCTTTGAGTGGGGTGTTGAAGTCCCCTACTATTATTATGTTTCTGTGCAACTCTTTCGTTAGGTCTAGTAATATTCATTTTGTGACTCTTCATTTTGTGCTCCAGTGTTGGGTGCATATATATTTAGAATTGTTATATCCACTTGCTGAATTGATCCCTTTATCATTATATTAATATAATGACCTTTGTCTTTTTTACTATTTTTGATTTAAAATCTGTTTTATCTGACATAAGTATAGCTACTCCTGCTCGATTTTGGTTTCTGTTTGCATGGAATATATTTTTCGACCCCTTTAATTTCAGTCTATATGTGTCTTTATGGGTAAGGTGAATTTCTTCTAAGCAGCATATAATGGAGACTTTTTTATCCATTCTGCCAATCTGTGTTTTTTAAGTGAAATATTTAATCTGTTTACATTCAAAGTTAATATTGATATGTGAGGCTTTGTTCTTCTCATATTATTAACTGATTTCTAATTGTTTTGTAAATTCTTTCTTTTTCTCTTTTTGTGGTTTGTTGAACTTCTGTTCGTTGCCATTTAATTCCTTTCTTTTCCTCCTTTG
>NW_012151975.1:361613-368559 GCF_000956105.1 Propithecus coquereli | reverse complement strand
ACTTTGGCTTTGATTTTTGGTGCCTGCAGTAGTGTGGTCTCTGTATGATTTCTTGGGCAGTACACATGGCCAGTGGTATCTGATTTCTGTAGTGGCTTAAGGAACAATTATTAGTTGGTGTGGTGAAGTTTTCCTGGGAACTCAGATGGCAGCGGAGCCAGTGTTTAGGCCCAGTGGTGGCAGCAGTTGGCTGAGTGTGCCTGATTTTAGGCACCAGGGCAGCTTACACTGGCAGCGATGTTAGTGTATCCTGGGGGGGCCAATTCTTGGGCCTTTAGGTGGCTTGCTTAGAAGCTGGGAGTTGGAGCAGAGGGTCGGGTGTGTGGGCAGGCTCTCAGGCCCTGAGCAGCTGGTGTGATGTGGGAGGCGACAGTAGCGGTGCTGGAGCTGCTCGCTAGGACCCAGGTGGTCCATGTTGGTGTTGGTGGTAGTTGCAGTGGGTTGGGCAGGCTAGTCCCAGTGGGTATTGTCCTAAGTGTGCTTAGGAGAGCTTGGGTTACCCTGTCCCTCACTGGCCAGGCAGTAGCTACATTCATGTCACCTTGAGCTCGGCCTGAGGACAGGGCACAGCCCAGCATTAAGCTTTCAAAATGGTGCTGGCTGTGGAGGTGCGATCAAAGTGGATGCAGCCCATTTCAGGCAAGAAACTCTGAGGAGTGCTGTGGGCTCAGGTCTTAGTCACACAGGAGCCTGTGGCAGGACCATGGAAATTGTCCTAGGTGTGTGTAGGGGAGTTTGGTCCCCCCGTCCCTCCCCAGCTGGGCAGGACTGCTTTGGCCCAAACTTGGCCCGAGGGCGAGGCACTGCCCAGCTCTGCACTCCAAAGTGGTGCCTTGGGACTGTGACCAGAGAGGATGGCGCTCCCTCCAGGCAAATAGCATGGGTGCAATGCTGGGGGGAGTGTTGTCACTCACCACAGGGTGATGGGAATTGTCCTGGGAAGTACACGGGGCTGCGGCTGTGCCAGCCTGAACTCAGCCTCAGGGTGGGGTGCTCCCCAGCCTTGAACTCCCAAAGTGGCAACCTGAGCCTGTGCCCAGAAAGGGCGGGGCCCTTTCCAGCAGGCTGGGCTGGCAGGAAGCGTCAGGAGTTCAGTTTGCGTGAGAGTTGGTCCCACAGCAGCTAGCTGCAGGCAGTGGGCACCGTCCCAATGGGCACAGGAAAGCCTGCTTTCCTGCCCTCCCCAGCCGGATGGGGGCTGCAGCCCCAACTCAGCCTGAGAGCAGGGCACAGGCCAGTGTCAAATTCTCAAAAGGGCACCTTGGACTTGTGACCAGAAAGGCTGGGGCCCCACCCACACAGACAGCATGGGCAGGAGACTGGAAAGTGCTGTCTGCTCACGTCCCAGTCTCAAAAGCAGCCCGTGGGAGGATGGTAGGGGCCTTCCGAGGGGTGCATGGGAGTGCCTGGGCTCCTCTTGTCCCTCCTCAGAGCTGAGCAATGGCTGCAGGCGTGCCCACGATGTCCTGGTGTCTGGGTTCTCAGGATGGCGCCTGGCTCAAGCTGCTCCGGGACCTGTGGCATTCCATGTGGTTCCCCTTGTTGGAGCAGCATCTCTGCAGTCTCCTCCAGCTCCCTGTGTTAGGCCCAAGACCCACTTTCAGTGGTTCCTGTTGCTTCCCTGGTGAATCCTAGACGATCTGTTCAGTTTGTGAAATTCTGCTGGCTGTTCTGGCTCCTCTGTGTTGGTGTTAGTGGTAGCTGCAGTGGACCGGGCAGGATAGTCCTCTCCTAGACAATCCGTCCAGTATGTGAGAATCCACCCGCTATTCCGGTTCTTCATGGAGGAGGCACGTACTGCCTCTGTCTCGTTGGTATCTTGATCCTGTCCCCCATGTAGGTTATTACAGACCTTCTGATCTTAGCTACTTAATGAGACGGTGGAATCAATTTAAGTTATACATCTCATCACCTCCTCTGTGCCACCACTGTCTTGGCATTGCACAGGAGAAGCAGATGTGCCTGGCACTTTGTTTTTGCTCAGTAAACAATCATTGAACAAGTGAATGAATGAATGCTGTACAGCTGCTAATCCCAAGCGGTTCATAGTTTAACAGGGAGGTCAGGTGAGGTCGCAGTAGTGTAGGGAGGATGCGAATTGAGTTCCCTGAGGTAAGGGGGTGGTTCTGGTTGGGGGAGGAGGAAAGGGTTCACAGAGAAGGTGACACTTTAAGTGAAACTTAAAGGGAGAAGAGGATTGTGAAGGGGTGGAAGGGAAAGATGTTCTGTGTGGGATTAAGTTTTTATGGAGCACAAGCAAAGGTGGGAGAGGATTGAGTATTCTTGAGGAGCAATGAAGATGTTCCATTGAGACTGGATGCGTTAGTCCATTTTGCATTTCTATAAAGGACTACCTGAGACTGGGTAATTTATAAAGAAAAGAGGTTATTTGACTCATGGTTCTGCGGCTATACGAGAAGCGTGGCGCCAGCAAGTGCTTCTGTGCAGGTCTCAGGGAACTTCCAATCAAGGTGGAAGGTAAAGGGGGAGCAGGTATGTCACATGATGAGAGCGGGAGCAAGAGAGGGACGAGGGCTGCCAGACTCCTTTAAACAGCCAGCTCTCACGTGAACTAGCAGAGCAAGAACTCCCTCATGATCTCAGGGAGGGCACCCGGCCGTTCATGGGGGATCCGTCCCGTGACCCAGACACCTCCCACCAGGCCCCACCTCCAATACTGGGGATCAGATTTCGGCATGAAATTTGGAAGGACCAAACATCCAAACTATATCACTGGGTTATTGCAGTTTCTGTGAGGGTGAGATGGTGTTTAAGGCTAGAAAAAGGAGATTGAGGCCTTATAATGGGGCCTCGAATGTGTGGTAGCCACTCAGATGTTTTGAAGAGGGTACCAGTTGTACCTTTTTACAGAAAAACAATATGGCGGTGGTGTGAAGGATGGGTTGAAGGGGGAGAAACGGCCAAGAGGGGTGGTTGTGGCCTTGTGTAGCAGCAGCAGTGAACAGTAGTGAGCACCTGGTTACTGGGGGCGTGTGGAGGAGACAAAAGGAGGAGGTGCTGCAGCAGGGAATGAGACAAGCCTGGCAGAGGGTCGGAGGTGGGGCGGGAGGACAAGGTGAGCCAGGTTTCGAACTTGGTGGCCCAAAGGAGTGAACATAAACGCCAGCTTGGTGTCAGGAGTTTGAGTGGCAGTTATTCCATTTCTGAGGGCATTAAACAAGTGGCATATGATAAAAGGCACTGACTTTTTCTATTTGAAGGTTACTTTTGTTTTCAAGGAGAAAGCAGTTTTGTTTAAATTCTGAACAGGTTGCTAGAACCCATCATGTCCAAGCAGAGAGCTACTTGGTGTACAGCATCATGAGCAGTGGCGAGATCGAGTGCAGCAACACCTTGGAGGATGAGCTGGACCAGGCCCTGCCCAGCCAGGCCTTCATTTACCGTCCCGTCCGACAGCGTGTCTACTCGCTCCTGCTGGGGGGCTGTAAAGGTAAGAACCGGTTGGTCTCTCTTTGTTGTGGTTCTGTTTGGAGTTGAATTCTGAGAAACTGGCCAGATGAAGTAGAATACATTCTTTCAGGACATGGAGACAATTAAATAGGATTTTGTTTCTCTGTGAAATGTGTAATTGGGAATACCACTGACATCTGTAACAATTTAAGTATAAAAACCATGGGACATATATATTTAATTAGCAAGCAGTTGATCAGCATTCATTAAAAAAAGAAACCCTTGTTCTATAAAATGTCATATTTTATGCCTTAAAAGGATTTGTGTTTTTTAAAGAATGTGAAAACTCTTCCTGTAGGCGTGTAGGTTATGCTTATTATTAGAAGACAGTGTCTACTTAGTCTTCCCTCAAAATGTGATTTTCATAAAATAATTTTACACAATCTAGTACATTATTTATAATATAAGCACAGTTTTTCTTTATGTTTTTCCTGTCTGTGTTTCCATTGCGTACTTATCAACAAGAGTATGGAGAAGGCCCTCAGTGAGCAGAGCAGTCAGACTGAGAGGATGTTAGCACTGCGTGCAGAGTCAGGCAGGGCCTGTCGCTCTCCGCTGGGAATGGCTGGGACACTCAGGAGGTGGAGGAGCGTTTGGTGTCAGAGACCAGCGATGCTTCGAGCATTGAGTTACCTCTTCTGTAAGGCCTCGCTCACCTCAGACAGAGACAGCCCTTAGGTGCTTTATGGTCAGATTTGAGAGTGTTTGATAAGAAACTCCGCCTGTCCCGCTGGTCAGACAGAGGCATGAGTGGGTGCTGGCGAAAGGCTGTCCGTGGCCCATTTGCCTAAACATCATTTCCAAACATGCTGACGTTCTTATTAACATTACTCTGTTATTCTAGAATGTATGTGTTTACATAATCTAAAAGTGGTGATAGAATCGTTACTACTTTGGGGGCCTAGGATAGTGGGGTTCTTTGAATCTGATTTTCATGAGTTCCCTGTAGTGCCACCCAGTGTGCACTGCCTTCTCCCCTGTGACCTAAGGAGGACATGAGAAAGATGTCTAAGCTGATTTAAAAACAGAAATAAAAGAACTACGTAATAAACTCTGGGGCCAAATATTGTTTAAGTAATTTTTTAAAATTTCTTATTTGGCTCTCTGCCTGTGTTCTTTCTTAACATAGATGATTGCACATTGGCTTTAATGATAAAAAAAAGATATCTTCCTCTGAAAAAATGTGTACATTACAGAATAATATTTACTTGGAATTGTTTTCAGACTGCTTCAATAAATGAGAGTAAATTGTAGAAGCTTTGCTGACTTAAATTTCATACTTCGTTAATGTAATTTATTTATAGCCATATAGATAACATCATTAGATAGCCACATAAATAGGAAAAACTACTCAGATGGAACTTGTCTTCACAATTGATCTTTAGTTCCTCTTTTTCTCTCAATTTTTTGTCATTCTACATGAAGTTACATTATTAGGATATGAAAATAAAATGCTGCTATTGCTGATTTATTTATGATGATAATAATGAAGTATATTCCATGTTATTTGCTTGGCTTTATTATTCCATGTGTACTTGAAAATGGTGTATATGCTACAGTTGTTAGGTGTTCTATAAATATCAGTAGTGTTAATAGGGTCGTTCAAGTCCTTTACTGATTTTCTGTCTACTTGTTTTTAGTTCCAAGAGTGTTGAAATCTCCCCATATTATTGTGGTTTTGTCTGTTTATTCCTTCAAGTTCTGTCATTTTTTGCTGAAGATACTTTGAAGCTCTGTTGTTAGGTGCATATACATTGGAGATGGTTAGGTTTCTTAATGAATTGACCCTTTTAAAATGAGACTTCTCATTTTTCAGTCTGATACTATTCCTTGTCCTAAAGTTGACTTTCTCTTGTGTTAATATGTGCACTCCAGTTTTCTCAGGGTTCGTGATTGCATGGTATATCTTTTTTCTATCCTTTTACACTTTGTCTTTACGTTTTAAGTGCTTCTGTTTTACACGTCATATCCAGTCTAACAATCTCTTTTAATTGGCGTGTTTAGACTATTTACATTTAATGTAATTATTGACATAATTGGGTTTTAGTATTCCGTTTTGCTCTTTGCTCTGTTTTTTCCCCTTATTTTCTCCTCTTCCTGACTTCTTTTGGATTAATTGAATAATTTTTAGTATTTTGTTTTATGGCCTCATTTGGATGATTAGATTTACCCTTTTTTTTTTTAAAGGGAGCGGTTGGTCTAGGGTTTACAGTATATATTTTTAAAATCACAGTTTACCTTCAAATAATATACCATGTTGTATGTAATGTACAAATCTTTTAACAGTGCCTTCATTCTCTCCATTTTTGCTATTGTTTTGTGTCTTCTGTGTATTGTTTCAGACTTTTTAATTTGAAATAATTACAGACTCACAGGGAGTTACAAAAATAATACATAGATTTCCATGTACCCTTCACCCATCTTCCCCCAAAGATGACATCTTCTGTAACTGTCATGCAGTATCAAAGCCAGGAAATAAACATTGGTATGCTAATGTTAACTAGGCTACAGACCTTATTCATTTTACCATTCTTTGCGTGCACACGCATGTGTAGATCTGTGCAGTTTTAGCCCATGCGGAGGATCTTGTAACTACCGCAGTCGATTGCAGAGCCGGCCATCCCCTCGCAGGAACCCCTCGCACTGCCCCTTTGTTCTCATCTCTTTCTTCCCCCAGTGCCTGTCCTCTGGCAACCACTAAGCTCTTCTGCATCTCTGTTTTTGCTAATTTTGAGAATGTTATAGAAATGTAAGCATATAATATGTAACCTTTAGAGATTATGCATATATTATGCATATATCTTAAGCCCTATAATATATGATTTTTAAAAAATATTTAAACTAGGGATTGGCAAACTTTTTCTGTGAAGGGCCAAATGATAAAATATTGTAGGTTTCGAGGGCCCCCCACAGTCTCTGTAACAACCACTCAACCCTACTGTCATAGTACTAGAACAGCCATAGGCATTATGCAAACTAATGAGTGTGGCTGGGTGGCAGTAAACCTCTGTTTAACTTTCACATGGGACAAAATTGAATTTTATGTGGTATAATTTTCCTGAGTCACAAAATAAGCTTTGGATTTTTTTTCAACCATTTAAAAATATGAAAGCATTATTAGCTTTCAGGCTGTGTAAAAACAAGCAGGCCATTTTTGGCCTGTTGGCTGTAGTTTGCCAGCTACTACTTTAAACAGTCAGTTATCTTTTTCAGAAATTAATAAATGATAAAAGTCTTTGTTATAAATTTTTTTGTTTTTATTTATTTTTAGAGACAGAATCTTGGTCTGTCACCCAGGCTGGAGCACAATGGTGTGATAACAGCTCAGTATAGCATCGAATTCCTGGGCTCAAGCGATCCTCCTTCCTTGGCCTCCCAAATTGCTGGGATTGTAGGTGTGAGCCACCATACCTGTCCGATAAAAAGTCTCCTATGTATACCATTTCCTGTGCTGTTTATTCTTTTATTTATTTAT
>NW_012151975.1:356219-359518 GCF_000956105.1 Propithecus coquereli | reverse complement strand
CTCTGCCCCCCTCTTACACCTACCCCCGTCCCTGGTAATGGCTCTGGCCCTTACACCCACCTCTGTCCCTGATCATAGCTCTGTCCCCAACACCCACCCCTGTCCCTAGTCAAGGCTCTGCGCCCCATGCCTATCCCCATCCTCTGAGTTCAGAGGTGCTGATGATCTCTTTTTTGGTAACTCTTTTTCTCATGGAAGGATTTGAGATGTTCTCTTTACCCTCTGTGTTGAGAAAATCTCCTCTTCTGTTTCCTATTGTAGAACTGCTGTGAGAGTCCTGTTGGACTTACTAGATTGATATTCTATATTTTTTCCTCTTTTTCTGTTTTTGTCTTTTTGTTCTGCACTGTGGGAACATTTCACTGCTTCATTTCTCAACTCTTTTATAGAAGAGTTTCCCCTCCAGCAGATCATCGCGAGGTTTTTGTCAGCTCTGGAGGTTATGTTCTTGCTGTAATGAATGGTTTACCCTCAGCTTGCAGGGTGGGTAGGAATCCAAGGTCCCGCTCAGTCACCTTGGATGTGGGAGCTCACTGTGCTCGTGCAGAGTTGGGCCTGGGGACACATCCTCTCATGCCTCTACTGACTATGCTGTCTTTCTTCAGATGGCGTCAGCAGCTGCCCGGCGGTCAAGGAGTGGTTTGTGTACCCTGGGAACCCACTGAAGCACCCGGACCTCGTGAGGCCCCTGCAGATGACTGTCCCAGGTACAGATAGCCTTGGTTTAAGTGAACTGCTTGTCTCCTCGTTGCGTGATGTAAGCTTGAGAATGGGTCACTTGTGGAAGCATCTTTTTTCCACATACTGATTTTCATTTAAACCCTTGGCCCAGGATGGGTGTGTCTGCCTCATGCGGTCCCAAGCTAAGGGAAGAGGCGACGCTATAGCAGATGTGCCCTGGACCCACTTGCTGCGTTGCTCTGCTCCCTCCTCCTCCCACCTGCCCGAGATCACAGCGACAGGCAGGAGGAGGAGACACAGGGTGGCTGTGGTCAGAGTCCAGTCCCTGGAGTTGGACAAGATCAGGTTCTGCTTGTCTCAGCTCTCATCTTCTCCCCACTGCCGACACTCCCTCGGATGAGCTGTGGGACTGGAGTGAGCACAAAGGAGAGTTACCTTAACTGGAGAAACTAAGTTACATTGTCCTTAAAACACAATGAGAGGGAAGGAAGAACAAAGCCCACCTAAAAATTAGCTGAAGTAAATCGAAAGAGAGCAGCCTTTCTTCCTGCGAGTTCTTAGCGTCTGGAGAAGGTCAGGAACATCTGTCAGGTGGTGCTCTGGACAGTTGAGGAGGAGGCTGAGTTCTAGGGCTTATTTTTAGTGGCCATGTGATTGTTTCAGAGAACACATGTTTCTAAAATTTCGCTATTCCATGTTCATATACATTAAATTCTCTCGTGTCACTACGATTTTCCATCACATACGCCTGTAATTTACCAAATATGGATCTGAGCACTGCAAATGTTTTTTTAAATAAATGGAATTGTATTGAGAGAGAGGTTGAGAAAAGTGACTTCAGGGAATGTTTCCTTATTCTGTCAGTGACAGACTCAAACCTAGTGTTTATCACAAAAACAAGTTAAACTGCATTGACATTTGTTTTTATAGCAAGAAATATTTTTAAAAAGATAGCCAAAATAATTTTCCAGAAACATTGTTATATATGTAACTTCCATCTCATAGTAGCCTTCCAGAAATAATATGGAAAAGGTTTATAAAGCTTTCTTCATTGTTTGAATTAAAGAGGATATTTGGCTATGCATCATGATATCAAATGTCAACAATGCTAAAACCGCAATTACTTTTGCACCAACCTAATAGAGAAATCACAGATATTTTTCAACAAAGTGGAAGTGAAGCAGAAGGATTGCAGACAAAATATTACTTAAAAATTAGAAAGGGGAAAGAATTAAAGTTGACCGGCCAAGGAGCAGAAAAAGAAATCTCATTACTGGTTGCTATGGTCTGAATGTTTGTAGCCCCCAAAATTTATATGTTGAAAACCTGTTCACCACTACGATGGTATGAGGAGAATGGGGCCTTTGGGAGGTGACCAGATGTCATTAGTGCCCTTTTGAGAGAGACCCAGACAGCTGCCTTGCCCCTCTGCTTGTGAGAGCATGGCCAGGAGGTGCTGTCTTCGAACCAGGAGGGGGTCTTCAGCAGATACCACCCAGCCCCCAGAACCGTGAGAAATAGATTTCTGTGGTTATAAGCTACCCCGATTATGACATTTCATTAGAGCAGCAGAAATGGACCAAGACACTGGTCTGTTTTGTTCAGGGACCTCATTTATATGCACATGTTCCTGTTCCCCGTCTTTATGTGGGTGCATGCATGTGCACGTGTGTAGAATGTGTATGTACCACATTTCCTTTATTCCATAGCATATCACGAAGGTCCTGGAGGTGTGCGTGTGCGTGTGCTCGTGTACAGGGTGTGTACACATTTCCTCTACTCTTCAGTGTATCACGAAGGTCCTGGAGGTGTGCGTGTGCTCCTTCCCAGCGTCCTTCCCTGCTCTGGTGCTTCCTGCACGCCTTCCTGACCTCCTCCATTCCTTGGGAGCGGGTCTTGGGTCAGACCACAGGCAGACACTGGAAGGAGCCTCTCCTGTCTCCAGGCTGGAGATTCTTCTTCAGACAAAGTACAGTGACTTTTTTTTCTCTTCTCGTGTCATTTTTTATTCTTTAAGAGCATATTCTTATTTTAGAAACCCAGGAAAGCTAATTGCGCACATCTAATTGGTAATTTGTCTATCTTGAATGAATTTTTAAAGTATTGAGCAATCAGTAAGTGAGCTTAGTATTTCTTGGCTATATACGTTTGACTTACAAGAAGCTTGCAGAACATTTTAGATGACTATTTCACAAAATGAGATGTGGGGAAGTCATGCATTTCATGAACAAAAGGAGCTATATTTGATTCATTTTATCAATTTCTATTAAATGATTGTAGTCAAGTCTTATTTCTCCTTATACCATTGAAGGTTTCATTTTGACACTTGATGCATGCAGGTCAGGAAAGTCTTGACAAATCTCAGAGGTTTCTGTAAATGGTAGAAGGTTGCATGTGCGCATGTGCACTGAGTGAGATGCTTCTGACGCGGCCACCGGTGCCTGGAACTGATACCCTGACCATCAGGGAGCAAGATAAATGGGTAAAAATCTCAGGAGTGGTTTTTCTCCCATTGGTAAAAATAGTGTGGAGCTTTGTCAGATGTGTTACAAATTCACATTAGAGTCACGAGACAAGGGCTAAATTTTTGTGTTGAATACTTTTTTTTTTTTTTTTTT
>NW_012151975.1:341431-354298 GCF_000956105.1 Propithecus coquereli | reverse complement strand
CTCAGCATCCAAACATACCTAAACATAGAAAAAGTGTAGTAAAAATGTGGTATCGTAATCTTGTCATTAACCACGTCATTATGTAGCACATGACTGTACTTGATTCTACTAAATATATTTCGTGAATCTTCATTTTTTTGTATTGAACTTTTATGTGTGAGCAGTGAAACACCAAGGTAAACCTTTCCCTGCCCATCTCTGTGTGCTCTGAGCTGTGTTCATAAATATTTTGTAGCATTAAAAAGTAGGCCTCATGTTTGTTTCCTGGGGTAAAAAAAAATAGAACTAGAAGCTATATTTCAAAATACGGTTATATCTGGGTGGTGGGATTATAGATTATTTTCTTAATTATCCCTTTCTATTTTTAAAAAATGTTTGTAATCTCTGGCTTTTATAGGCAGGAAGAAAATGTTTTCCAGAAACTTCACTGTATTTTTAACAACTGTGATAATGGAAGATCTATTATTTACCTTAGATCAGAAGTTGGCAGGCTTTCTTTGTAGTGTAGCATAGTAAATATTTGAGGCTTTTCAGGCCACGTGGTCTGTTACTTAACTCTGCCACTAAGCGCAGGAGGAGCGTGATCAACATGTAAACGAACGAGCATGGCAGTTTTCCAATAGAACTTTATTGATGGACACTGAAATTGGAATTTCATATGATGTTCTTATATCATGAAATATTATTTTTCTTTGGATTTTTTTCAACTATTTAAAAATGTGAAAACCATTCTTGGGTCACAGGCTGTATAAAAACAAGCAGGGGTCAGGTTTGGCCCCAAGGCTGCAGGCCCTTGCCTTTGCATTTCTAAGAAGTAATTGCTGACACATTTGAATTTCTTAACATCTTGATGTAAAAGTACCAGTGCCATAGATTTTTTTTTGTATTTTTTAAAGAGTATTTTCTTTCTCTCAAGAGAAAAATGATTTTCTTCCTCCAAAATAAATAATGAAAAAGCTTTTTAGGTGGAGGGAACACTTCAGTCATTTCAGAAATGCAAGTGCCTGTTGAGTTGTTCCACTTCTGATGGTGGGAAGCACACCACTGAGAACAGTAAGGGATGTTGTGGAAAAATAAGAAAGAAAAGAATTTCCTTTTTTGAGTCATTTGATTCTGATATCTTTTGGTTGGAGGGTTTGTTTCCTTCGTTAAGCATGCGGAACATTTCAGTCCCGTCCAGCTCTGCGCTTTGGGATATGTTTCACAGCTATGTCGGCCTAACAGAAAACCACGGCTGCTGACAGTAACAGCAGGTGTGTTACCAATCATGGATTAATGTGTCTGACCTTAGGGGGGCACCATTCTGCATGTCAGAAAGTGGGAGTAGAATTGCCCCCAGTCTGCAGTTCTGTGTCTTCATCCAGACTCATCCATGGTGGTTGTGGTTTAAGGATTAGGTTGGTGCAAAAGTAATTGCGGTTTTGGCATTGTTGACATCTGCCCTTTGACACTGGAATATGTTCTTAAATAAATGTGGTTATGTCATACATCATTTTAATGCACATTTCTTGCTTTATATTTTTTTGCTAATGACTTGGTACTTGCTCTTTATGTGTATTTTAGACTATGGAAATCATGTTAGACAGAAAGCAAATTTGAGCGATTTTCTTATTTGAGTTCCAAATGGGTTGGAAAGCAGTGGAGACAACTCGCAACATCAACAACGCGTTTGGCCCAGGAACTGCTAACAAACGTACAGTGCAGTGGGGGTTCAAGAAGTTTTGCAAAGGAGACCAGCCTTGAAGACGAGGAGCGCAGTGGCATCGGAAGTTGACAACGACCAGTTGAGAGCAGTCATCGAAGCTGATCCTCTTGCAACCACACGAGAAGTTGCCAAAGAACCCAACACCGACCATTCTACAATCAGATTGTTCAGCATTTGAAGCGAATTGGAAAAGTGAAAAAGCTCGGTAAGTGGGTGCCTCATGAGCTGACCGAAAATCAAAACAATTGTTGTTTTGATGTGTTGTCCTCTCTTATTGTACGCAACAACGAACCATTTCTCAATCGGATTGTGACGTGTGATTAAAAAGTGGATTGTCTACGACAGCTGGCGACAACCAGCTCAGGGGTTGGACAGAGAAGGAGCTCCAAAGCACTTCCCAAAGCCAAACTTGCACAAAGAAAAGGTCGTGGTCACTGTTCAGTGATCTGATGCCAGTTTGATCCACTGCAGCTTTGTGAATCCTGGTGAAACCATTACAACCGAAAAGTGTGCTCAGCAAATCCATGAGATGCACCGAAAACTGCAATGCCTGCAGCCGGCATTGGTCAATAGAAAGGGCCCTATTTTTCTCTAGACAATGCCTGACTGCACGTCGCACAACCAACGCTTCAAAAGTTCAACGAATTGAGCTATGAAGTTTTGCCTCATCCACCACATTCACCTGACCTTTGGCCAACCGACTACCACTTCTTCAGGCATCTCGATAACTTTTTGCAGGGAAAACGCTTCCACAACCAGCAGGATGCAGAAAACGCTTTCCAAGAGTTCATCAAATCCCAAAGCACAAATTTTTACGCCTCAGGAATAAACAAACTTATTTCTCGTTGGCAAAATGTGTTGATTGTAATGATTCCTGTTCTGATTAATAAGGATGTGTTCAAGCCTGGTTATAATAACACTGCAATTACTTTTGCACCAACCTAATAAATAAGAGATTTTTTCTTTTGATTTTAAGAATTTAAGTGTATACATACATATATATAAAGTATAGAAATGAAACACTAAATATTACATTTTAGGAATCTCTGTTTATTTAATAGTTTGGGGGAAGTGCATTATAAAGCGCGGGGTCCATAGATGACCTGCATCCAAGTCTTCTTCATTAAAATGTAGATTTCCGGGCACCCATACCTGTCAAATCAGAACTTCTACGTATAGATCCCAGGAAAATGCATTTTTTACAATCTCTGCAGCTGATTCTTCTGCATGTGAAAGTTTGAAAACCATTAGTGTAGGAGCGTAAGAGAGCAAACTAAAGGGGCAGGTCAACAGTGCGTGCGCGTCATGGCCGTGGCACTTCTGCGTTACAACCCGGGTCGGCGCTTTCCAGGTGTGTTCTGAAAAGCACCTTAGCAACAGCGAGTGCAGCCTGAGTGGGAACAAAAGCCCCTGGTTTCCCTCAAAACTTAGCCATTATAAAAAGGAGGAGGGTTTTCGATTTTTTTTTTAAATTAGGAAACTAATCGTATTTACTTTCCAGCTCCTTCAAGCTTTGAAGTCTCAAGTATATCAGGAAGGGGAGAGATTTGTTTCCTTTTATTTTATTTCTAGAAGAAGCATATTATAACTTGCTGCTGCAAAGAATGATGCTACATGGACTTTTTTTTTTTTTTTAACTAGGGGGAACGCCTAGTTTGAAAATGTTGTGGCTGAACCAGGAGCCAGAAGTGCAGGCCCGGCGCTTGGACACACTCCTGGCCTGTTTCAACCTGTCCTCCTCCAGAGAAGAGCTGCAGGCTGTGGAGAGCCCATTTGCAGCTCTGTGCTGCCTCCTCATCTACCTGTTTGTCCAGGTAACTCGAGTGCTGAGAGGCCGTGCTGTGGGGTATGGCCTTGGGCTGGTCCTGGGTCATCCTTCTCCGGCGTCTGTTCCATAGAACGCTGTTAGTCCTTTGAGATGCTCTAAATATAAAAAGAAGGTTCCGTGGTGAAATGCCCTTGAGAAACCCTGTCTACTCTGTCAGACTTACGATTGTGGTACACAGGAGTAGTAGAGGCTTAGGAAATCTTTCAGGCGAAGGAACCTGCTTTAGCTTTGATTAAACTTCCTCAAGCTAATGAGGTCCCGTGGTGCAGCCCCATCCTGTGTGGTGGTTGGGGTGGTGGTTCTGTTGCTGGGTGTGCTGCGATGCTGGGAGGGACCTGCCGGGAGGCCTGGCCTCCCCTTAGTTGCTCTGCCCCTCTGGGCAGATTGTTCCAGCTTCCTGAGTCGTGTTCATCCGTCAGGGGCTCATTGAGCGCTTGGCCTCATCTCCTACCTGAAAACGAGAGGATGATAACAGCCTTCTGGGGTTATTGCACAGCCACATTCTGGAAAACACGGAGGTGATTTTTGCAGAAGGGCCCAGTAAAATGTCTGCTGGTGTTGTCATCATCATCGTCTGTGTCCTCCCAGCATGCTGGACTAGCACACCTCAGACTACTGCTGCACATTAGAAATCGGGGCACCTGAGCCTTCATCTTAGTGTCACTCAACAGGTCAGGCTGTTTCTTTTTCATTAGTTTTACAGTTCGTTTATATATGAAAATCAGTCCAATTAAAAGATTCCCCTTTTTAATAGTTTTGTTCCTTTGCGATAATGTTTGGACACCTTAGTGACCCTTTGTCTCCCAGCCCCTTTCTCCAGATACCTCCTCCCATCCTCCCTCCCCAGCTCTGCGATTTAGGGTGACTTTTGTCTCACTGTTGACAAGGCATCTGCTTCTGCCCATGGAGACTTTCTCGTAAACTCTCTGACCCCCCTCAGATTGTCCTGTCAGCTCCCCATCCCCCTCTGTGCTGGGTCTGCTTCAGCGTAACCACTAGCATCACTGCCTGGAATAGGAAGTTCTGTGAATCTGTTCTTCACACCTGAACTACTCTGCGCATCATTGATTGTCTTTAGGAACTTTCTCTTATGGTAGAGTGACACCCCAGGGAACCCTGCTCTGACTTCTCCTTTCTGAATGTCCTCTTGGCTTTGCACATTCTCTAGTTTGCTCTTCATTTTGCATTCTGTAAAACTGTGGTTAAATGGCTCTTAGAGATTTTATTGCTTCATTATTGGTTTCACATAACACCAGTATAAACTTTAGTTTTTGCATTACTGTTTTGAGTAGAATACTTTGTACAAGACTTAGTAAAGTATAAATTAATATCGGATGGCAGGAATTATTTAATATTTGAATGCACAAACATATTTCTTTTGATATTACTTACTAAATATGCGTGCATGTGTTGTCAGTTAATATTTTCTGTCCATTGTTTAGTAATATCCAGGTGTCTCTGAAGCTGAGCCATGGTGGGAAGTGGTGGGTAGCCAATAACTGAGTTTTCTCACCCACAAAAATAAGTGTGCTTTGTTCTCGCTGCTGTGTGTGCACAGCTATGGGATGCCGTGGGGTCAGCGTGCCCGGGACCCGCATGCAGAAGTGCTTTTCCAGCGGTGTCGACTACAGTTCAGCGAAGCTCTGCTCCCTGTCAGCTGTACGTTGCCCGTCCTCGTAAAAATCCACTTCAGGCAGAAAAAGTTCGAAGTCCTAGAATAGTAGCTTTACATCCCTGTTTCTATACACCTGAAGCAAGACAAACCTCAGGAGGAAAATTTCCACTTTACCTTTTCTCTGTTAATAGTAACCTTTTAAATAAAATCTCTTCAGTGTAAGTCAGCATGAGTAGACTCAGTGACATGGCTTTAAAGGAGATGTTAAAATTGGAACTTTTTAAAATGAGAAAACAGCAAATTGACAAATCAGTGGTAACCATTAAATTAAGAAGGTACTGTATTATCATTCACAGGGATAATTACTCTCAATGAGGCTAAAAAGATAAATTTATAAAAACATTGTAATTTTATATAGTTAAGCCTAACTTAGATGTTTTGAACTGCAATATGGAATAAAAAAAATTGATGCTGTTCAGCATCCACGAACCACAGAGAAACTATTAATAAATACAGTTGCCCCTTGGTGAGTGTACTGAAATCTGTGCATACTCAAGTCCTGCAGTTGGCCCTGCAGAATCCGTGTGTTTGAAAGTCAGTACTCTCTGTACAAAAGGTTTTGCATCCCCATGAATACCGCATTTCCCATCCTACTTTGGTTGAAAAAAGTCTGCATATAAATGGACCCGCCTCGTTCAAACCCGTGTTGTTCAGGGATCACCGTGTATTCTCATTCGGCCCGACCTTCATGTTTACAGCAACACAAGATTTTATTAAAGATTTATCTGAGAAAATCCTCTGGAAGCATAAGTTCACATCATAGAAAAGGTACCTATTTTATATCATTTATAGTAGAACAAATACTTTATAATAGTGCGCTCCTTATAATGTATACTATTAAATGATATCCGTTATGTGAAATTCTAAAAAGTTAGATATTACTAAGTGTCTTAGGCGACCTCTGATATGTTTTAGTTTTGCCAATTACAAAAATGGTGGTAGAGTGTTAAATTGTTTAACTGTACAAACATGATGTATAAAATAGTTATTCTTTTCTTAGAGGTTGGTATTTTAAGACCACCATTCTTCCACAGTTGCTAAGGCAGGACGTAGAATTACATACCAGCAACCTCAGTCTGCACAGTGAGGGAGCTTGTGGATTTCAGAAAACACATGCTATGCTTGGTCTTCTAAGATTCGGATCTGTTTTCTTGGTCAGGGGTATTATGCATTTGCAGATTTTTCCCCCCAAAATAATTAGCATTGTATAAAGTCATTTACACAAAGGGTGACACCCACTTAGGAATAAAAGTGGAGTAGCATATGACAGAGTCAGTAGGACAGTCAGCAGGTCTCAGCAGTCGTCGTCTCCAGGCAGGGCGCGTGTCCAGGGCGTGAGCAGGAGTCCCTGTGAATGGTCTTTGTGATGTATGATGGGGTCATTGTTACTGGAAGTGGGCACATTAGCCATTTTTATTGTCCCGAAAGAGTCAGTGAAATTATGACCGGTGAGATTGTTGTTTTCCTGTTTCCTTTCCCCGAGCCTTTCCTCGCCCCGGGACATGCTGTATGGGAACAGGCTCCCACAGTCCTGTGACGGTGGTGGGGTTGGGTGGAATTAGTCAGTGGGTGCCGTGCTGCTGTTACCTGGCAGGGGCAGGCTTAGCTGCCGAGCGAGCAAGTCTCGGCCTCACGGTGGAGTGAGGCAGAGGTGGCAGTGGATGCCGTCTGCTGTCAGGTGTCCAGTCACTCTCGTGGTCCCTCCTCGTGTCCACCGTTGCCTTGAGACCCAGCCATTCTCCCTTTTTCTTTTCTCTGGTTTCTCATGCGCTCTTGTTAGATCTGTGGGTCCCACAGTGGGCAGGGGCTTCTCTGTGGGTTTCAGTGTACTTTAATCTGGGATCTGAGGACACGGGTTTCAGCCGGGGGGAGGGAGACAGGTGTTGACCCCCCCCCCGAGCCTGGCTGCAGGTGCTCCCTGTCCAGACACCCCTGAACTGTCCACTCTGCGCTTGCTGCCAAAAGTGATGGCCTGTGTTCCCCTCAGACTTGGACTTGGGTGGCACCTCCTGATCCTTCCCAAGTATTCCAGAGATTTCTGCTTTGGTGGAGAGTACCTTTACTAGAAGTCAGATTCCCCGGTTCAGCTTGGCCTGTGAGTTGTGTGCACGGCCAAGGATGCCGTGGAGAGAGTGTCACAACCGGGGGCCGAGGACAGGGAGGGAAGAGCCTGTGCTTTTCTCACCACATGTTCCCTGCTGCCCCATGTGTGTCTGTGCACGTGTGTGCATATATGTACTTGTGTGTACACCTGTGTGTGCACTTGTGTGCCTGTTCGTGTCTGTGTGTGCTCATGAGCCTGCGTGCCTTTGTATGCACATGTGCGCCAGTGTATGCCTTTATGTGTGCCTGTGTGTGCAAATGTATGCCTCTGTGTGCCTGTGTACGCACATGCATGTGTGCCTCTGTGCCTGTATATGTGCCTGTGCGTGCAGGTGTGTGCCTATGTATGCCTGTGTGCACATGTATGTACCTGTGTGTGTCTGTGCGCGTGTGTGCCTGTCTCTGTGTGTACCTGTGTATACACATGTGCACAAGTGTGTGCCTGTGTATGCACCTATGTGGACATCTGTACCTGTGTAAGCATATGTGCACCAGTGTGTGACCTCTATGTGCCTGTGTATGCACATGTGTGCCAGTGTGTGTACCTCTGCATGCCTGTGTGCACATGTGTACCTGTGTGTGTGCGTGACATGCGTCCATGTTTATCAGCTGGGATCGGTTTGTGAGAAGTGTAGGATGTCCTCCTGTCACCTAACGCTGGCCTTCCTCTGTCCCTTGCAGGTAGACACCCTTTGCCTGGAGGATTTGCATGCGTTCATTGCCCAGGCCCTGTGCCTCCAAGGAAAATCAACTGCACAGCTGATAAACTTACAGGTACAGAGATGACCAGTCAGTTGTCACAGCCCTGAAGACAAGGGGCAGTGACCAGAGGGTCAGCGTTCCTTCACACCTCTTCTTTCCATCACTGTTGACGTTTCACAGAGAAGATGGGATGGCATTTTAGCTGGTGGTCTTTTCACGAGGCGGCAGCTGTCATGTCTCTTAGGCAGCTCGAGGGCAAGCACCAGGGTCAGACACTGACAAGTGCTGCCTCAGCTCCAGGTGGAGAAGCCCACAGTTCGCAGTGCTGTCTCCCTCCATGGTCTCACAATTTGGGGAGAGTTGTTTATTTGATCCTGTGTAACAGGGGTCCCCAACCTATGGTGAGTTGTGTAATTATTTCATTGCATATCACAGTGTAATAATAATAGAAGTAAAGTGCACAATGAATGTGATGCGCTTGAATCATCCTGAAACCACCTTACCCACCCCTGGTCCGTGGAAAGGTTGTCTTCCATGAAAACAGTCCCTGGAGCCAAAAAGCTTGGGGACCACTGCTTTATAAGCCTTGCTAAATTCTGGGGTCAGTGTGCATACTGCCCGCCTGGTCTGTCCCCAGGCCTCGCCTCCCAGCTTACCCTGGGGACCCTTGAGGGCCCTGCGCACCTTCCCACACCCTTTCCTGGTGCTGCGTGTGCAGCCAGGGTTCAGTGAAGGAGGGTTATATAGAGGGGAAGGTGCACCCCAGCCAGGAGACCCGCATCCTCCATTGTTCTTATTCAGGCACTGCCATCCAGGAGTGTTTGTTCCTTTAGTCTCACCAGATGGCCCCCTCCCGGCTAAGCTCTGTGACTCTGCTCTGGGGGCTGCAGCCTGTGAGATCTGGAGTTGGGTGTTTCCTGTTGGAAAATCCCAAGGTCCGGTCTGCTGTGGATGGACTCTTAAGGCTTTGCTTTACAAATGCTATTTGATAATGGTAATTTTTTTAGTTTTATCCGTAGCTTCTATGTAATTGAATTTGTTATTTGTCTTCCTAGTGAAAAAAACTAATAAATTTCATTTGTAAGTGACTTTCTACTCTAACCTCATAAATCTCGCATTGTAGGTTTAATTCATAACTAATTCTCACAGCAGTCCAAGTAGATGAACAATGCCAAATCTTTTTCTTTTGTATTAGAAATTTCATCACATCATTGTTAAAAAGCTATTTTTAAAAGTGATCTTTTTTTTTAACCTCCATTAGGCAAAACAGAATCTCAAAAAGTTGATTCTGAGTTATCAGCAGGTCAATATTAATCCTCATTCTGAACTGGCGCCCCACTGCCAACTGTCCTTCTGGGCCCTGGTAGGACCCACCATCAGCTGTGGCTCCCTGGCATAGCTGAGCAGCTTCCGTTACAGCTGAGGACCCCCGCCTGCTCTCCTCTTCCCTGTCGGTAGAATTCAGCCAGCAGACAGGTGGAAGGGGTCTTTGAGCTCCTTTGCTGGGGCAGTGTGGACAGCAAACAGTGGGGTTTGGGGGTTAGGGTCTGCCCTGACCTGCTGGGTAATCTCGAACAGCTTATTAAGAACATCCAGCAAGTAACTGAACTTCTCTGAGCCTCAGGTTCCACTCAGCTGTAAAATTTGCCATGTGGTTTTTCTTTTGTGTTCTGCACGTGACCCCCACTCCACGCCCTGTGACTTGCCATGCTTGCCTCCTCGTTACTGGCAGAGCAGAAGCAGAGCTCCTGCCACTCTGCCATCTCCTGAGAGGTAAGAGCAGGGAAAAGGACACCGTGGAAGCCCTCTCTGACATGCACACCACCATGCAGAGGCTGCTTCTCCCTGGCCATCCACTCGCCAGCTCAGTACACAGCCATCAGAGATTTTTCCAGACCTCTAATTTTTCCCATTAAGAATGGGGCTTGTGCCAGCTGTCACTGATCGTGGGTTCCTTCTGAGAGCCGACTGGGCAGCTGTGCTGTCAGTGAAGCCTGAGGTCATGTGGGAAGGTGCTTCAGCAAGGACGGAGTTTTCGTAACAAGCTACAGACAGCCCAGGACTGTCTTCATATTCTAGGCAGGGACGGCTCATGGCTTCACAGTGCTTCTGGGCTCCTGTCTCAGTCCGTTTTGTGTTGCTATAAAGGAATACTCAAGGCTGGGTAATTTATAAAGAAAAGAGGTTTATCTGGCTCATGGTTCTGCAGGCTGTATGAGAAGTGTGGTACCAGCATCTGCTTCTGGTGCGGGCCTCGGGGAGCTTCCAATCAAGGCAGACGGGGAAGGGGGCAGGCGTGTCAATGATGAGAGCAGGAGGAAGAGAGGGAGGAACGGGTACTGGGCTCCTTTAAATAGCCAGCTGTCTGTCAGGGAACTAGCAGAGCAAGAACTCAGTCATGACCTTGGAGAGGGACCCAGACACCTCCCACCTCCTGTATTGGAGACCTAATTTCAGTATGAGATTGGAGGGGACAGGAACACAAACTTCAGCTCTGTTTTGTGAAAGGGGATGGGGTAGGGGAGGGAGTCTGGTCAGGGTGCAACCTCCCTGCAGCTCTGATTCTGCTCTGTGCTGAGGTGCAGGTAGTTCACCGTGGCCTGTCTTGAAAGGAAGCTGGTAGAGCCACTTGGGTGCATCCCCTCTCCTGTCCGCTGCAGGGGGCGTGGCCCCTGTCACGGGTCACCGTTACTTGCAGGGAATTTTAAGAACTAACTTTGCTGAACATTATTTTTATTAGTCTTGTAGCTCAAATATAGCTTTAAAACTCTATATATTTACATATTAGTAAAAACTCTGGAGATTGGATTATATGTGTAAAGGTATATATTACATATTTATATATACATACGTTGATTTACATACATAGAAACCTGCTATATTGAAATCAGGGAATATAAGAACCCTTAATCTGCAATAATTATATAAAGCCAAGAAAAAAGAAGGAAAGCAGTATTACTTCCAGTTTAAGAAAACCAAAACATGGCTTTCTTTCACAGCGAGCAAAGGGCCTTGGTGCGGCGGCGGCAGCGAGGACAGGCCTGGGCGCGGAGGGGGCACGGGCCCTGTTCCAGCCGCCGCGTGTCCTCTCCGAGTGCACGTCGTATGTCGGCCAGTCTTCCTGCTTGCGTCTGTAACTGTCAGTGTGAGCTTCCGTCTTGCAGTTCTAGAGCATGTAGCTGTTTATTGTGCTGTAAATAGGACCTGAGATCCTTAATATGTATTTGGAAAACCCACGTGAAACTGTCCACGTAGGTGTAGATGTGTGTGGGATTTAAGTAGAATGTCTTTATAGTAAGGAGGTAAAGTAAACCAGGCAACAGACTGAGTTGTATAACCGAGGGATAACCTGTGAAGTCTCCCTCTTTAAGCAGCTGTGAGGGGAGGTTGAAGTCACGTGTTCGGACCATTCCAGAAGTTTGCCCTGGCGGAGGAGTAACCACGACTTTGGCACCCTCACTGGTCTCTGTGGACACTCAGGGTCACGGGTCGTTCCCTACTTCCAGCTGTTCCACAGCTCGTGCCCATGGGGTGGGGTGCAGGACCTGGCCGGAGCCAGAGTTCTGTCTGCACTCGGTGGCTGCTCGCTCCAGCACACCACGTTGTCCACCAAAGTGAAGAGGCAGCAGTCTCAATCAGCGGAGGTTTATTAAGCCAAGATTTTGAGGACACGCCTGGGAAAAACAGGAACAGATAAGCTGCGGCTGTTTTTCCAAAGGGAAAGTTGGTACCTTCAGCAGTTTAGAGGCCTGCGTTGGGGAGGGGATGGCGAGGTAGTAGTTACCTTCTCCTGAGGCCAAAGAAATGTACATTTTACATGAAATAAGAGAGTGAAGGAAGCATCAGGGCAGGTGGAAGAATGTCTGATTCTGTCTCGTCTCCAGTCCTGTCACCTGGAGATAAAATTGTAGTTTATTATTAGTGTGGAATTGAACAGGCTTTAGTTTTAGGTGCTGGACTCAGGTACAATGTGGGTGCCTTTGCTCATGGGAGGTCAGCAGGGACTTCCCTTAATCAACGATCTGTGGGGCTGGCTCTTCACAGGGGCCTGAGGCTTCTACCTTCTCTTTTGCATGAGGAGTTGGGGGTGTGGCCCTGAGACTTTCATTTTTTTACACTCCCCCCTGTTCTTCAAAATCTTCTGGAGAAAGCCTCCTAGAAGATACAAGTTCAGATTGCATTTTTTTTTTTTTTTAAATCAAATCCCACATGACTGGGAAGGTTCATTTTTAGGAGATCATGTCCCTCAGAAGAGAAAAAATTAAGCCAAGTAGGACTAGTGTCAAAAAATTATAGGTAAATAAAACTTAAAAACTAGTTCACTATATTCTTTTGAAACATAATTTTCTCTCTCTAGTTTCTCATTTTTGTAGAGACAAACA
This sequence comes from Propithecus coquereli, assembly GCF_000956105.1. Lineage (NCBI taxonomy): Eukaryota > Metazoa > Chordata > Mammalia > Primates > Indriidae > Propithecus > Propithecus coquereli. The sequence continues at coordinate 341,903 of NW_012151975.1, read as the reverse complement.
TACATAGTAAGACCATTTGCAAAAGAAATTTTAGTCTCACTGTCTGATTATTTGAATAAAGTGCAGTAAGAATAATCATTCACCATGTAGGCTTTTTTTTTTAAATTGGCTTTGGTGGAACCTTTTTTTTAAAAAAAAAAAAAAGGAATTTCAGATTGCTTAAAGGTCTCTTGAGCCAAGCCAAGGTTTAACTGCCTGTAGATACCTGTGTGAATTGGGTAAAGTCCTCTTTTTTTGAGATCCCAAAGTAACTTGAGGTTCTTGGACCTGTCAGAAAGTGACATTCCTTACTTACTACAGATCAGGCAATGTTATAGATGAGGCATCAGCTTGAAATTTTTTTTCCCGAAGGGCTTTTTATTGGCCTTATAAAGTCAACCTAATTCCTCAAAGCAATCTGTGCCTATTTGAAAATATGCCATTCCAGTCAAAGCCTTGGTAAAATAACCAGCATCTCTAATTCTGTCCTGTT
>NW_012151975.1:335728-339370 GCF_000956105.1 Propithecus coquereli | reverse complement strand
GCCGTGCCTTCGAGAACGGGACAGCAGAATTGTTTCTCTCGCGTGGGGCCTGAGCCCTCAGCGCGTCTCAGAGGAAACAGGCAATGGCTGACATCCTAAAGCGCAGGAGGAAGCCAGGCCCTTCCAGGAGGGAGTTTGGGTGTGTTAGAAGGCAGTAGTAACGGACGCCAAGGCAACGTAGCATACGGGAAGTCAGCGCAGCGCTTTGTGAGGAGACCAGCTTCGTTTGGGTGGGGAGCATTGAACCTTGGACCCCCCAGAAAAGAGGGGTGCCGTGGGACAGAGCTGTGCAGTGTCTTTCTGACAGACATCTTACAAAGGTTCTTCGTGTTCAAGCCCACCCTTTCTGAGCTAAGGGGAAAGAAAGGAGGAGCCTCTCGTGGCGCATTCAGTGCCTCTACCGTGGCCATTCTGCCAGGGCCAAAAACTCTCACAATGCAAAGGAATTTTTGGTATCCCCCAAAACCAAAGAGATCAGGTAACACAGTACGCAAGAGAGTAGTTTTATATCTGAGAGGAACCTGTTTGTGACCTTTTAGACTCCATAAGGAAAACAGAAAATGCCCCCAAAAGAGGGGTAAATGGCATCTTTTTTTCTGAGTTCCTTAAGGAACCATTAGAAGCAGCAGATTTTACCTGGGACAAACAGTTGGCAGTTTTGCCTTTGAACTTTTTAACTAAAGGTACCCTTCTAAGTGAAATCAATAAGCCTTAACTAAGGCTATAACTTAATCAGGGGAGCGAGCGGTGTCTCCAAAGAGCTGGAAAACAGTTTTTATGCCATCCAGAAAAGCCACAGGAATAGCTCACAGAAGGAAAGTCTCACTAGCCATGAACCAGGTGTGACCCACGTTTCTGTCCAGCCACACTTTTTGCGTCTCAGGTTCTCAGCTGACCATTTACATATAAAAGTCCAAAAGCCTCCTGTGCCTCTCACGGGTGGAAGAAAACAGGAAATTAAAGGTTGTCCACGGAATAAATGGCAAAAGTTACGTAAAATCAAACCAGACTTACTCCCTGGTGGGGAAACTGAGCCCAGGCTGTTAGGGTGAAAGCACAGAATTTCAACCACTGGACTACAAGGTGGATTGGCTTCTGCTGTCATTCCCACGGGAATAGCATGCAAACGATTTTTATTCTTTGGTCAGACTTTACTCTTTAATTTTGTCAAGAGAATTTGTAAGGCTAGCCATAACAGTTATGTGTCCTTCTTTTAATCCAGTTCTTATACTAATAGAAAAAGGCAATTGTTTAGAATAAGAGATTTCTAAAATCCATCTTTCAATTTAAAGGACCCATCTTTGGCCGTTACTTCTCAATGATGCGCATATTCTAAAGCGACTTAGTCTAATGGTTTCTTCAGAGAAGAAACAATTCCAGAGATCCCCTCATTCTCCCAGAAATGGGCAAAAGTAGAGATGACAAAAGCCTCTTGTTACCAAGCTCACAGTTCTTGGTCCCTGAGTCAGTAGAAGTTGGCAGGAGAGGGAAAGAGGAATTTACACAGGCAAGGCTTTGGGGCCGTTGCTTGAACAGAAGCGGGCGGTGCTGGTTAAGAGCAGCTAGACCGGCTCTCTCAGCAGAGGGCTGGGGCTGTGGAAGGCAGAGAGAAAGCTTGATGCCAGCGCCGAAGTCGTAGCACATAGAGGCAGAGTTTTGTTGGCAGCTGCCCGTCCAGTGATCCTCCTCCTTCGTACCTCGCATGTCTCCTTAGCATTTTAAATCTCCACCCTTGGGCGTGATTTTTAGCATTAAAATGAGGCAAAAGGTCTATGAACACTCAACTTTGGGCTTCATCTTGGCAGCAGCCAGTTTGTGCTGGCTTTGACGGGCAGGGGATCCCTGGCCCAGTGGTTGCCCCGTCCTGTTACAGAAATCTGAACTACCTTCCACTGAAGCTGGCTGTTAATCATTCTCGAAGCTTTCGTTCAGTATCTTAAGCGGACTTAAGCTTTGGCTCACGGTTCAGGCAGGGAGCCAAAGTCCACCTCCTACGCTATCGCATTGTGATGGGGACTTTTTACGATAACACAGAAAGACAGAGCAACAAGAGAAAACTCTATCTCGGGGAGGGAAAAAAGGATTAGAAATGAATTTATATCACAGAGTACCAAAGTCACTGTATTAAAACTACTCATATACATCATTTTTCTCCCATCAGTCAAAACAGACAAACAGTGATTTTTACCGTCCACTCAACTGGATTGTACAGAGAGAGAGGCCAGGATCCCTGGTTGGGATACATTTTATATATATGTGTGTGTGTGTATTTATGTGTGTATATATGTACATACATATATATATATTTTTTAAACCCTTTTTGTCCGCTGATCAGGTTCTTGGTTTTTTTCTCTGCTGCAGTTTTTTGGAAGAACAGAGCAGCTTCAAAGTGTGTGGGAAACAAAGCGCTTTTCCCCATAAAGTTTTACTGTAAAAAAAAAAAAATCGCTGACCTGAGGCAGATTGATTAGTTGGAGAAAAAGACATTTAAGTCAGTTTTTACCATGTATGCAAGAAGCTTTTAGAATGAAAACCTAGCAAAACAGGAGGGAGAAGAGAAAGAGGCTGGCAGAGGCGTCCTGTTACACAGATGAAGTCTCCCAGCTCAGAGTCCTCAGGGAGAGTAAATGTTTCCTTTTAAAACTTTTAAAGGTGTGGGACTCTCAGTTAATCTTTTCTAGTTTGGGTAAAAGAAAGTCTTGGCTGCGTGGAGATTCTCTACAGGTATCAAAAGACATCTGTGGAGATGTCTACAAAGAGAGCTTGTGGCAGCCGCCTTAAAATATGTCAGTAGGCCAGGCGCGGTGGCTCATGCCTGTAATCCTAGCACTCGGGGAGGCCGAGGCGGGAGGATTGTTTGAGACCAGCCTGAGCAAGAGCGAGACTCCTGTCTCTACTAAAAATAGAAAGAAATTAGCCAGGCATGGTGGTGTGTGCTTGTAGTCCCAGCTCCACGGAAGGCTGTGGCAGGAGGATCACTTGAGCCCAGGAGTTTGAGGTTGCTGTGAGCTAGGCTGACACCACAGCACTCCAGCCCAGGCAACAGAGTGAGACTCTGTCTCAAAAAAAAAAAAAATATGTCAGTGAAATATTTTGGGGTCAGTTATTTTTATTTTTTATCGTTTTGGACCAGCTAGTGTATTAACAGCTTTGGGGGGTTTAGTCAATTTTAGAGGCCTTGATTTCCTTAATTTAGTTGGTCAAATCTAATGTAAGACTAAAACTAAAAACAGAAAAAACAATCACACGATTAATATGTTGTTGAGATCTCTAAGCATAAGAAGAAGTTGTAGCCAGCTGACAGTAGACCTTAGCCCTCAGCTATCAAACTGTAAAACCAAACCCCAGACCAGCTCCTCCCCTGGAGTGGGCCCCGAGCTGAGCCTGCTCTCCATCCTCACGGAAGCCAGAGACTCGCCTTCCTTATCAGGTGAGCAAAACGCCCGTAGAGGGGTTCCCTAGCAGAGTAAACCTCAGATCTCAGTCAGAAAGTTGGGAGATCGAGGATCTCTGGAAAGAGCAGCCTGAACCTCAGTGGCCTGCCCTGATCGGTCACGGCCGTGAGGGGCTTTGGCTGGTGCTCGGCTCCAGTTGGAAAGTTGCTCCGGGTTAAGGAGGACAAACTCTGCCCATGGTCCCTTT
>NW_012151975.1:327023-335678 GCF_000956105.1 Propithecus coquereli | reverse complement strand
TACTGGTCTCAAGTGATTCTCCCATCTCAGCCTCCCAAAGTGCTAGGATTACAAGCATGAGCCATCACCCCCAGCCCAATATTTTTATTTTTTATCGTTTTGGACCAGCTAGTGTATTAACAGCTTTGGGGGGTTTAGTCAATTTTAGAGGCCTTGGTTTCCGTAATTTAGTTGGTCAAATCTAATGTAAGACTAAAACTAAAAACAGAAAAAACAATCACACGATTAATATGTTGTTGAGATCTCTAAGCACAAGAAGAAGTTGTAGCCAGCTGACAGTAGACCTTAGCCCTCAGCTATCAAACTGTAAAACCAAACCCCAGACCAGCTCCTCCCCTGGCGTGGGCCCCGAGCTGAGCCTGCTCTCCATCCTCACGGAAGCCAGAGACTCGCCTTCCTTATCAGGTGAGCAAAACGCCTGTAGAGGGGTTCCCTAGCAGAGTAAACCTCAGATCTCAATCAGAAAGTTGGGAGATCGAGGATCTCTGGAAAGAGCAGCCTGAACCTCAGCGGCCTGCCCCCATCGGTCACGGCCGTGAGGGGCTTTGGCTGGTGCTCGGCTCCAGTTGGAAAGTTGCTCCGGGTTAAGGAGGACAAACTCTGCCCATGGTCCCTTTGCAGTCGCCACGACAACCCAAGTAAACAACTGAGGAAAAAACCTCAATGGAGGTTTATTAAGCCAAGATTTTGAGGACACGCCCAGGAAAAACAGGAACTAGACAAGCTGCGGCAGTTTTTCCGTGGGGAAAGTTGGAATCTTCAGCAATTTAAAGGCAACAGAGAGAAGGAAAGATGCAGGTTTGAGGGGAGCTGATGAGGTAAAGTGGTTACATTCTTGTGAGGCCCAAGAAAATCCACATTTTACATAAAATAGGGAGTGAAGAAAGCATCAATTATGTATATGTCCCTAGGCAAGTGGAAGAATGTCTGATTCTGTCTGGTCTCCAGTTCGGTCATCTGGAGATAAACTTGTAATTCATATTAGTGTGGCTTAGTAGCTTTAGTTTTAGGTGCTGGACACAGGTACAATTTGCATGTCCTTGCTTATGGGAGGTCAGCAAGGAATTTCCTTAATGAATGATCTGTGGGGCTGGTTCTCATGGGTACCTGAGGCCTTTGCCTTCTCTCTCTCTCTTTTTTTTTTTTAATACAGAGTCTGACTGTTGCCCGGGCTTGAGTGCCGTAGTGTCAGCCTAGCTCACAGCAACCTCAAACTCCTGGGCTCAAGCAATCCTCCTGCCTCAGCCTCCCAAGTAGCTGGGACTACAGACACCACCACGCCTGGCTAATTTTATCTCTATATATTTTTAGTTGTCCGGCTAATTTCCTTCTATTTTTTTGGTAGAGACGGGGTCTTGCTCTTGCTCAGCCTGGACTCGAACTCCTGAGCTCAAATGATCCACCCGCCTCGCTGGTCTGCCTTCTCTTTTGCATGAGGAGTTGCGGGGGTTGGCGGGTGGCCCTGAGGCTTTGATTTTCCTTTTACAGTATCCTGTCTAGGAGTGTAGGAGCAAGGGTGTAGAAAAATCAGTCAACCTTGCTCTCCCAGTATTTTGTGAGAACCTAATGACATGCCCAGTGTTTTGTGAAGTCCTCCATGAAACACCAGGCACTATGGTTGTCGTCATTTGTTCCTGAGCCAACAGTGCATGCCGTAAGTCCTCATGAGGCCTGACCTGGCGTGTGCTCAGGTGGTGTGCTCCCCGCGTCTTGTCTCATCCACTGTGCAGTGCTGATTGCACATCGGTTCTCGCTCTCTCTTGGTAAGAGCCTGTCAGTTTGTCTTTGCCGTGTCAGGTTTTTGGAACCCTTTGAACCACCAGCCCCTCCCGCTGGCTGTGTCCCCATCCTCCGTCCAGGTGGGAGGCCTAACCTGCTAGGAAACTCTGGATTCCCCTCTTCCACACTGAGCCCAGTGGTGACATCTCAGCCCCTGGAGGCTTGGGCTCAGGAGAGGAGCCACCTTTCTGGCTGCCTCATAACCGCTCATATTCGGAAGTTCTGGGTCATGTTTTAGTTATGGAGTTAAAAGGAAAAGAAATACAAGTTGAGGGAAGCAAAAATTGTGTTATAAAATTCAAGCCATGCCACATTAGAAAGTGATCTGTGTAGGCACTGTGTTTCATTCCGAGAGGACTTCTTAGAGTCTGGCACGTGACTCTCGGGGCTGCTGGCGCTATCACTGGTGTCCGTGGCGTGTGGCCTTGTGTGCGGCAAGGCGCGGCGTAGTTGAGGCGAGCTCCGGGTGTTTAGAGGAGGGAGTTGTGCAGGAGCTGTTGTTGAAGTCGTGGAGCATGATGAATAATTACTGTCCACCCCAGCAGCAGCTTTTAGTTAAAATATTCAGAGGCCTCAGGCAACGCTTGAAGCCCCAATTTTTGCTTTATTACAATTTTGTGAGTTCTGGGTTCCTGTTTCCAGGGAAACAGCTCTACTGAGACCTTGTGCACACCCACTGAACGTAGTATTCTCACAGTGAGATTATATCCGTAAGTGCTCATCAAATGTGATTTTATTTATCTGTCTTTGTTGGGATCTATATTATGTGAGTTGACCATTCGTTAATCTCATGATTCTAATAGTTTGTAAAATCATCATAAATTCCTTGTGCATCGTGTACATTTTAAGTTACAAAGATTCCAGGAATGACTTGGAATATCACTGAAAATGGGCACGTGACTGTTGGCCACGCGTGTGCGGCTGCTCTCAGCTCTGGGGACCTCTGGTCCAGGCCAACTCCCAGCCCTCCACAGCTCCCCGGGACGTGTGCCGAATGGGTCACCCCTTGTCTGTGTCCTTTTTCTCTAACTCCGTCTTTTCCACTGGCTGAAAGACTCAGGCGTCTCCCAACTGGGAAACAATTCTCCTATAGCAAAGTTTCCGCGCAGTCTCTCCCTTCTCTGGCCTCCAGAAGCGAGCTCAATGGCGTAGCCATGTCTGCCCTCTATGCTTCACCTCCGTGTAGTCACTCACGGGAAGATCCTGCCCCTCTGTTACAGGACTGAACTGCCATGTCCCATGGGCAGGACGTCTCCCACGACCTTCTTGTGCTGGCCTCCCCTCTGAGCCCGTGTGTCCCTCGCATTCGCCCTGTTGAGCAGCACCTTCCACGTGGCGGCCTTGCTCTGAGTCGGCGGGCGGAGGCTGCCCCCGCGCACCCTGCTCGGCAGATCTGCGTGTGTCCACGGCAGCTGTTCTGTGGAGGCCACGAAGCCAGAGTGTCCGCTTGGGGTTTCCACGGTTCCTTCCTCTCCTAGATGAGACCTCTGAAGGAAGGGACGGTGTTTTCACTCCTGTTTATTTCCCGGACCTTCCACATTCATTACATTGATTACATGGGTACCTGCAACGTAAGTGTTGACAACCCAGAATAAGGGACTGAGGTGGAGGCTCAGTCCTTGGAGGTTTATTAAGCCTGAGTTTGAGGACGAGCCCGGGAAAAAAGCAAACTGTGACTGTTTTTCCAACGGGGGATTTGGGAACTTCAGTATTTAAGGGGAGGAGCCCACAGGAAATAAAAGGGGGGTTGGACAGTGAGGCAGATGGTTACTTTCTTGTTAGACCTGGGACGTCTGCATTTCACACAGGGCGAGGTGGATGTTTGAGGAGAAACAGGGAGTGAGGGGCGCACCCGCTATGCACATGTCCCTGGGTGGGTGGAGGAATGACTGGTCTTGTCTCTCTGTCCTGCTCCTGGGAAGATAAACTTGTAATCAACGTTGTTAGTGTGGAATTGAGTCGACTTTAGTTTTAGAAGCTAGACGTAGCCTACGGACCCAGAGTTACAATTTTCAAGTCATTGTTTATGGGAGGCCAGCACAGAATTCCCTTATCAGTGATGCGTGGGGCCTCTGCCTTCCTGATGCACAGTGTTACTAACAGCTGTGCACGTGGAAGGGGGTGTTGCATGACTCAGCCTCCAGGCTTGACCTTCCCTTTTGTATAAGGAGTTGGGGGAGTCCTGAGATTTACATTTCCTTACAGTATACACACTCATTTGCTGAGTGGGCAGAGTCCACCTAATTCAGCAAAGTCTGTGTGCAAATGCGAAGCCAGGCATCTGGGCGAAGCCCTGCTTCCGCAGTCCTCCTTCTGTGGTGCCAGTCTGCAGAGCTGATGGTGGGACTTGGGATGGGCCTGGGACGGGGATGCCAGGGTCCCCCAGAGGCTGGTCCTGCAGAAGGGCAGATGCTACACACTCTTCCTTCCTTCCGGGATCACCCTCTTCAGATACTGGCTGACGTTTTAACTTAACTGCTGTGTTGCATGGAAATGCTTAGAGTCAGACTCTGCCGGTTAGACCTGTGGTTGGTGAAGCCAGAAGCCCTTTGCACCTGTGGACCTGGATAAGTGCAGAGTGATTTTGAGATTCCCTCGATCGGCTCCTGGGTTGAAAAGCAAAGCTGGCGCTCTGGACTCCACAGCATCCACACGAGCGGCAGAGAGGACAGAGCAGGGGCACAGCAAGGACGTCCTGTGCCTGTAGCGTCGTGTCCCTGGCAGGGTTGCTCGCCACGTCGTCTCTCTGCTGTGGCTCCTGTCTGGCACGTCATGTCGTTAACCATGTTGAACTGGATATTTTTTTGTGCATGAAGCTGTTCACACTTTGAGGCCATTTGGATTTTCCGAGACCAAAATGTCCTAAGCTGAAGCTGATGGGAGGCCTACGTCTGCATGTGAAGGGCGGGATGCAGGCTGGGCGTGGGGTGTCTCGAGATGGTGACAGAAGAAAGCCATGTCCGTCTGCTGCTTGGTCTGCAGGTCTCCTTCCTGCCTTCCCAGGGATGGTGTCTGTGTTCTGCATCATTTATTTTTCGCTGTTAGACGCTGAAGTTGGGTCTTGGACCCCACCCTTGGATCTGTCCTCTGTTCTCAAGCAGTGTCCGTCTGACGAAAGGTTGCAGGCGATGGTTTTGTGACACAGGTGCTGGACCGTGAACCCACATAGGACAGAATTACCCAGGAAAAAGGCCCTGGTGTTTCCTGGTCATGAATTAGGCCCCTCCAGCAGGGAATCCAAGTCAAAGAGTCGGCAGAAACTGGGCATGGAGCAGAGGGTGTGAGAACAGGGCACCTCGAGACCTCACCACCCCGGGTTGCCTGAGCTCAGAGCTGTGTTTCTACAGCTGGAATGAGGGAAGGAAAACACCCACTTTTTCGAGCGTATCAGAACTGCACAAGTTTGGCCGTTTCGTACTTTAACATGCCTATCTGTCCTCACTGTCGGATGGGGTGACCTGTGACAGACCCGGCAGCTGTCGGTGGATGACAGCACGCCTAGAACACAGCAGGGAGCTCTGTGCTGTGATGATGGTATGGTCTGTTTCTTGGTCTCTGTGGGAAAGTGTCTGGAGCGTGAATCAATGAAGGAAGAATAAACAAGCAAAACGTAGACCCAGTGAAGTTCTATCTGGTAATACACCGAGAGTTCCGACTTTCAAGACATAATAAAAGTTTCTCTGCAGCTGTTAGGAAGTGGCACTCAATCTCTGTTTTTAAGAATTAGGTCCTGCTACTTGAAGGCTAAAGCAGAGGCTTCCCCAGAGTGAACCTGTGCGATGAGGCCGTGGGCGGGAGGGCAACTGCAAGGCAGCCATCCCGGGTGCTGGACTCCGTCCCCTCCGGCCGCTTTCCTTGCCAGAGTCTCCCCTTGCTTGTGAGCAGGGTCGGGTTTTCTGATGTTGTCTTCAAGGGGCGATTGAGAAAAGCGGGCAGGGCAGGCAGTCGGGTCTCCCTGGCTGGGCCCTGCTCTGAGGGCAGCGGCAGGTAGACACGTGGTCCAGGGAGCCCCCCACTGATCGCAAGCTGCCAGGAACAACATTTTGCCATTTTCTGACAAATGGGTAATTTGTCAAAGTAAGTCCATAAAACCGTGTTGCCGCCTTATTCTCCGCGTCGTCGTTGACCATGGGCTGTGTCGGAACGGAGGCACGTGCAGGCCATTCCCGCACCCGCCAGGCCACGGCTGCGCTCAGTGTCATTCCTGAGACAGTTTTCCTCCCTCTCCTCCCGTGTTCGTGTTCAGGACTTTGATGGCAGGAGACTGAGCCCACGCTGCATCGCCCTCTTCCTCTCGCCAAAAACAGTTTCATAAACCTGGATTAAGTCACTTCTAAGCCTGTTTTAAATTTTGACAATTCTGACTTTAAATAAATAGGAGTTTTTCTTTAGGTTATCGAGAAACTCTAAAACTTACCAATAGAAGTTTAAAATAATTCTGTGCCATTGCATCTCCAAATCATATTTTTATCTTGCTACAAATTAAATTTAATAAAACTTTAAACAATACTCTCAGTTTGTCAAAAACTTGGGGATTGGCAAACCCATAGGCCAGATCCGGCTGCCACCTACTTTCTAGAGAGGAGCTAGGAATGGTTTTTACAGTTTTAAATGATTAGGACAAAAATCAAAAGAAGAATACTATTTCATGATGTGAAAATTACACTAAATGCAAATTTCTGTGTCCAAGATGGTTTTGTTGGCGCACAGCCAGGTTCCGTCGCTGATGGCTGCCTTTGCACTACCACAGTGGAGCCGAATAGCGGTGAGAACCTACATGAGCTGCAAAGCCAAGAGTATTTACATCTGGCTCTTGGCTGAAGCCACCAGCCGGGCGGTGAGTCTGTGCCTCTGACTCCGTGTCTTCTCCCAGGGCTGGGTCTGCACACACCCACGGTGGCAGTGATAATCCCTCGTGTGAATGCAGCAGTTTTTAGAAGAATTATGTGGCCTTTGCAGTTTCCCTGTCATTCCTGTGGGGTAAATGAGCCTGCCTTGTCCTACTGTTAGCAGGGAGGGTCTGAAGAACGACGCGTCTCAGCCGTGGTCCCTGTGAAGGAGCTGGAGTGAGGCCATCTTTGTTCTCTGCATCCCAGGGCGCCTGGGCATCCTTCCCTGACCCTGCCACCCAGCCACCACCAGTGAGGCGGCCCCAGGCCCTGCTGCCCTCCCAGGGCCAGTGCCACCTGCTGCACCGACGAGCGGGGTCCACTGGAAAGTGGGGTGCAGCTCACCCTGCTCTTGGATCCCCGGCTGCCTGAGGACCCCTCCCCTCCCCGTTTCTCTGCTCTCCTGGCCTGAGGAGTCTCACGCCGACCCATCGCACCTGTTGCAGGTCTGAGTTCTTTGAGGTTCTCCTGGGGGTTAGATTTGAAATTCAGAAGCCAGGACGCAGCAATGCCACCCCCAGCCTGGTACCTGTCGTTGCTTGTGGGGTGTCTGGGGTGACCAGAGAGATCGGGGCAGGAGCAGGAGCCGCAGAATTGCAGTTGAGAGTCCAAGGATGGTCCCACCGCATTCTTGTGTAGATGAGCCTCCAGATACCTTTAAGGACTTGTTTCTTTTAAGTTTTGTTTCTTCCGCTAGCTTCACACTTAGCAGTGTACTTGTGTAGCCTCAGGGCCCCCACCCGAGCCTACAGCATGGCGTCCTGTGCCCAGGAGGGGCTGCAAGAGCACGGACCAGCCACCAGCAGCGGGCCGGCATGCACAGGCGCACAGCGACATACGTCTCCAGACACAGTTGCAGAATCGATGCCGCCCACCCGGTGGAAGGGCGGAGTCGGGTGGCCGTCCACGCCCGCACGGTTGCTCAGCTGTCACCAGTCGGTGCTAGAGTCACCTGGGAGGAAACCTCACACCTCCTCTGCCGTCCCGCCCTGCCTCTGGTGACCACGCGCTTCCTGTCTCTGGAGATTTCTCAGTCCTGGGCGTCTCGTGCCCAGCGTCACATGACACGTGGCTCCGGCGTCTGGCTCCCTCACTGAGGGCAGCATTGGCAAGGCTCGCCCGCCTTGTGGCCTGTGTCAGGGTGTCGTTCTCCTGTGGCTGGGTGCTGTCCCTGTGGGGTGGACACGTCTTGCTGATTCCACGAGGACACGTGGGCTGTTGCTATGCTTTGGCATGTGAGTGCTGCTACTGGGAGCCTCCCTGCACGAGTGTGTGTCTTAGACACGAAAGCCTTTCTGTTTTGTAAAAAGTACCTTTTGCCATGATAAGAAGCCATCATTACTGAATTCAGAAGTTCGAAGAATTGTGTATAAAAATATTTTGAATAAAAAACCCCACCTGAAGATGCCGAAGAGAAAAAAGGAGTTCTCCACGCATGGCTGGGAGGAGGAGGCAGCTGCAGTCAGCAGTCATCAAGGGAGGCCAGCGGGGCCTGGGGCTTGGCGAGCCGGAGTGGGGCCCAAAGTGCCAGCGCCACAGGGAACCCCGCAGGGAACCGCCAGGAGCTGAGCAGGGAGCAGCCAGGGACCAGAGCTGCAGTCGTGCCTGTCCAGACCCGTGAGCTCAATTTTCAGGAAATTCATCTCTCCTTGCTGTTTTCCTTGGGTTAAATGAGTCCGGAAATTGAAAAAGGGAGAAAAAATAAGAAGGAAATTGGGCAGTTGTTTCTCAGATTTATTCAGTTATTTTCAAGGAGTTTATCCTGCTGATGTGAATGAAATAAAAGTTTTCATGAGGAATAATTAGAGATTATTTTTTCTCTACACATACAGTACAGATGTTTCTGCCATTTGAAAACAACATGGTTAGTGACCTCTCGGTAGCTTATTATTTATACTCGGTTTAAGTAAACTTCTCTCATGATTTTATCATTAATACCAGATTTGTTATAGTGCTAAGAAAGCCTTGGTTCAGGCACTGCTTTTAC
>NW_012151975.1:305032-326254 GCF_000956105.1 Propithecus coquereli | reverse complement strand
GTGTGTGTGTGTGTCACAGATGCATAGGTACAGGTGTGGGTGCACACAGCCGTTTCCTGTCCCCTCCTCCGCGTGCATAGCCAGTCCCCGTCCCTGGTCTGTGTTGCCTTTGGCTGCAGAGCAGGTACCCTCACAGAGTCCCTCAGTTACCCAGTTCAGGGCGTGTTCCTCATTCTAGGCTATAAGACAGGAGGGGAATTTAAGGCTTTGGGAAACGTTTTGCTTTCTTAGTAAACTTAAAGAGCTAGGACTTTTTTTCTCACCTTGAATGTGAGCATGATATTTCAAGCAGCCTCTGCCCTCTTGTACACAAGGAGGAAATGCTCTCAGTGCCAGGGAAACAGAGCCGGTGTCTTAGCCAGTGCTGCTGAGTTGCTCGCTTCACCCTGAGAGTGCTGAGCTCTGTTTTCTGCTGGGTGCACGGTGGGAACCCTCGCAGTTGAGCCACTGCTAGTTGCGGCACACCTGCGGCCCACACTGCGCTCCCCAAGAAGGATTGTATGGTATTCCCTTCTGCAAGGCCACATTTTGTTCTTACTGTCCCGTTTTTAATAACCTGCACACATGCCAAGGAGGAGCCAGATGGAAGTCAGGTCGGGATTCTCAGAGGCAGTGCTCATCACAATTTTCAAAAAGAAGTAGGAATTTCAAAGGCAGACAAGACGAGGAGGTGGGCAGGCAGGAGGCGTGGTGTGTGAGCCTCGGAGGGCAGCAGGCTGGACGGTGGGGATGGGAGGGTACGGGCTGTGAGGCCAGGTGGGATGGAGGTGGACGCAGGGTCCGAGGCCGTGCTCTCCCTTTCTTCCTCTCCCCACCCTCCATTGTCCTGCTCACCGCCTTCCGTAGGGCTGTGCAGGTGCAGACCCGGCCAGTGAAGGAGAGCTTGTTCTTCGATGACTCCAGCAGGCCCATTCCTGAGCCACTGTGACTCTGGCTGGGGTGAGGTCCTGGGGCCTGCCTGGGTGTGTGCCCACCTGGAGGAGGGCTGAGATTAAGCCATGTGAGTTGAGGAGGGTTCCACGGAGTAGGGGCCAGATCACTTCCCAGAGAAAGGAAAGACAGGCCAGGAAAAATGTGCTTTATGGTTACTGCGGAGAAGTGGAAGATCTGGGAGGGCGTACCCCACCGTGACCTCCCTGGGCTTTCCTGGGAAGAGACACGGTCACCGCAGCTCCTGCCTTGACTGAGTAGAATTGCAGGTGGCCTTCATTTTCTTTCTGCTGCTTGTTTGCATTTGCTTTGTTTCTGTAATACATATTTGTTGCTGCATAATGCACAGAAGAAGAACGAATGTAGTGGTGAGCAGACACACGTGTACGCACATACATATGTGTACATGTTAAATTAGTAAGAACTGGCCCCGTGTCCAGCTTTTTGTAAACATTTTAACCAGTTCTTCATGAAGTGCAGCAGAGCAGGAAACTGGAGTTCAGAGCAGTTTGCCTGGAGCTGTCGCTTGTCGCTGTCAGAGCCAGGACTCCAGCCCTGCTTTCAGAGTCACTGCGCAGACCGTTTCCTTAAGTCCCAGGCGTGGCCATTAGAGGCCCCGAAGTAGCCCAGGTCAGGACAGTAAGTCTGGAACTAAGACAGCCTTTACTTCTGACTGCAGCCGCTCCAGGGAGGTGGTGCCACCATGACAGGAGATGATTGAGGAGGAGGAACCCGTGGGAATTTTAGCCAGTTCATGGGGCCTCAGGCTACGTGTGAGATGTCCAGCTGGGAGGGTGTGGTTGTCAGTTGGCTCTGAGGTCTGTGATGAAGACAGAGACCTGGTGTGGCCAGTACATGGCGTGGTGGTCAGCGTGGAGCAGGAGGCAGCCCTGGAAGGGTTAGACTTGGCACGTGGCACCACTCATAATTATTTCCTCTCTTCATGGGAGTTTTTAACACAGTTACATGTCTTTCCACTAAGCTGCAGTTTCTTTTCTTTTCTCTATTCTTGGGTCCTTTCTGTAAGCTGTCTGAAAATACACAAGGAAATTAGTTTTTCTGCTCCTTGTCTGCGGCCGTGTGTTCTGCACCGCAGCGCAGGTGAGGAGCGGATCAGATGACACTCCTGCAGAGCCTGCCCGCTGGCTCTACCGAGCCCTCCTCTGTGTGCACAGCCTGGGCTACAGGGAGATGCCAGTTAGAGCTGGCCTGGCCAGCCCCGCAGGACACCTGCAGGGTGGAGACAGCACCTTCTCTGTGGGCGGAGACCTTATTTCCCTGAACGTGAGGTTCGGAAGCTTGCTGTTGTTTCCGCTTGATGTTGTGGATATTGCCGTGATGTTACCAGAGTGTTATAGCCCAGCCTAGACCCCACACAGGAGTTCCTAGAGTGCGCCAAGCAACGCTTGCTAGTTTATCACTTTTGTTCTTTGTAAAAGGGTCAGTTTAAATTTTAGGAATGCATTTCACCATAATTTGCTTTGTGCCTGGTATAAAGATGTGAAATAAAAATAAAATGGCATTGGATAGAGTTTGTGTTTAGCTTGCTGAAGACAAGAGTCGCATACTATTAAGTAGTGCTTTGATGCAGACCTTGGTGTGCTCTGGGGATACTTGCTGCCTTCCACTGGCCCCAGGGCTTTGTACCCTCTGGTCAGGATCCCACCCCTGCCCTTTGCATTATGAGAAACAAAAGGTTTCAGAGCACAGTGTTGCTGGGTTCCTTGTTGTTAACTCACACCCCAGGCTGAATTTCTTTTCCCCTCTAAAATAAGATTAGAAAATGGTAGGTTTCCCCAGGCAGTCTTAAAATGTAGTCGTTTATTTACTTATAATTTCAACAGTTATTTGTAAAGTAACCTGCTCTGCGCAAGGCGCGTGCTAGGGCTGGGGAGGACTGGCAGCAAGGCGGCCCCACCACGCGGTGGCTCCCACTGGAGCCTGACGTTGCTTATCCTGTGTTAAGCCCCACGGTGCTCTCAGGGCTCACGTGTGTCAGATGTGGTCATGTTATCCCTCTGCTTCAATATAGATGGCTCTCCGGGGGCGTGCCAGATGCAGTTTAGAGTCCTTAACATGGGAACAAAGCCCCAGTTTCCAGCCACTCTTCTCCCTGGCATGGTTCGTGCCAGAAGTTACACGGATTTACTCCCTGCGTGTTCACATGTGCTGTGTGTTCACGCTGGCTGCTGGCTCATTCTCCCTCTTCCCGCTGTGTTCCCTACTCGGTGGTGCCGTCGATGTTTGGACACTTGCCACCTCCAGGGCAGCCTCTGCCCCTCGGACTGGGAGCCACGTGGGACGTCACCTTCGCCACAGGTGCAGCGTGGGCAGGTCGTTTGATGTGCAGAGTGACTGCAGTGAGGAGCTTAGAGTTAGGTCGGTGGGGGCCGCTGGGCTGCAGGGTGCTGGTGT
Source organism: Propithecus coquereli (assembly GCF_000956105.1). NCBI lineage: Eukaryota > Metazoa > Chordata > Mammalia > Primates > Indriidae > Propithecus > Propithecus coquereli. Next base: position 322,909 of record NW_012151975.1, on the reverse strand, counting down.
GCGCTTGTTTCCTAGGCCTTGGTGCACGCACAGCCTCTGTGCAGACAGCGGAGTCCTGGGGGTTGGAGGTGTGACCTAACGATACGTCACAAACTAGCCAATGCTCTTTAGCAAATAAAAGTCTTCTTCTTTTCAGAATGAAAAGTATCAAAGCCATGGAGCAAACATGATCAAGGAAAAAGACAAGTAAATATCAAATATAACATGGGAAGTCTCTAATGGATGCAGCTGTTAAGTGCAGTGCTGCTAACAAGTGGTAGCCCAATTTGAGGTGGTCTCCGCCCTCACGAACTGTTAACAGGCTGTCACGGGAGACTGAGTAGCAGCTGGACGTTGGTGACAGCCAGACCCTCAGAATGCCTGGCCTGTCAGGGTTCCGCAAAAAGGTTCGATCAGGAGACGTCTACTAAAGAGAAAGGATCTTAGTGTAGAACCTCTAAAATCAAACCAGGCCTTTTGGGCCAAAGAAAGTCAGTTTATTTTTGCTGTTGTGTTTACTGATGATGACTAAATTAATAGTGTGCTCCTGCCTTGTGTGGTTTCAGTGTCCTGCAGGAAGAGCATCCTGGTGAAGCAATATCTAAAAGTTAAAATAGCAGTTCTGTTCCATGCAAGTATCATTTTATATAACTGCCAATAAGCCTCAGTAAGTGAACCTTCCTTAGCCTATAAACACCAAACAGCTGAGCTGTTTACTGTTAAATATTTTCTGTGGGGCCTTAGGGACGTGAAGAACTGGCTTTTCCAGTTTCCTGTTCCCGTGGGACTCCATTACCTTGGCACGAAGAGCTTTTCCTCTCTCTTATTCCAAAGCACCTTAAATCCTATTTCCAAAATACAGGCTGCTTTTGTGTATTAATTTTATTTGTTGAGTTGGGCAAGCCCAAGGCCACACCTTTCAGCCGCATGGACGTGAGGGGTGCTGACAGCTGGCGCCGGTCCTCTGCCACACCAGGGGGTCCCAGGATGGCCCCTGAGTTGTGGGTTCTTCATGGAAGCCGGAGAGTCTGTGTGACTTTCCCTGTTGCTGATGAGATAACCTCAGATCCTCAGAGTTTACTCCTATAGCCTATGAAAATGTTTTCTACCCGTATAACCCCAGTTAGCTTAAATTAGTCATTTTTTTTCTGTTTGATGAGAGACTTGGAAATTGGTCTTGGGCTCCAAGCTTTTCACAAGCCCTCAGTTTAAAGCACTGTGTTTTGGGGATGGGCCTCTTTCTTGACAGACTTGCTGAGGAGAAGAGGTGTAATTTATTTTCTGAACCTTACATTATAATTAGAAAAATAAAAGCACAAGGCAAACATCCTGATACACACTTCTAAAGCATATTCTGAGAAGTAAACACTTGCAACCATGACACTTTGAAAATACTGTCCTCTGTCTCTCAGACCTCCAGAAGCTCAGCAGACAGCACAGCTGTGCCAGCTGCTGCCGAACGTAGATTCACAGTCACTAGTCACCAAATGTGCAAGCAAGAGCCCAGCCCCAACTGCCTGTCCCTGGCATGTGCCAGCTTATCCCTGAGTTCTATGCAGAGTTTTTACCCCCACTTATGTTTAGAGTAGGGACAAGAGAGAGCCATATTTAGGAAACTGAATAATGCCTATAAATAGTTTCTTGGATAACTTTCACTTCAGCCCTGGGGTCCCTCAGCTACTCTCGGCTGTTGTGAAGGACGCACACCTCTGTTCCATCCTCCCCTCCTAAACCCTGCACTGGTGGTTTTACCTATTTGGGATTTGATCATATGTGTTTGTTTGTTTGTTTTGTTTTGAGACAGGGTCTCACTCTGTCGCTCAGGCTAGAGTACAGTGGCATCATCATAGCTCATTGCAGCCTCAAACTCTTGGGCTCCAGCGATCCTCCTGCCTCAGCCTCCCAAGTAGCTGGGACTACAGGTGTGCGCCACCACTCCCAGCTGGTTTCATTTTTTGTAGAAATGAGTGTCTCGCTCTTGCCCAGGCTGGTCTCGAACTCCTGGTCTCAAGCAATCCTCCCACCTCAAACCTCCCAAAGTGCTGGGATTATAGGCGTAAGCCACCACGCCCAGCCTGGATTTGATCATGTGTTTAATTTTTCAGGGCAGAGAGAAGAGGCAACTCCTCTGTAAACTATAAAATGGGAGCATGGCGGCTTCCCAGTGGGTGAGCAGGGTACACAGTTGCCTGTGGGCATCTGTCCCCGCCATCTGCTTGGCTCTGGGTGAGACTCTGCCCACTCTGGGTGCTGTTCCCACCTTCATCCACGTCATCAGGGCCAACAGGTTCTGACTTGTAACAGAATCACTTTGTATAATGTTCATTTTTGGGAAAATTACCAATATGTAGCTCTTGAGTTCAGAGCACATTCTAACCTCTCACAGTGAACACGTCTATCCTTTGGGGATAGTTACTTTCAAGAGCAAACTTTTCAGTTTCCAGTTTAAAACCAAAAAATCTTCTCCTCACTGGGTTTCGTGACATGGATGGACATTGTTAGTCTGATTTCTAACCCAGGATGGCATCTGTCAGATGAACTCCATCGCTGTCCTCCACCTTTCCCCAGGAGCTTTACCTGTCCTTGCCGTAGCACATCTCAGGCAGGGCCGTGCGTGCGTGAGAGGACATCGGTGGCCTGCGGTCTTGTGCATCTGTCGTTCCTCCACTGTCCTTGGGCTCCTGCAAGGCAGGACTCGCACAGTCACGCCTGCCTGGGGGCCTCGTCGCCTCGTGGTGGAGCTCATCAGTGTCGGTGATTCAGCGGAGCGTCATCCAGGTCTGCGGTGCTCAGACGCGGTGCAGAGACCCTCAGAAGTGACTTGACTTGCTCCCAGCACTCGGCCAGGTGGCGAAAGAGGTGGGGCGTCCAGTCCAGGGCTCTTCTGCCGCAGTGGTGGTGACAGTGCTGATGCGAAGTAGGTCCAGCCCGTGGTGGCTGCTGTCACCTGTGCTCCCATACAGGGTCCTGTGGTTTCAGCACCATGCCAAGCGGGAACCCGTGGTGGAACGTTCATGACAGACGCGGCGTGTGGGCCCCAGGGGCTCGCACAGCAAAAGCCTCATGAATTCCATTTCTCCTAGGTTGGCGGCTGGCTGTTGGCAAACTACAGCTCTCAGGGTCACGCGTTGTTAATGAGCATCTCGGGTCGGGCGTGTTGTGGTTTCTTTCTGCTTGCAGAGGACGTGTGTTGGCCCGTGCTACGCGGTGAGATGGCAGTCTGTCGTAAACTGGATAAACACCGTGTTCTAGAGTGAGTGGGGAACGTGTCCGTGCAGACTCAAGTCTACAGCAGAAGTGTGAATTCCCAGCGTGGGCCAGACTCGTCAGGCGGGTGCAGTGAGGATGTGGACGGTGCCCTGGGAGCTGCATCCGGGCGTAGAGGGGATCCCGGCGTAGAGGCACAGGGCAGAGGCCGGCCCTGTCTTGGCAGAGGCAGCTCCCAAGGGTGGGTCAGCTTTAGTGAGCCAGAGGTAAGAATAGGGGGAAGTGTTTCCAAAGAGGGAGCAAAGAATCTCGCTGGGATGCTCAGCAGCCACAGGGGGCGACCCCAAGGAGTGCATCGCACAGTTCTGGAGCGTGACACACTCTGGGGCCACACGAAGGAGCTTAGCCTGTCCTGAGGATTGAGTGCCGCTGGAGGGCTGTGGGCCGCAGGTGGTGACCCTCCGGGGGCTGTGTATGGCGGGGCGTCAGCCGAAGGCCTAGTGAGGAGCCTGGCCTGGCATGCAGGGACCGTGGTGCACAGATGGGAGCAGTGGGACCGAGAGATGGCCAGGAGATGAAAACGCCAGGATCACGTGCTGAGGCCCAGGGGTGACTGCCGTTCCTGCAGCGTGTGTCCCTAAGGGAGGGGATCCGGGCAGATTCCGTTCTGTGAGGTTCTGTGTGAGAGCTGCATCTGCAGACAGTTGCATACACAAGTGTGGAGCTAAAAGAGAGTCTCGCGTTGGAGACGGATTTGGGAAGCATGAGACACGTGGTGGTCAGCCCGTGAGAAGAGGTGAGGTTCAGTGGGTGTGCACAGAGCAGTAAGGACAGTGAGCTGGGAGTAACGGTGACGTGAGGAGCGCCAAGAAAGACGCGCTCGCAGAAGTGGACACATGGTGGTCAGACAGCCGGGGGGTAAACTGAGGGCACATGGTCAGAAGTCCTAGAGCAGAGAACATCAGCGTGTGGGGTGTCAAATGAGCAGAAAAGAGTGCAAGAGAGGACTGGTGTGTTCGCTGGGTCGGAGCCTCGGTTGCTGATCACCTTGTCCAGAACAGTTTTGGGAGAGCGGAGGTCAGGTGGGGTGGTTTGGGGCACGGGTCGGGGACACGCAGCAGGAGGTGGTGCAGCCGTCTTGTGAGGTGTTAGAATGTGGACCAGGACCAGATCGCAGCTGGCGGGAGCATGGGGAGGGCAGGAGCACGGTGTGGCGGGATTGTAGGTCTGGGTGCGCCCTAGAGGAGGAGGAGGGCCTGCTTGAGCGCAGAGCAGGTGCTGTGTGCTGCCAGCATTTCCTGTCCAGGGCCTGACAGGCACCACCTGTCTGGGTGGCAGAGAATCCCTTAAAATAGAATGGTTGACTGAGGACGCTGAAATCAAAAGGAGGTGAGGACGTGTCGAGAGACAAATTCATCACATCCAGCCCTTTAAGGCTGCAACCTCATTATCAGCTTAATGTTTTTTTCTTGGTTTAGAGTTCGTATTTAATGCTATTAATTGATAACCTCATAGAAGCTCCGTGAAATGCTCATGTCTGTCTGAGCCTTATCTGCAGTTAACACAGTCAACAAACTTTCCAGCGAAGATTAATATAAGGGAAGCAAATGCAGGTCTCAGGGCTGTGGCCCCCAGGTGTTTAAAGAGCTCGCCTGATGTTTGTTTATTGTTTTATTTTTGTCATATCCCCCTAGAATAGCGGTAGTACATCTGACGTAAGGTTGAGGATTCTTTAACACCAAAGCAGTTTCTAAGGGGAGCTTGAGACTCAAGAGCCCACAGTGTTCCTGAGTGTGGACTTGACCTGAGGAAGCCCAAACACCTGCCCACCTGGGCAGGACTCAGAACTCTGCGTCCTCACCACCACCCTCTCCTGAGAACTGCTCATGTCCACAGTAAGATTTCTTGTTAGGTCTGTCTACTTTTTTTTAACGAAAGTATGCCAGGCACTGCCGAGAGCAGCACATCACTGTGGGGTTGGCATCCCGGCTGGGTAGTCGGGGAGATGGACAGGAAACAGGCAGAATCAACAAGGGAACGGCATGGGTGGTGCGCGAGAGTGGTCAGTCTCTGGAAGGGGTGAGGCCAGCTGAGCACAGGGCTTCATGGTGTGGCTAGGCAGGTGCACCTTTATTTGGCCACATTAAACTGGGGCTATTCGAGTTAAGACTCGAAAAAATAAGAGAGTTAACCATGCACCCGTCTGGCGGAAGAGCATTCTAGGTGGACAGACAGCCATGCCAGGGCCCCAGGCAGGAGTGGCCGAGGCTGAGGCGGCAGAGCAGTGGGCAGGGAGGGGCCGGGGCTGAGGTCCTGGCTGGGCTGGCGAGAGCTGTCTCATCGGTAGAAATCGCAGATGTTTTCGTTGCAGCTGGGAAAATCCTGATACACTGTTCACCGCCATCGTTTTCTCACAGTTACGGTTATGAGGCCCACTGCCAGCTCTTATTTAAAGTTTGTACAGGTCGAATGTCCCTTATCTGAAGTGCTGGAACCAGAAGTGTTTCTGATGTGGGGTTTTTCCAGGTTTCAGAACACTGGCGTTGTCCTCACAGTCGAGCGTCCTAACGCAGGAGTCTGAGATCTGAAGTGCTCCCGCGAACGTCACGTCGGCCTTCAGAACTTCTTGGATTTTGAAGCAGTGTGGATTTTGGATTCGGGATGCTCAACCTGCATAAGAAAGTGGATAAATCATTGTATCGTAAACTTGATTGTATATTATTTTCACAACTCTATTTCGTTGTAATTCATGTCTCTATAAATCTGTGTATTTTATCGTGCACATTATCCACTTTCTTATACAGGTTGAGCATCCCTCATCCAAAATGTTGTTATGAGAAAGAGTCCGTAGGCTTTACCAGACTGCCAGAAAGATTCCTAATACAAAAGAGGTTTTTGTTGTTTTATTTTGCTTTTTTCAAATTCACCTGTCCATCGCCTTCATAGATTCCTTGTATATGTGGGGTGGGGGTGGTAAGAGGCCCTACAGTCTGCTCTCGCGGCAAGGTCTCAGGGCACAGCACAGCTAACTGCAGTCCTCATGCCGCACACCAGACCTCGGCTTTCTCACCGTGCACCCCTGCAGCCTGTGCCCTGCTTCTCCCCATTCCTTCCCCTTCCCTGCCCCCGTGAGTACCATTCTGCTCTCTGTTTCTATGTATTCGACTTTTTTTTAGTTTCCACACGTGTGAGATCATGTGGAATTTGTCTTTCTGTTTCTGGCTTATCTCACTTAGCACAGTATTCTTTATTTCCATCCATGTTGTCACAAATAACAGGATTTCCTTACTTTTTTAAGGCTGAGCAGTGTTCCATTTTGTGTATAAATCACATTTTCTTTTTTCCCCCTTTTTTTTTTTTTTTTTTTTTTTTTGAGACAGAGTCTCACTCTGTTGCCCGGCTAGAGTGCCGTGGCGTCAGTCTAGCTCACAGCAACCTCAAACTCCTGAGTTCAAGTGATCCTCCTGCCTCAGCCTCCCAGATAGCTGGGATTACAGGCATGCGCCATCGTGCCTGGCTAATTTTTTCTATTTTTAGTTGTTTGGCTAATTTCTTTCTATTTATAGTAAAGACAGGGTCTCACTCTTGCTCAGGCTGATCTCAAACCCCTGAGCTCAAGCCATCCTCCCGCCTCGGCCTCCCAGAGTGCTAGGATTACAGGCGCGAGCCACCGTGCACGGCCGCCCCTCATCTGTTGATGGACACTTGCATTGTGTCCGTGTCGTGGCTGTTGTGGACACGGGGGTGCAGACGCCTCTTCGGCACCCTGGCTTCCTTTCCCTCCCTTCGGGAGTCTGCCAGCAGTGGGGTTGCCGGATCCTGTGGTAGTTCTTTCTGTAGTTTTGCAAGGAACCTGCACACCGTCCCCGTCGTGGCTGTGCTGGTTTATGCCCCCACGCACAAGGTCCCCTTTCCCCACCTCGCCAGCGTGTGTCTTTTGGACACACGCCGTTTTCAGGGATGTGAGGCTGTGTCTCGTTGTGGCTTTGATTTGCAGTTCCCTGAGCATCAGTGATGCTGAGCACCTTTTCATGGACCTGTTGGCATTTGTCTTCTTTGGAAAAATGTCTATTCCTGTCCTTTGCTCACGTTTTAATTGGGTTATTTGGATTTTTACTGTTGAGTTATGTGAGTTTTTATATAGTTTGGCTATCAGCCCCTTATCAGATACATGGTTTGCAAATGTTTTCTCTCAGGCCATAGGAGGCTGCCTTTTCATTTTGTTGATTATTTTCTTTGCTGTGCAGAAGCTTTTTAGTTTGAGGTAGTCCCACTTATTTAATTTTGTTTTTTTACCTGAGCTTTTGGTATTATATCCCCAAAATGGTTAAGAACCTCAGCTGTAGAGAGAAACTGTTCGGGAGCTGCCTCCAGGAATGGAAGATGGAGATAATTTGGACTTATTTTCTGGTTGAAGACAAATAGAAAATCTAGCAAAATATTTTTTAAAAATAAAGCTGGTAGAAGTTATCGAAGGGCTAAAATGGTTATAATGAATTACTGTGTCAAGATCCTGCGGGAGGAGGTCAGCCTGGCATCTGGAGCCACTTTTGGTCTGGAGTGTTTGCCAGTCAAGACGAGGGAAACAGAAATTGCCACTGTTAGGAATGAAAGAAGATTCCACTGTAGACCCTGCTGAGAGGGGAAGGGCAGAGGGAAATACTGTAAACAGCGACACACGTACATACAGGACCGAGATGGAGTGGACCAAGTCCCTGAATAGCATCGATGACCACAACCCCCCGTATCAAATAGGTAATTTAAATAACCCTGTAACTGTTAAAGAAATTGAATTCATACTTTAAAAAGTGTTAAAAAAAATAAAATAAAAGGACGTCTCTAGCCCAGATGGTTTTACTGGATAATGTGCCAAATGTTTAAAGAGGAATTAATGCCAATTCTATATAGTCTCCTCCAGGAAGTACTAATACAAGATGGACCACTCCCCAGTGAGGCCAGTATTGCCCTGGTACCAAAACCAGGCAAAACTAGTACAAAACATTATCCCTTATGAACATAGTTACAAAAATCCTTAACAAAATATTAGCAAATCAAATCCAGCAATGTATAAAGAGTTATACACTGTGACCAAGTGTATTGCAGGGATACACGGCTGATTCAATATTTAAAAGTTAATCAGTGTAATCCTCTATTAATAGGCTAACGAAGAAAAATCACGTGACCGTATGAATCATTCAGAAAAAGCATGTGACAGAATACAATGCCCGTTCATGGTAAACTCTCAGGAAAAAGAGAGAGTAGAGGGGACCTTTCTGAATTTGATAAAGAACATCTACAAAACCCTACAGCTAGCATTGTGCGTAATGGTGAAGACTAATCGCTTTCCCCAGGATCAAGGACAAGGCAGGAAGGTGTGCTCTCACCACTTCTGTTCATGCTGGAAGTTCTAGCCAGTGCTAGAAACAAGAAAAGGAAATAACAGGCATGCAGATTAAAAGGAGGAAACAAAACTGTCCCTATTTGCAGATGACATGGTTCTCTAAATAGATAATCCTAAGGAATCTATCAAAAAAATTAGAGCCAGTGAGAGTTAAGCAAGGCGTCAGGCTACGAGATCCATGTACCAAAAATCAATTGCGTTTCTATGTACTATTAATACGTGGAAACCTAAATTTGAAAAATAGTACCACTTACAATTATCCCACAAAAACGAATTACCTGGGCATAAATCGAACACACATAAGAGCTGTGTGCTGAAAATTACAAAATGCTGATCAAAGAAATCATAAAAACCTAAATAAATGGAGAGACAGGCATACCATGTCCATGGACTGGAAGGCTTAGCATAATGAAAGGTTGGTTCCCTCCAAATTGATGTGCAGGTTTAATGCAGCTGCACACTCCTAGCAAGACTGTTTTTGTAGACATGACAAGATAAACCTAAAATCTGTGTGGAAGGGCAAAGGAACTGGAACAGCTAAAACAACTTTGATGAAGAAGAATAAAGTGGGAGGGAGCACTGCATCCGGCAGTGCACCTTGCTCCGTAGCTGCAGTGGCCGCGACGGCGCAGCGTTGGTGAGGGGCGGACACGTAGCCCGTGGGACAGAGCAGAGAGCCCAGAGATGGACCCACACACACCGTCAAAGGGGCAGCACCAACTCAGTGGAGAAGGGACAGTCTTCAAGAAGTAGTGCTGGAGCAGTTAACTCGAATAGAGCATGGAATTAAATGCAAAACTTAAAACTGTTAAATTTTGGGGAAGAAACAGAACATCTTTGGGACCTAGGGCCAGGTAAAGAGTTCTTAGACTTTACACCAAAATGATGATCCATAAAAGGAAAAATTGACAAATTGGACTTCATCAAAATTAAAAGCTTTTGCTACGTTAAGATAAGGAAAAGACAGGCTACTGACAGGGAGCAGATATGTGCAAATCACTTGTCTGACAGAGGTCTTATATCTAGAAAATACGAAGAACCTCAAAACTCTAAACAGTAAAAACAATCCAGTTAGAAAGTGGCAAAAGACGTAAACAGACATTTCACCAGAGGAGACGTGTGGATAGTAAATAAGTGCCTGAAAAGTCGTTCAGCATAATCAGCCATTAAGGAAATGCAAATGAGGACTGTCCTGAGATACCACTGCACGCAGACTAGAGCAGCCAGAACTGAAAATACAGCGGTGGCAGCACCACGTTCTGCAAGGACGCGGTCTTCGTCAGAGCTGTGGCAGTGTAGGGTGTGAGCAGTCACCCTGGAAGAGCTGGACAGTTTCTTACAAAGCTGAATGTGCACTTGCCACAGGAACTAGCAGTCACACTCCTGGGCATTTATCCCAAAGAAATAAAAACGTAGCTTCATTTAAGAACCTGTGCACTAATATTCATAGCAGCTTTATTTGTAATAGCAAAAGCTGGAATCAACCCAAATGTCTTTAAATAGGCGAATGTTTAAACAGGCCGGTACATCTATGCCATGGAGTCCAGGTCTGGAGAAAAAAGGGATACGCTGTTCACACTCGAAACAGCTCGAACGATCTCAAAGGAATTATGCCAAGTAACAAAGCCCGTCCACGTGGGTCACACATTGCATGGCTCTGTTTGTGTAACATTGTCAAAGTGATGAGGACAGACTGCCGGTTGCTGGGAGACCTTCGGGGTGCAGAAACAGTTGTGTCTTGACATGGTGGTGGTCACACAGATCTGCATTGCCTAAACCACACCCACACATGTGAAGCTGACAGAACCAGAACAGGTTTGGATATTGTGCTGTAGCGTATCAGACATTACCAGTGGGTGAAGGGTACGTGGGACCCTCTATGCTGTCTTTGCAAATTCCTGTGACTCTATAATCATTTCCAAATAAAAAGTTAAAAAAAAAAAAAAACACCAACCATATACTGCCTACCAGACGCACACCTGAGACCTGAGGACACTAGGAAGTTGAAAATATGAGGACCAAAAAGATGTTCCATGCTACTGCTGGCCCAAAGAAACCGGTGTGACTGCATCAGAGTGTACTCAGGGAGAAGGGGTTCCTGGAGGGAAAAGGGACATTTTGTGATGGTGAGCTGCCCACCAGGGTTCTGTCACGATTCTCTAAATCTGTAAGTGGTACGCGTAGCAAATATGTAAAACAGACACATCTGCAGTCATCGTGGAGACCTGAGCACGGGGCAGCCAGCTGCAGCCGGTGGGCCAGATGTGGCCTTTGGCCTGTTTTTGTGTGGGCCTGGGAGCTAAGAATGGTGTTTAGGCTTAAAAGTTCGATTAAAAAGAATTTCCCGGCCGGGCATGGTGGCTCACACCTGTAATCCTAGCACTCTGGGAGGCCGAGGCGGGCGGATTGTTTGATCTCAGGAGTTCAAAACCAGCCTGAGCAAGAGCGAGACCCCGTCTCTACTAAAAATAGAAAATAAATTAATCGGCCAACTAAAAATATATAGAAAAAATTAGCCAGGCATGGTGGCGCAGGCCTGTAGTCCCAGCTACTCGGGAGGCTGAGGCAGAAGGATTGCTTGAGCCCAGGAGTGTGAGGTTGCTGTGAGCTAGGCTGACGACACGGCACTCACTCTAGCCCAGGCAACAAAGCGAGACTCTGTCTCAAAAAAAAAAAAAAGAATATCCCGCAGAGACTGCACAGGGCTAGCGACGCCTGAACTATTCACTGTCTGGCCCTTTAGAGAAAAGGTTTCTGGAGCCCTGCTTTAAAACCTCCCGCAAGCACTGACAGAGCAAGCAGACCAGACACCCTGCGGATTAGGGTGTTTGAACACAATTAACACACTTGACCTCGCTGGCAGAGGAGACTGCACCCAAAGGCCACAGAATAAATGCTGTTCAAGTGCACGTGGAAAACTTGCCACAATTGACTAGATGACAGGTCACAGAGCAGGCTTCAGCAGGTTTCAGACTATCGAAATCGTGTCTGTTTTCTGACCACAGTAAAGATGAGCTAGAAATCAATGCAGTAAATGACAATTCCCAGGTATTTGACAATTAAGTAATATCTTCTAAATAACTCTCAGGTGAAAGGAGAAACCATGTTGAACATTATAAAATATTTTGAATGACAGTGAAAATGCTATGTATCAAAATCTGTGGGATGAAGCTAAAAGCTGTTCTTGGAAGGAAATTTATAGAATTAAATGAATATGTTTGAAAAAAAGAAAGGCTAAAGATCAATGATCTAAGCATATACCTCTCTATAAATTAGCAAAAGAACAAATCAAGCCTAGAGACTGGTAGGAAGGAAGTAATAAAAAAGCAGGAATCGATGAAATAGAAAACATATGTATAATAGAGAAAAACATTTTTAAAGTTGATTCTTCACAGGAACTCTCATTCATTGGTGGTGGGAATGCAAAATGGTGCAGCCACTTTGGAAGACAATTTGGCGGTCTTACAAAACTAAACATACTCTTGCCATGTGATCCAGCAATCGCACCCCTTGGTGTTTACCCAAAGGAGTTGAAATCTTCTGTCCACACAGGAACCTGTTGGTAGAGGTTTTAGCGGCCTTATTCATAATCCCCAAAACTTGGATGCAACCGGATCTCCTTCAGTAGGTGACTGGATAAGCAGACTGGCACACCCAGCCAGTGGCATGTCCGTCAGTGCTAAAAATGCATCTGTCAGGCCGTGAGGAGATGTGGAGGGACTTTAAATGCATGTTACTATGTGAAAGAAGCCAGTCGGAAATGGCTGCCTACAGTGTGATTCCAAATACGAGACGTTCCAGAAAAGGCAAAACTGGAGACAGTGGGTGCCGCAGGGCAGTCAGGAGGGTTTTCAGGACAGGGAGATGCTCTGTAGGGTGCTCTCGTGACAGACACGTCCAGACAGCGCCGAGCGTGAGCTCTGCTGTCCCCTGTGGACCGCGTTGGTGTCAGCTCACTGGTTGTGGCCTCTGGGGGTGGGGCAGGCAGAGGGCACGTGGGAAATCTCTGCCTTCCTCTCAGTTTTGCCGTGAACCTAAAACTGCTCCAAGAATATGAAGTCTTTAAAAAGGAAGTTGATTCTTTGAAAAGATGAATAAACTGATAAACCTGTAACAAAATTAAGAAAAGGAGAAGGCATAAATTGCCCATCTAAGGAATGAAAAGAGAGACATTCTGATAGAAAATTTAGACATTTAAAGAGATAAGAGAATATTATACCAATGCATTTGAAAATTTGGGTAAAATAAACATATTCCTTGAAAAACAACCTAATGAGACAGAGTGTGAAGAAATAGAAAACCCGACTGGTTCTGTGTCTGCTGAAGACGTCGAATCTGAAATGAAAACTCATCCCACAGGAAACCCCAAGGCAGAAGGTCTCCCAGCCACCTCAGGAGGAAGCAGTGTCCGTGTGGTACTAATCGTTCTAGAGAATAGCACAGGAAAGAAGCTTTACAGCTTTTTTATGAGCCCAGCAAAATCTCGATACCAGAATCTAACAAATGCATCACAAGAAATAAAAATTTAGGCAAATTCTGTTTCATGAAAATAAATTCAAACCTTTTAAACAAAGTATCAGCAAATAGAATCTAGCAATATATAAAACTAATGCTACATGATGATTAGTTGGGTTTATTTTTGGAATGCAAGGTTTATTTAACATTTGAAAACCATTGTCATTCAGTTTAGTAACAAGGAATGCAAAAAAGTGTATGGTTATGTTAATGGATGCTGAAAAAATTTTGATTAAACTTGGTACTTGTTCATGGTGAAAACTCTCAGCAAATTCCAGGACTAGAAGGGAACTTCCTTAATCTAATAAAGATAATGCAAAAATCATACTTAGTGGTGAAATATTGAAAGTTTTTTCTCTTCAGAGCGAATCAGGGTGCTTTCTTCCCCAGTTCTGTTAGACCAGAGAGCCTTGCCAACAGAGTAAGTCAGAAGAAAGAAATACAAAGCAAAGGATTTGAAAGAAAGAAAGAAAACTATTGCTATGGGCAGATGACACAACTGTGTGGAAAATCCAGAAGACTCTACAGACCAGCAATTAGAATTAATAAGCAGACTTAACAGGTTTCTAAATACAAAGTCAACATACAAAAACAAAATGTATAAAGCAGTAACAGAAAAGTAACTCCCAAATTTTTAAGTTTACACTAACATCAAAGAAAAACACGCATTAGTAAAAAGCAAAAGTTGTACAAAATCTCTGCATTGTAAGCCACAAAACATCACTGAAAGAAACTGAAGGAGACCTACATGAATGGAGAGGTGTGCTGCCTTCACGGGAGAAAGAAGTCTCAGCATCTAAAGATGTCAGTGACCCTCAGAATAACTTCCACAGTCAGCGCGACCCCAGTCAGACTCCCAGCGTCAGTGCAGTGGCAGGGAGCAGCGAGAGGGAAGGAACTTACGCAGCACGGACAAACCTCCCACAGCCAGAGACGAAGTGAATACGCTGTCTGACTCATTTTTACAGAAAGAAGGCAAGTCCTGTCTGCGGTTTGAGAAGTTAGTGCTGCCTTTGGGGGCAGCAGACAGCATCCGGAGGGGACAGAGGAGTCTTTGCTCTTTAATCTGATGTCCACACTGTTGGTCTGTGACTGCTCAAGTGGTACACACAGGATTTGTGCTTTGAGGGGATGATACACTTCATTTAAAATTTGCTTCAGAACAGACAAGCAGCTGTGAAGGGATGAACCACAGGAGATGAACAGAAATTGATTCCCTTTCAGAAAAGTCTACCAAGTCAGAGAATTGCCCCCAGCTTACTCGGAGAAAACACGGAACTTCTGTGTTAGCGCAGATTATCCACTAGTTCAGTTGACACCAGCTGAGCAGTCACTGTGGAGTGCACTGAGCGGGGAACCAGGTTGCAAGTGTAGACGAGGAGCGTCTACAGGGGCGGTGCCAACAGCAGCTCTGAGCACCACCGTCTGTGAGGGTGAGACTTGGGGCTGGCTGGGCTGGGCTGAGTGGGGAAGTGGTAGTTGCAGTTTGCAAAGAGAAAGCGGCATTCGAGACGAGAGCTGTGCGGTAGAGCTCTCCATGGTGAGGGACGTGTTCTGTTTCTGTGCTGACCAGTACCCTGGCCACTCAGCGCATGTGTGGCTACTGAGTACTTGAAATGTGGCCAGGGCATCTGAGAAGCTGAACGTTTCATTTACTCGGTTAGAGTTTGGATCCCACGCGTGGCTGCTGGCTCCTGCGTTGACCAGTGAGTGCTGGACCAACTACAGCCTGTGCGTGGACGCAGGAGTACAGGGCTCGGCACGTCTGACAGCGGTAGGAGGACGGCAGGTGCTTTAAGGTGAGCGCGGAAGTAAGACGGGAGCGGAGGTGCTCGCCACAGCCTCTGTGGGAAGCAGCTTCTCGCCCGCTCAGCCCCACCTGCTTGTTTAGTTTTGTTCTTTTGAAAGAACGAGTATCTTTCAGGACATTTTCTTAGAATGTGCTGCACAACAAAAACATTTTGATTAAACCTTAGATTAATTCTGAGATATTCCTATATAGGAGTTGGAGCTAAAATAAAAACTGAGATAATCCCAGTTCATGATAAGTTTCTTAAAATGATTATCAAGCTTCTTTTATTTTAATAAGGAAGGCTTACTTATAAAGGGGCTAAAACATCTGTCACTTTTTCCCTAATTTATTTCAGTTTGATTTAAAGTAGCTCTTGGTTAATTTGGGCAACATAAACCAGAAAATGATGGATTCAGTTGCACTCACCTTGTTCATGGAATCACTCGGGTACTTACTAGAGTCACTCCACTTTGCGAGAGGCCATCGCAGCCAGGACTTCCAGAAACAGTCTTGTGCAGTTCCTTACTGGACGTAGGAAGTCTCTAGAACCTTAGGGCGGCCTCTCCATGCAAGAACAATGAGAGTGCTGGACACTGAGGCAGATTTGACAATGAAAAGAAATATTTCATATTAGGATGACATTCTTAATTTGTAAAAATTATCAGCCCATCAACCCAATGAGATACCTAAGCCATTTTATTCTTAAATAAATATTCATTTAAAATGAGATTTTTAATAATTAATACTCATAATTGGAACAATTAAGAATGACTTTTTAAAATACAGTAAACTCATCATTATGTAAAATGATACTCTCCTGGCTTCCCTTCCTGTCCCTTTGCCTTGAAGAAAGTTTTTTAGAAGAGCACAAACCAAGAAGTGGATGATCTTGCGGGCATTGTCCTAGTAGACCAGTGTTGACGCGGGTGAAGGGGCCTTTCTGTCCGCAGCCCAGAGGTTCCAGGGGCAGGAGACGCTGCACTGCCCGTGCGCGTGGGGCAGGCCCAAGTGACCGTCTGCGTTGTGTGTGGGTGACAGGCAGATGAGTGAAGACGAGCTTGGTGAAGAGGAGCCCCTCGAATTCCCCACCACGCAGTTCCCAAGGCCTCTGGTAATCTGTAGAGCTCCTGACGCTCAGCTTTGGTGGAGGCAGCCACGGTCCAATTTCCGAGCAGAGTTAAGAGTGCGTTGCTAACTCACACGGCGTGTTTCCTGTACACGTGACTCCTGTTCACATTCTTTGTGTGTCTCCCGCAGCCTGATTATGTCAACTCCAGAGCCGTGCAGCTGGGCTCCCTCCTGGTCCGTGGCCTCACCACTCTGGTCCTGGTCAACAGTGCATGCGGCTGCCCCTGGAAGACGAGCGAGTTCATGCCCTGGAATGTATTTGACGGGAAGCTTTTCCATCAGAAGTACCTGCAGGCTGAAAAGGGATACAGTGTGGAAGCTCTTTTAGAACAAAATGTGAGTTCACAGATGTGCTCAGCACAGACAGCCCCGTAGTCCCCAGCTTCAAAAATTTACACAAGTAACATTAAGACTGCTATTAAATTTCTCAGATTACTTTTCTTCAAGTACAGGATTGTATTCTTCCACAGAACCAGAAATACGTGATTGGAAGCATTAGGCTTCAATGTCAGCATATCTAGTGCAGGCTGAGTGGCTTATCCAGAGAGCTTTGGACCAGAAGTGTTTTGGATTCTGCTACAGATTTTGGAATACTTGCATAAAGAGTTGACCCTGAGCAACGCGGTGGTTAGGCGTACCAACCCCTTGTGCAGTTGAAAGTCCTTGTATAACTTTTGACTCCCGAAAACTTTACTGACAGCCTGCTGCTGACTGGAAGCCTCACTGATAACATAAACAGTCGGTTAACATGTTTTGTACATGTATTCTATACTGTATTCTTACAATAAAGTTAGCTAGAGAAAAGAAAATGTCATCAAGAAAATAGTAAGAGGAGATGTATTTACTACTCATTATGTAGAAGTGAGCTGAGGAGGAGGAAGAGGGAAGAGGAGGAGGTGGACTCGCTGCCTCAGGGGTGGCAGAGGCGGAAGGAAATCCACATGTAAGTGGACCCGTGCAGTTCAAACCCGTGTTGTTCAGGGCTCAGCTGTACCTACATAATGAGATATCTTGGGGAGGCGACCCAAGTTTAAACCCACAATTCTTTGTGTTCCATATACACCTTATCCTGAAGGGAATTTTCTGCAGTATTTTTAATAATTTTGTGCATGAAACAAAGTTTTGACTGTGCCTACAACCCATCACATGAGGTCAGGTACGGAATTTTCCACTTGTGACTTTATGTTAGTGCTCTAAAAGTTTCAGATTTTGGGTTCTTCGATTAGGGATGCTAACCTGTAGCTTTTGCCAAAATACTTAACGAGGGTTTGAGACCCTAGCACTCCTGCGTGGGCAGGGTGAGTAGCCCCTGCCCAGCCTGGCACGGTCTTAGTTTTTAAGTGCTGTCACCCCTAGGAAGGAGAGCGAGCGCTTCCACAGACACGAGACCGGCCTGCCGGGGAGAGTTAGGACCTACCGCTGGGAAAATCCCGAAGGCTGCCAGTGGGGTGGGGACGCTGGCTGCTGCTTCAGCTCCACAGATACGTTGATGCGTGAGTCCTGGAAGATTTCCAAGTGAGGCCTGCCGCCAAGCTCATTTGGAATGTGTTTCAGTACGCATCCCTGTGTGAACGGGAGGGAGCACCCTGGCCTGTTAGGGTCCAGCACTCACAGCTTTCATCCCGGAGAGAACACGTTTGGTGATGTGCCGCCACCACCGGTTCCCACCAGGAAAAGAATTCTAGAGTGTCCCAGGACTGTCAGTTCGGAACTTAGAAGCAGCCCAAGTTACGTACAGAAAGCAAGAGCAGAATACGAGGGAAAATACTCTTCAGGTTTGGCGTATTCCTGTAGACGAGGTGGAAGTGGCCTTGTCGGACTATCGACCGTCAGTCAGTCAGCAGTAGACGGTCAG
>NW_012151975.1:302342-304982 GCF_000956105.1 Propithecus coquereli | reverse complement strand
GCCACCTCAGGAGGAAGCAGTGTCCGTGTGGTACTAATCGTTCTAGAGAATAGCACAGGAAAGAAGCTTTACAGCTTTTTTATGAGCCCAGCAAAATCTCGATACCAGAATCTAACAAATGCATCACAAGAAATAAAAATTTAGGCAAATTCTGTTTCATGAAAATAAATTCAAACCTTTTAAACAAAGTATCAGCAAATAGAATCTAGCAATATATAAAACTGATGCTACATGATGATTAGTTGGGTTTATTTTTGGAATGCAAGGTTTATTTAACATTTGAAAACCATTGTCATTCAGTTTAGTAACAAGGAATGCAAAAAAGTGTATGGTTATGTTAATGGATGCTGAAAAAATTTTGATTAAACTTGGTACTTGTTCATGGTGAAAACTCTCAGCAAATTCCAGGACTAGAAGGGAACTTCCTTAATCTAATAAAGATAATGCAAAAATCATACTTAGTGGTGAAATATTGAAAGTTTTTTCTCTTCAGAGCGAATCAGGGTGCTTTCTTCCCCAGTTCTGTTAGACCAGAGAGCCTTGCCAACAGAGTAAGTCAGAAGAAAGAAATACAAAGCAAAGGATTTGAAAGAAAGAAAGAAAACTATTGCTATGGGCAGATGACACAACTGTGTGGAAAATCCAGAAGACTCTACAGACCAGCAATTAGAATTAATAAGCAGACTTAACAGGTTTCTAAATACAAAGTCAACATACAAAAACAAAATGTATAAAGCAGTAACAGAAAAGTAACTCCCAAATTTTTAAGTTTACACTAACATCAAAGAAAAACACGAATTAGTAAAAAGCAAAAGTTGTACAAAATCTCTGCATTGTAAGCCACAAAACATCACTGAAAGAAACTGAAGGAGACCTACATGAATGGAGAGGTGTGCTGCCTTCACGGGAGAAAGAAGTCTCAGCATCTAAAGATGTCAGTGACCCTCAGAATAACTTCCACAGTCAGCGCGACCCCAGTCAGACTCCCAGCGTCAGTGCAGTGGCAGGGAGCAGCGAGAGGGAAGGAACTTACGCAGCACGGACAAACCTCCCACAGCCAGAGACGAAGTGAATACGCTGTCTGACTCATTTTTACAGAAAGAAGGCAAGTCCTGTCTGCGGTTTGAGAAGTTAGTGCTGCCTTTGGGGGCAGCAGACAGCATCCGGAGGGGACAGAGGAGTCTTTGCTCTTTAATCTGATGTCCACACTGTTGGTCTGTGACCGCTCAAGTGGTACACACAGGATTTGTGCTTTGAGGGGATGATACACTTCATTTAAAATTTGCTTCAGAACAGACAAGCAGCTGTGAAGGGATGAACCACAGGAGATGAACAGAAATTGATTCCCTTTCAGAAAAGTCTACCAAGTCAGAGAATTGCCCCCAGCTTACTCGGAGAAAACACGGAACTTCTGTGTTAGCGCAGATTATCCACTAGTTCAGTTGACACCAGCTGAGCAGTCACTGTGGAGTGCACTGAGCGGGGAACCAGGTTGCAAGTGTAGACGAGGAGCGTCTACAGGGGCGGTGCCAACAGCAGCTCTGAGCACCACCGTCTGTGAGGGTGAGACTTGGGGCTGGCTGGGCTGGGCTGAGTGGGGAAGTGGTAGTTGCAGTTTGCAAAGAGAAAGCGGCATTCGAGACGAGAGCTGTGCGGTAGAGCTCTCCATGGTGAGGGACGTGTTCTGTTTCTGTGCTGACCAGTACCCTGGCCACTCAGCGCATGTGTGGCTACTGAGTACTTGAAATGTGGCCAGGGCATCTGAGAAGCTGAACGTTTCATTTACTCGGTTAGAGTTTGGATCCCACGCGTGGCTGCTGGCTCCTGCGTTGACCAGTGAGTGCTGGACCAACTACAGCCTGTGCGTGGACGCAGGAGTACAGGGCTCGGCACGTCTGACAGCGGTAGGAGGACGGCAGGTGCTTTAAGGTGAGCGCGGAAGTAAGACGGGAGCGGAGGTGCTCGCCACAGCCTCTGTGGGAAGCAGCTTCTCGCCCGCTCAGCCCCACCTGCTTGTTTAGTTTTGTTCTTTTGAAAGAATGAGTATCTTTCAGGACATTTTCTTAGAATGTGCTGCACAACAAAAACATTTTGATTAAACCTTAGATTAATTCTGAGATATTCCTATATAGGAGTTGGAGCTAAAATAAAAACTGAGATAATCCCAGTTCATGGTAAGTTTCTTAAAATGATTATCAAGCTTCTTTTATTTTAATAAGGAAGGCTTACTTATAAAGGGGCTAAAACATCTGTCACTTTTTCCCTAATTTATTTCAGTTTGATTTAAAGTAGCTCTTGGTTAATTTGGGCAACATAAACCAGAAAATGATGGATTCAGTTGCACTCACCTTGTTCATGGAATCACTCGGGTACTTACTAGAGTCACTCCACTTTGCGAGAGGCCATCGCAGCCAGGACTTCCAGAAACAGTCTTGTGCAGTTCCTTGCTGGACGCAGGAAGTCTCTAGAACCTTAGGGCGGCCTCTCCATGCAAGAACAATGAGAGTGCTGGACACTGAGGCAGATTTGACAATGAAAAGAAATATTTCATATTAGGATGACATTCTTAATTTGTAAAAATTATCAGCCCATCAACCCAATGAGATACCTAAGCCATTTTATTCTTAAATAAATATTCAT
>NW_012151975.1:291347-299762 GCF_000956105.1 Propithecus coquereli | reverse complement strand
GGTCAGCGGTAGATAGCAGTAGACGGTCAGTTAGCAGTAGGTGGTCAGCAATAGACAGTCAGCAGTGGATGGTCAGCAGTAGACAGTCAGTGGTAGATAGTCAGCAGTAGACGGTCAGTCAGCAATAGCAGTAGACAGCGGTAGACAGCGATAGCAGTAGACAGTTAGCGGTAGACAGCAGTAGAAGGTCAGTCAGCAGTAGATGGTCAGTCAGCAGTAGACAGTGGTAGACAGCAGTAGGTGGTCAGTCAGTGGTAGACAGCATTAGACAGTCAGCGGTAGGTGGTCAGTCAGTGGTAGCAGCATTAGACAGTCAGCGGTAGGTGGTCAGTCAGTGGTAGCAGCATTAGACAGTCAGCGGTAGGTGGTCAGTCAGCAGTAAACGGTCAGTCAGCAGTAGACTGTCAGCGGAGATCACCATCTTTCTGTGTCTGATCTCTTGACCAAGTACAAAGTGATGATAGGATCACACTTTGTGGTTTAAAAAAAATTAAGGATTACAGGGTAGAATATCCAGTAGTGAAACAGGACGCTGGAAGGAGAGGTTGAATGCACCGTTTTTCAGTCTGCTGCTGTTTTTTGTGACGTTGGCATTTGGCATTTCCATCGAATATGTTCTTATAACTAAGAATTGAAATACTGAGATACATTAAATGCGTAGGGTTTTTTTAGATAAGATTGTATGGTAATTGCCTAAATTGTCACAATAGGGCTTGAAGATTCTTTCTTAGAAATGACGTTTACCCTACAGAAGACAGAAGGCGACGTGGCTGCTCGATGTGAGTTTTCTAGGCAGTTCAGGAGAATATCAGTTTTTAAGGCCCTCTGTGAGACGATCGTGTTAGGGGGACCCTGCGGCGTCCACACGCGGGGCCGTGTCCCGCAGGCTGCCCCACGCCACGGCTGCCCCTGCCCTGTGTTGTCTGGACCCTACGCGTCTCATTTGCATCTGGTCTGTTTGCAGAGATCTCGGCTCACCAAATTCCACAACCTGAAAGCCGTCGTCTGCAAGGCCTGCGTGAAGGAGAACAGACGCATCGTGGCCCGGGTGCACTGGGGCACACACCACGCAGGTGGGCAGATGCTTTGCTTCGCCGTGAGTGGGAAGGTTCTGCGGCCCCACAAGCACAGACCCTGCTTGCTTCCTGAGTTTTCTTGGTAAAAGAGTTCCAAGAAAAGGCTGATGAAATTAGAAGAAAAGAATAAAATTAAGGTGATAGGTCTTTACCCAGTGGTTCGAATTCTCCCATTAGGAAAAAAATTCTCAGAAAGGATTGACTTGTTAACTAAATAATTAAGAACACTTTCTCTAGGTGCATGAACTTCTCTCTGGGATTCCCCAAAATACAGGGGCCACCTGGGTCATGTTTGTTTATTTGACAAAAGTTTAGGGTTTTTTTCCTTATAGTAAAAGTATATTAGGAGAATTTAGAGTATAAAGAAAATAATTAAAAAGGAAATATAAATGATCTTTAATTCTGTGCCCTAAAGCTGACAGGCACTGACAGATGAGGTGTGACCAGCATTCTCTGTGCTTCACGTCACGGCGTCTGGTGCTCTGCGCAGCTGCACGGCTGCCTGGCCACGCAGCCCCGGCCGAGGGCGGGGTCAGAACTGCATCAGGGCAGTTCTTCTTGGACAGTGGCTGCAGGGCCTTCCACCACCTCACGGTCCATGCTGCCTTGGCAGTTCTCCTGTTTTGAGCGCTGAGGGTGTTTCCATTTTTCTCATTACTCCTAATGCTTTTGTGTACATTATTTCCTTAAAATAGAATATCATGGTTTGCAGTATTATGGATCCAAATGTAATCAACTTTAGGTAGATCGTCAGTTAATTCCTTCTCCAGCAGTGAGCACGAGTTTCTGTTTTGTGGCACCTTTAAAAGTGTGTTTTGGGGTTTTTGTGGGTTTTTTTTGGAGACAGGGTTTTGCTCTGTCACCCAGGCTGGAGCACAGTGGTGTGATCACAGCTCGCTGCAGCCTCCAACCCCTGGGCTCAAGCGATCCTCCCTCCTCAGGCTCCCAAAGTGCTGGAATTACAGGCGTGAGCCACTGTGCCCAGCTTGGTTTTTTGAGGCTAATTTGATAGACGAATAGTGTGTCTCATTAATTGGATGCTTCTTTGTTTATCTCTGAGGTTGGGCATCTTACTCATTTCCTTATTTCTTTTAATTATTTTCTCACGGCCTCCTCTGGTTCACATCTGTACCTGTAACTATAGCAGCCCTTTTGTTTTTCTTGATGGAATAAGAGAACTCACCCCAAATCCTACCCCGCAGACTGTCTCCAGGCGTCATAGCTGGTGTGAGCCGTGCGGATTTCATTCTCAGCGGCTCTGTGCTGTCGTGGCCACCTTGGATGAGTCCCACTCACACCGTTAAAGGAGCACAGTGAGCCAGGGGGTGTGGAGCTGTTTCCTGATGCTGACAGGAAGGCTGCCTTCTCCCCACTTCCCAGTCCTTTTCTCCATGTTTTACCTTGCTCCTACCAACTGTAGGTAAACAGAATTTGAGACCCCAAAGCAAAATATATTCATGCAAAATAAACGTACAACATTTTCTCTGCATTGCCTGTTCCCTAAACTGGTTGGCAGTTGGTACTCAGAAGTCTGCACTGTACACACAGTGCCCCGGGGTTCCCGCTCCTAATGAGACTGCCAGTGGGGCCCCGACAAGTGGCTGAGAAACTTGCAGAGGGCGGATGCAGGCTGTTGGGTTGGCAGTAGCACTGGGTTTGCGTGTCGAAGCTCCTCTTTCTGAATGTCAGAGGGCCTGAGAGTTGCCTGAGTGACAAGTTCTGTTCTGAGCACTGAAGGTGGCCTGTGTGTCCCCTTAGTCTCGCCTGTTTGTTTAATGCAGTAGTACAGTTACTTATAATCTTTACAGAAACTAATTTGACTACTTTCTAATGAAGTGTGCATACAGATGGGCAGAGTTGGGTGTCCTGTCATATTATTCCAAGTTAATGAGGAAAACTACATTTTAAGAGATAGGATCATTTACATGACTTGGAAACTTGCCTGTTTGTCGTCGGGGTCATTGTGTTCTTTACAAACCCGGCTTCAGGTCAGGTGGAGCAACCCTCACTTTGCTGAGGGGACCTTTAGCCCCACATGCCTCACCCGGCACCACGCAGGTTCTTAGTGGCAGAACTTGGATTGGAGCCTTGGGCCGCTTGGCCGCGGCCAGCGTGTGTGCTGGCGCTGTCCTTGCACCTCCGTGTTGGGACAAGGTGGGGTGCCACAGTCCTGACTGGGCTGTCACCTGCTCACATGGCCGCACAGCCAGGCCGCTGCGGCACTGACCGGCTCCCCGGCGTGGCCTCTGTACCCGAGCTGGCAGCTGTGAGCCCACAGCTCCTCAGAGCACGAGGCCGGTGACTCCACGTGTGGGCACAGCATCGGGCTGGGGAGGGACCAGGTATCATCTGTGAGCTTGTGCCAGCCCTGAGGGGCCCAGAGATGAGCACACACGTGTTCACCGGCCAGATAGGATGGGTGCTTCACTAGCGCTGTCCACAGGCAGCTCAGAGACAAGGGCAGCAGTCAGGAAGGGCGGGAACCCCACAGGAGAGTCCGTGGGGTTCCAGGAGACGCTCAGTGATTAGCTTTGGGTAAAAGCTGTAATGGGGGGAGAATCGGGGAAGTTAAGCAGGCACTAGAGACCAGGCGAGAATCTTGACTTTTTATCAACTGTAAATTGTGGAGCTTGTGAAGGTCTTTGAAGTGATGTGATCAGAAACAAGCTTTTTAGGACAATGACTCTACAGACAGTATAGGGAAACAGAGCTGAGGAGAGTGGCCTGGAGGCCATGCGTGGCCCCAGAGGTGGGTGGCCAGTTCCGAGGGTGACCCGGCCAACGTGTGCTGGCACAAGGCCCCGTGAGCACCCAGGACACACCCCCTTCACTAGTAATCAAAGGCCCAGGCGGCCTGTGGTCCACGTGTGTTGAGCTGTCCCTGCTCTGTGTCCACGGCTGGCCGCGTGACACAGGAGGGCGTCATGCCACACGTGAGATCACTCGCTGGGGAGTCCAGCTCTGCCCAGGAACACGCTCCCAGTGTCTGCAGCAGGGGCCGTGCCATGGCAGGGGCCTTCTTTCCTTGTGGGGCCCGTGGAACATTAAGATCTTTAGAAGATCACATCAGAGTTGATAATCAGGCCTTCTGGCAGAGACACACAGCACAAGGCGCCAGGGTCTAGGAATCTGTGGAAAGGTTAGAGTTGGAAAAGTGTGTGTAGATGAAGTTTGTGGAGAAGTGGGCAGTGGAGTATTGGCTTGGTCAGGAAGTCCAGGGACGCCGGGGCCTTTGTCCTCAGCTGCTCGTGCCTGGCCCTGAGCCCTGAGGGGTGGGCTTGGTCCCAGAGCCCTCCTCGAGGCCAGTCCCCAGGTGGCCTGGGCTCTGCTGGTGCACCCGCATTGCCGTGAGCTCCCCCTGTGGTTTTAAGTGGTGGAAAAGTTTGCAAACCGATGTCACTGGAGAACTTGCTGATGCGCTGATCACACGTTCCCACAGGGAGGTGGGGAAGACAGGGCTCCAGCTCCTACCGGACGGACTCTGGGTACAGCCGCTCTGGTCAAGGACAGCCGTGGAGAGACCAGGGACCAGGTAAGACGGCCGCAGGCTCCCGCCACCCGCACACGCAGCACTGCCTTTTGCCTGTTTCTGCTGAAACCGCCTTCCTCCGTTTCAGAAATAGGTTGTGTATTTACAAGTAGATAAACAGGTACGTGTGCTGATATGTCCAGTTTTCATTGGTTAGTGAAATCGAGACAAATAATTTCCAGGCTTGAGGCTCAAGACTCAGTTCTTGTGGTTTACTCAGTGGAAGGCTCTCGTAGAAGGTCCGTGCTTATGAAAAAAAGCACAAACGACAGCGTTTTACCAACACTCGCGTTCAAGTGGTAGCACTTTGATATTTTCCATGACCTGGATTATATACAGAAGGGGCTTACAGTGAGATGTAGAAAATAAACCTAACCTTTATTTCTGACATAGGTGATACAGACATCTGTTTTAATGCAGGTATTATGCTGAGTTTAATACACAGTAATCTGCATTTTAAGAACATAGAGAACCTCACATCAGTAAACTCAAATTCCTTACAGTTTTGAGAGCCAAACTTTATAGACTTTGAAATTACCTAAGATTGATAATTTTATCCTTTCAAATATAAACATTACTTTATTTTTTACTTTTACAACCTCTAAAATGCATGGAAACTTTACAAGTTGCTCACATTATTACCTAAAGCACAGCAAGCCTTCGGCACAACCCGGCTGGCATTGGGTGTGTGGGCAGCCGTGGCCCTCGTGTGTGTTGTGGGCAGGAGTCTGTGAGCAGCCGTGGCCCTCGCGTGTGTCATGGGCAGAGTCTGTGAGCAGCCGTGGCCCTCGCGTGTGTCGTGAGCAGAGTCTGTGAGCAGCCGTGGCCCTCACGTGTGTTGTGGGCAGAGTCTGTGGGCAGCCATGGCCTTCGCATGTGTCGTGGGCAGAGTCTGTGGGCAGCACGGCTGCTGGAGGGCTGTGCCCTCCCCCCCTGATGCCACACGTCTGACAGATGCCAGGAGTCTACTGTACTGTTCAGTGTGGGACAGAGTTTATGATGACTATTTTTGAAATGCCCATCCCTGAGAGAGAGAGAAAAGCTCCATTAATGTAAATTTAGATTTACATTTGCTTCAGATGTTCCCTTGAGCCAGCCTAACCTACAGCAACTTTACCAAATCCTGCCACTCACACCTGGAGCTTCCTCGTGGCCTGACAGGACAGACTTAGGGCGTCCCACCCTCTTGGGATCTGGCATGGCGTCCGCCTGAGCCCCACGTCCACTGGTGCAATCCCCGAGATCTGCCAGAAGACCATTTCCCACTCTTGCAAATATATTAGGATTGCTTCTAGTTTAGAAGGTACTATTCGTTTATTGGACAAAACCACAAACAGGGACCCTGGAAATGATGAGGCGTTTATAAACTTACCTAGAACCGGACGGCGAAGCCGGTGCTGTGGGTCACAGCCTCTGGCTCGCTCAGGCATGGCCTGCTGGTGTCATCCTGTGACTTGCATGGCGTTCCCCTCCCTGCTCCGTGCTGGTGGGGAGCCTGCTCCTTGTGCAGCCCAGAGGGTGCCCATGTGCAGAGGACACGGTGCCTGCCCTGGGGCCCCCAGAGCACTGGGGTCCCGTAGCCAGGGGCACACGGGCTTGCACGCCCCACCTGAGGCGGGGGCTCTGCCTGTCTCTGGCTGGCGGCAGGGGCTCAGGCTGCTTTTGCAGAGGCAGGGTTTGGGCTTCTCAACTTTAAGGACGACAGGACGTCCTCAGGTGGACTAGCGTGAGGGTGTCTCCGAGAGAAAGGGGCGCGTGCACAGATGAAGTTAGGCCTGAACAGATGGAGCTTCCCTTCTCCCTCCTTCATCCTCTCTGCTCTGAGACCCCTGTTAAGACCATGTTTAAGCCAAGACCTGATGGGAGTGGGGAGCAGCACCAGACAGCTGTCGCAAGGACATGGGGCAGAGCCCGCAGGGCTGTCACACGCGGCCTTGCCTGCGGGGCAGCGGCCCTGGTAGGACTCTGGAGTGGGCCGTCAGTGCATGGCCGGGGCAGAAGTCAGACTCCAGGTGGGCAGATGTTTCCTCGTCGGCCAGATGCCACCAGAGTGCTCACAGCCCGTCTGCACGGGTGGGACGTGGGTGCCAGTCCCGTCTGAAATGCAGGTGCTGACTGGCTTGGTGCAAAGCCCCTGGGGTGAAGCAGGCTTCCAGCTGTCCACACCCAGCCTGGACCTGCGAGCAGCCTGGCCCCGACGCCGGTCCAGCAGAGCAGGCGGCAGAGGGAAGAACTGGCCACCCTCGGGCAGCCTGGCTGGGCGGAGCATGCAGTTGTCCCCCAGTATCCATGGGGAAGGGTTGCTCCCCTCCCAGCCCCGCTGTGCCGTCGGCACTGCCCACATGCAGCCTGGTGGGGTAAGAGAGGGACCCTCAGCTTGGGGTCGCCCTTTGGTGGCAAGAGTTCCAACGCCCAGATGGCAGGTGGTGAGGCTGTGAGTTCTGCGTGTGGGACTGGCACGTCCCCCTGCCATAGGGCAGGCGCTGGAGTGGGTAGCGCACCTACGTGCGTCTGAGGCGTCGGTCCCTGCTGGCGGCGTGTCACTGTGGACCCCTGTCAGTCCTCCCCCCTTCACTGTCATTTCCGGCCAGGAATGCTGTGGTTCTGTTTCTCATGATGGGTAAGAGACCAGTAAACAGCAGCACTTGGGAGTAAGGACGGTGGAAGCCTGTTCACAGATGCACCAGCCCCACCCTGACCTCAGGGACGAGGTGGGGGACCTGCCACAGCGTCCAACAGGCAGACTTTGCTCAAGTCCCGACCTTCACTGGGCCGCGGCCACCTGCCTGTCCCATGGGGCCGGTGGTCAGGCGGAGGTGTTGTCGGCATTGCAGCCTCATGCCAGAGCATTTCAGCGCTACGTCTAGTGTTTCTCTCGATATTCACGTCGAACCATTTTGTTTAAAGAATTCTGTTAAAAAGAAAATGTCAGTTATACCTTAGTACAGCTGTTTTTTGTCCATGACAAAAAGCAGCCAAGCACACCGAAGCCTGCCAGCATGGCTGCCGTGTGCAGTTTCGAGCTCCATGTCTGCTTCCGTGACCACGGCCGAGTGCCGGGAGGAATGCCGCAGCGCCGCCTTGCTCCTTCCTTGGTGCACCAGTGAGATCACAGGCGTGTGTGGATCAGACAAGAAGAGCCCTCCGCCTTGGACTGGTAGAAAACAGAGTTCGGATTCTTCACGTTCTGTTGGAGAATATTAATATTGTCCAGAAAGCTCTCCTCCTTGTGCAAATTGAAACCACAGAGTGGCCTTGCTTAGGGCAGATGAGGAGCTATTCTAATGGTAACCACAGCAGATCTCTCGGGCCGTCCCCGCCTTGCTGCTGGCCTTGCCGCAAGCCCAGCCGCCTGTGTGGTGACTGCCAGCGGGGCAGGCTGAGGGGCAGCAGAGGGATCTTCATGTGGAAGGCGGGTGTGGGCGAGGAGAGGGCGCCAGGTGGAGACAGCTGGGGCGACAGGACCTAGGGGCTGGTGCGAGGCGGCGGTGGCCTGGCCATCGGTCCTGGAGAAGAGTGGCTCTAGGCTGGGGGCGCCAGGGCAGCACGTGGCAGCGTGTCTTTCCAAGAGTGCTTTGTTCTTGTGCCTTGCTGCTTGTGACAGTGTGTGCTGCTGGTAGAACAGGAACTACAGCCAGGCTGGGCATCCAAAACCCAAAATGCTTCAAAATCTGGAACTTTTTGCACACCGAGAGGATGCTCAAAGGAAATGCTCATTGGAGCATTTCAGATTTCTGGTTAGGGTTGCTGAACCAGTAAGGATGACACAAATATTCCAAAATTTGAGAAGACCCCAAATCCACAGCACCT
>NW_012151975.1:281101-289986 GCF_000956105.1 Propithecus coquereli | reverse complement strand
TAAAGAATTCTGTTAAAAAGAAAATGTCAGTTATACCTTAGTACAGCTGTTTTTTTGTCCATGACAAAAAGCAGCCAAGCACACCGAAGCCTGCCGGCATGGCTGCCATGTGCAGTTTCGAGCTCCATGTCTGCTTCCGTGACCACGGCCGAGTGCCGGGAGGAATGCCGCAGCGCCGCCTTGCTCCTTCCTTGGTGCACCAGCGAGATCACAGGCGTGTGTGGATCAGACAAGAAGAGCCCTCCCCCTTGGACTGGTAGAAAACAGAGTTCGTATTCTTCACGTTCTGTTGGAGAATATTAATACTGTCCAGAAATCTCTCCTCCTTGTGCAAATTGAAACCACAGAGTGGCCTTGCTTAGGGCAGATGAGGAGCTATTCTAGTGGTAACCACAGCAGATCTCTCGGGCCATCCCCGCCTTGCTGCTGGCCTTGCCGCAAGCCCAGCCGCCTGTGTGGTGACTGCCAGCGGGGCAGGCTGAGGGGCAGCAGAGGGGTCTTCACGTGGAAGGCGGGTGTGGGCGAGGAGAGGGCGCCAGGTGGACAGCTGGGGCGACAGGACCTAGGGGCTGGTGCGAGGCGGCGGTGGCCTGGCCATCGGTCCTGGAGAAGAGTGGCTCTAGGCTGGGGGCGTCAGGGCAGCACGTGGCAGCGTGTCTTTCCAGGAGTGCTTTGTTCTTGTGCCTTGCTGCTTGTGACAGTGTGTGCTGCTGGTAGAACAGGAACTACAGCCAGGCTGGGCGTCCAAAACCCAAAATGCTTCAAAATCTGGAACTTTTTGCACACCGACAGGATGCTCAAAGGAAATGCTCACTGGAGCATTTCACATTTCTGGTTAGGGTTGCTGAACCAGTAAGGGTGGCACAAATATTCCAAAATTTGAGAAGACCCCAAATCCACAGCACCTGTGGCCCCACGCAGCTCAGCCGATAGTCGGTCCTGTGGGCTCTGCGGGTTTGGGCGCATCTCCCCCGCGCTTGTCTCTGCTGCCACTGTCCTCCCTCGGGACTCGGTGCCCCCCGAACCCTGGGCCCCCACACCTTCCTGCCCGTGCTCTCAAGCGATGCCGCATTCCCACCGCAGGACCTGCCGTGGTCAGTGACCTGCCGCGTGCAGGCGGAGGACTGGGGACTCCTCGTGCGCGCCCTCCTGTGCTACGTTCCTGTGGGTTCTGAAGGGCTCCTGAGCGGCCCTCACTGCACTCGGTGCGACGCCAGCTTGTCGTACGCCCCAGCGTAGTGCGTAAATCCGGTACATATGCCTATACCCACCACTCGGCCCACGCGTCATTTCTGACATACGTTTCTTTAGGACACCATTTATGGATGTCAGTAAAAAGCCAGGTGACCAAAGCGGAGTTGCAGGTCCTGACCCAGAAAGGCGCACGAGGTGGTGTGGGCTGCGGCCATCGTCGGAGCCGGGCACAGCCGGCCCTGTCTCGTGGATGAGCCTGCGGCAGCGAGGGCAGCTGGGGCCGTCTGCGACGCGCACCCTGGTGCGAGGCTGCCCTTCTTACCACCCGTGTGACCACTTTGGATTTCAGGACGTCTTCGGAACTCCAAGGCGTGCTCGTCAGACTGGGCACCAGGCTTGGGGGAGCACGTTTTTTACCTCTTCTGTTCTGGTCACTTAGAAGCAATAAAACCGTAATGACCTCAACAGCTAGAGCCTAAAGCCACCTAAAGGCTGTGCCCTACTTTGACAAATTGGTCTTTGAAGATGACCGCTACTTTATTGGGGCAGGGTCATAGCAACAGCACGAAAATCAAGGAGTGGTAGGGCATGTACGTGAGTGGGCTGGAAAATCCCTCCAGCGACCCTGGGATTAACAGCGAAACTGAAATGTTAAATTCTGAGTTATTATCAGATTTAGGAGTTTAGGATTAAGAGTGAGAGAAATTAAAAGGCTCTTGCAAGACAGCACATGAGCAAGGATGGTATGTTTCATTTGCATTTTGCCTGACATAGAGAAACGTTCACAAAATGTTATTGGTAGCACGAGCGTGTTTTCTAATTTCAGATATTTTAGTGTAGAGTGTAGATCACACACACACACACAGGGAGTCAGGCTTTGGTCGGGACTGCAGTGTATGTTTTCATATCCGGTAACCACTTTTTTAGTTCTAATTACTGTGACTGAATTTGGGGCAGCACATTTTTTGCTGAGTCTTGCCTACCTTGAACTCCTATATTGGTATTTCTTGGACATACTAACATAGTTCTAGTAGAAAGTTGTCACTATTTCCAGGACAGAATTCGTAGGCAAAATTCTTTGCATTATTAAAAGAAACCAAAAACTAAAAATGCTTCATAAATGAGAGCATTCAGTTAGTACCAAAAGTGGGCAAGTTCCTAGAGCCTGGCCTGGACACCCGGTGGTCAGCTTCAAAGCCTGGAGCTCAGCCCAGAGCCCTGAGAACAAAACAGCAAGAGTGAGAACTGTTAACCTCTTCCCTGCTGTTGCTCAACCCAGCTGTTAAGAAATGATGTGTTAAATTCCACATTCAGTAGCTACAAATGTGCCTGTGATTTCTCAGACTGTCACTTCTCAGTGCTGATTCTGTGGGAGCCTGAGCTGTTGTAAAACCACCTCTACTCATCTGTGATAACAAATGTCTGGGAATCGCCGTGGCTGTCACCAGCCTTCTGCCAGCGCCCAGGAGGCCAGAGGCAAGGCACCGAGGTCTCCATTCCCAACACATTAAAGGCGTGTACTTCTGTGTGCCAGGAGAAAACTGAGAGCGGGGAAAATTTTGAAGACAAGCGTTATATTTAAGTGCGAAAAACTATCACCTTTTTTACTGTTAGTTGGGTGGTTCTGCTCTGAATCTCTTCCCAAGATCCCCGTGTATCAGAAAGGCAGAAAGGTGCCACCGTGCCCCAGACCAGGACAGGGCAGCTCTGAGCCCAGCCAAAGAGCCACAGGTGGTTTCTGCACTCGGCAAAACGTCCACTGTGCACCATCTGCATCTGGGTTTCCGTTTCCAGGAGCCGTTAGCCGTGATAGATGTCTAGGTGTCGTGCAGATGGCGGGGCTGGTGTTGAGAGGGACGGCTCTGACACTCTGTCCTTCTACCAGCCTCCTAATTAATTGCTTCCACTTTAATGGCATAATTATAAAACAAAATTTTAATGACGTGGCCACAGCTGAAAAGAGAATAAAGTTCTATCCTGCAGCTACCGCTCAGCATGCTGTTCGTGTGTGTGCTTATTAGAAAGTGTGTGTGCTTAGAAATGTGCAGTGTTTTTGTCATTTGTGTGTTTAGAGAAATCTAATTCTAAGTTTGGTTTTCATATTTATTTGGTGCAGGAAACAGACAGTATGAGCACGACCAGTGGAGAAGATACTAGTCACCCTCCAGGTAAGTTCTTCACCTGCACCTTGAGAGGAAATTAGTAAAACATCTGTCTTTGTAACCTAAATCCTCCATATCAATTTCCAAACTTTAGACAGAATTCAGGTGGTAAATCCTACTGACCTGGTGCTGAGCTAACTTGGTTTCAAGATGAGTTTTCCTCCAGAGAAAGTGTGGTGAGGAAAAGCGCAGGTCTGGACCTATGGCCCTGATGTTGCCCTCGGCAGAGTCCCCAGGAGACCCTGCTCCAGAGAGGGCGGCCTGTGGGGTCCAGACCCGCTTTAATTAAGAGGGAAGAAGGCGCAGGCCAGTGGCTTCTCCCCACCTCTAGTGAAAAGCTGCTGTTGTCTTGTTTCCCGCAGGTGAGCCTGACTCCACGGCCCAGGGTGTAGATGAGGCATAGTTGCTTGCTTTTCTCAATAAATTGGGATCTTACTGTATCCTAACACCTGATTGTGAGTGTTCAATAGTCCTCTGGAAACCTGGTGTCTGATAGCTACTCAGGAGTCCCCCTTATCTGTGGGGGATACTTCCCAAGCCCCCCAGTGGATGCCTCAAACCATGGGTAGCACCACACCCTCACACACTGCTGATTGCCTGTATGTATGTCCCTGTGACAAAGTGTAACGTATAAATAGGCACAGTACAAGCGTAGCACTAGAAACAGAACAGTCACAGCAGTTTATGAAGGTCACGTGACTACGGCGTCTCTCTCACGTGCCTTACTGTGCTTTCCTCACCCTTCCTCCTGTGCTCTGTCGACTGGTCACCGCGCTGGCTGGTGGCGTCTGCAGTGTGGATGTGCTGGGCAAAGGGACGGTCCACGTCCTGTGTGGAACAGAGCAGGATGGCGAGAGATTCCCACGACCGAGAGTGGCATGCAGTTTTAAAACTCAAATTGTTTATTTCTGGGATTTTCCATTTAATATTTTCCGACCTCAGTGACTGTGGGTAAGTGAAGCTCTGGATGAGGGGTCTACTGTGTAGTATATCAGACATTGTTTTCTAATTAGAAATTCTAATGAAAAGTAAAGTTTCCAGCTATTTCTTCTCTTGGTCCTCAGAAGTGTTTCGGCAGAAAAAGAAGTAACAACTAATTTCTCACCTTCCTGGTGGGAGAGTTACTTCTCTTAGGGTTCTGCTGGAGGCATGGCACAGGGCCGTGGGGGCTCTGCCACGTGGTCCCGTCCGGTTCGTCTTGCTGGGCTCTGGCTCATGCCGCAGGGCAGTGAACCTAGGCCGTTCCGAGGTGCAGACAGGAAGGCTGTGGACAGGATGTGTTTGAGAGAAGGTGATCATTGAGCTGCCAGGAAGCCTCGTCGTTCGTGATGCCACTAATAAGTGGTACGGTTGTTCTCCTTATCTGTGAGCTTTGAAGGGCTTTTGTTTTTGAGAAACATTTAAAATGAATCCAAGTTCAGAGTAATCCTTTTCATGGAAGAATTTTCAGGTAACACAAGAATTGACATTTTAAGCCCGGAATTGTACTGAGCTCTACCTATGGGGAAAAGAGCAGCCAGGGACTTGACCCTGGGAAGCATTCTAGAACAGGAGCTGGAAGACAGCCCTCTGCTCGGTGGCATCTGCCCCAGACCTGGAAGTCCCCACCTGTGTCCTGAGAATGGAGAGCCGGTGGGGAGGACCACAGCGGGACTCTGGAGATAGGCCACGGGGCACGTGTAGGAAATACTCCTGTTACCAGAAGACACTTCGTGTTGTCACTGTGTTTAAAAACAAGCCCCTGAACATCGTCACAGACCAACTTGTATGTCTGCACTTAGTGAATCACCCTGATGAGCAGCTCACGTGTACGTAGCTCCAGGCGTCTAAAACCTTGTCTAGTATTTACTAAAAGGACTTTAATACATCTGCATTTGTTAGGTTTGAAATGCCCTGGCCCCGATTTCAGTTCCTCCTTAAGGGTATTTGCATATCGAGTCATTTTTCATGCAAGCCTTGTAGAACTCACATTTTTTCCTCGCTTTGGAAATAGGAACATTCATAAGTGGAATTAAAAAAAATCTATCTAAATATTAACTGTCTAATCCTTTTCATCTATGCTCATTTGAAACTGCTGCTGCTTCTAGAAGATGTATTTGGTACTTGTTTGCATAACCTTGAAATAAATCTCCCGTTCCTTAGACTCTTAGTTCTAGGAAAATCCGTGTTTCTTTATAATACCTGATTTGTCAATAAAATACTTGTGTTCAGTTAACAAGCTCAAGTAAGCCATTGAGTTGATACAATCTGTATTGCATTGGAACATCCAGAGCAGTGATTTTTTTGTGACCTTAATATTGTTACATGTTATCTCTGAAGTCTTCTGATGAAATTCCCATGTATCAATGTAAAAGTTAAAATAAAGCAAAATATATTACTTAATATAATTCACATTTGATTATTGAAGACACGTCAGGTCCAGTATATTGAGGTCTTTGTGATGACATCAGAGAAAAAGAGAAGCGAAGCCTGGAATGTCTTTGCTATAGGTTGATAAAACAGCAGGTGCTGGAGGAGATTATAGGATCCTTTTCATTTTCATTTTCTGACTTTTTATAGTCAGATAAAATTTTCTTTCAACCTCTGGGTCCCCCTACATTTTTTTCTAACATTCTATTGGCCGGAATTCCTCACTGGCTGCATACGCAGCACACAGGATCTGAACTGCCTGCTCACGCGAGTTGACGTGAGTGGAGCTGCCGGTTCAGAGGACACACGTATTTAAACTGTGGCCGACGCCATCGAGTCACCGTCCAAACCGGCAGCCCTGTCCAGCCCCCCCCTCACTGTGCGGAGACCCTTGGTCTTAATCTTTACCCAGCTGCAACCACAAAAGGGTATTTCATTGACTCAGTTTGCATTTTTTTCTGAATGTTAGGGGTTCCCCACACACGTTTCTAGGCCGTTGGTATTTCTTTCTGTAAATTATTCATATCCTTGACCAAATTTTTCTTGTGTAATTTCTTAGTGTTGTTTGTAGGGTCCCTTCATATATGATCGAAGGGTTGATGCCTGTCATATATGTGACAAATAGCTTTTCCCCATTCCTTTTTCCTGGCTTCCTCGCGAGGGCGTCACTCGATCTCCACTTCCTGAGCCCTCACATCCAGTCCGGCAGGGAGGACGAGCCTCTCAGACGTCTCTCTGCCGCTGTGGGGCCTGGCCTCCGTGGGCTCCGTTCACGGACTTTGAAACTCCCCCTACACTGACCTTCGCCTGCTCATCCTGACAGAAACCCGGCGTGTGCCCCGTACCTCTGTGCACGTTCCTCTGTGCTCCCAGAGAGAGGGCTGCGGTTACCATGGCCACAGGGCAGGTTCTCCCAGGACGTCGTGGTGTGAAACATGCCTCACATTTATTGTGCTCACAGAACCCGGAAGCAGGGTGCAGCGGACACAGCTTGTCCCTGCTCCGCCACGAAGTCAACAAAGGCTCACTCCTGTCTGGCTGGTGCTGGCCCTTGGCTGAGTGCCTCAGTTTCCACGTGAGCCTCCCCTTGGTCCACATGGCTGGTTTGGGCTTCTTCCCAGCATGGTAACTGGGTTCTAAACACAAGCCTCCCCACAGGTGAAGAGCCAGGCAGGACCAGAACCATGTCACTTTATAGCCCAGGAGTCGCACGCATCTCTGCTGCCACACTGTTCATCAGGGCAGCCACGAAAGCCTGTCCAAAGCCAGGCGGAGATGAAGTAGACACTTCCTCTGGGTGGGGAGGGACAGGATTCCCGGAGATCCCGCGAGACCGGAAGTGCTGCCATCTCCCCGTCTGTAAAAGCAGCAAACACCGAATCTCTTCCTCCAGGCCTGCGCCCCCGCCCTCCCCCCGTGGTCCCTCGTTCCTGGCTGTCACTCCTCCCGGCGTGACTCTCGTGGCAGTGTCTGGCGACCTCAGCATGCTGCAGCGAAGCCTCCCCTGCCCTCCGTGCCTCCGCTTCCCCTGCCAGAGGTCTCGTTCTCCATCTCTGGCCTCCTCATCACCAATAACCACTTCCAGGTCCAGACGCTCCAGCTACACAGCTCGGGCCTCCAGAACTGGGTTCTCTGGCCAGACAGCACCCAGCCTGCTGGTCCAGCGCACTGCAGCCCGGAGTGCCTCTCTGGTGCTCACGTCCCTTCTCAGCCCGTCCCCACTGCGTACTGCCGTGTCCGTGACCAAAGTGACTCTCGCATACGCTGCTTTGCCTCCGTCACGTCATTGTGTTGATGTGGGAAGACCCCAGCCCAGGTTAAATCCAGCCGTTTGCCTTCTGAGCCTGGATAGAGAAAGCTCTGCAGTCACCCTTGGGAGTCCCAGCTTCAGTCCCGTGAGCCTCGGGCATTGCTCAGCCGTCCTCTGCTCTCCCGCCCCCGCCCAGTGCCTGTCTCACGTTCCCCTCTCCACTCAGTCTTCCAGCACTCTTCCCGTCCTCAGCCACAGTGAGAACTTGCTCTCTGTAAGTTCTTTCACCACATTTGCTCCCCTTCGTCTGCATCATCACATCACACTTCAGCAGCGGAGTACCAAGGAAGCAGACAAATGCTCAACAAAGGGAACGTCCCCTCTCCACCTACACACCTGGGTGGGCTCCCTGTGCCTGGGCTGAGGCCGCCCCTCCGGCTGCGGGCACAGCCCCCGGGTCAGCGGTGACACCCCCTCTGTGGGGCCCCGTCTGACAAACCCCCGTGACCTGCTTCTCCAACGGCCGCATCATCTTCTCCTTTCTAGCAAAATAGTGTTGAGCCAGAGTCCAGTCAAATTAGCATTCTAGACTGAGGGAAAATGAACAAATACTCGGGAATCAGAAAATTTTTGGCCCGTAGATCCTTTCCAAGAGAAAACGGATGTGCTCAAGCAAAATGAGCATCCCATCTAGCAGGAATGCTTGGGCCATAAGAAACAGTGTTGCACAAAGTTTAGTGAAATGTACCGTTATTGCTATGCAATTAACTGTAAAAGCAAATAAGCAAAAATAGACTAAAATCCTGTATTACAAGGAAAGTGATGAGTGGGGAGAAGGAGATGAAAAGTGAAGACATTGAGTTTTTTTTCTTAGAGAGGACATAGATTTTTATTAAATCTACATGTTTTTAGAAAAATGTAAGCTTACATATGTGTGATAAAATGTAAGCATACACGCTAGAAGGGACAGTCCTGTCATAGTCTATGCACCTGGCATTTTAAGTCAAAATTATAAGCAAAATACAAGGAGAAATAGACTGAATAGAATATTTAAACGTGTATTTCACTCAGAAATAAACAGGTCAGGTATACCAAAAGTCATGAACAAGTCGATAAAAACCTTGTTCTAATAGAAATATACTGAAAAAAATATATCCCTGTTTATGTCCTTTCCAAACACACAGGGATAGTTCACAAAACCTAACCAGGTGTTAGCCCCAAAGTAAACCTCAATCAGAATACTGAAAAGCCAATTTACTGAAATCACACGAGCCGTATTTTCTGTGCACAGTAGCATTAGAAATCAACAAAAGCATAAAAAGCAAAAACCTTTCCAGTTGGAAATTAACCCACTATTCTAAAATATTGAG
>NW_012151975.1:266805-268523 GCF_000956105.1 Propithecus coquereli | reverse complement strand
TGTTCTTTTTAGGTACAGGAGTGTTCCACGGGCTCAGGGAAGGTCTATATGTCCTGCTTTAAGTTGGTCTAGACAGCAGGTTTTAAATGTTTTAATTTATCCTGCTTGATGGGCCCCTGCACTATCCAGATGGGCGAATGGGTCCTTGTAAAGGTGTGGGTTGTATTGGATGCACCTGACAGCGGCCCCTAATGAAAGGCTGCGTAGTTAGAGGAAGATTCCATTGTTCTAGCAAATCTCGTCCCTGCGAAGATTGGCCGTCCCGTAGGCAATGTCAAAACGCGGATGGTTCACCAGGGGAGAAACAGAGATCCCCCCGGGGATTGGCGGGGGCGGGGAGGAGGAGGTAGCTGCTCCTCCTGTCGAGCCCCAGAAGGTGATGGTGGGGAGAATGGCTCAGGATTCGGGAATTTTACGGCCGGAGACGGCAGAGGAGGAGGAGCGGGTTCCACCGGATGAGAACCCCTAGGAACATGGAAGGGAGTCGGCGCTGTTCGCACCAGGCTCTGTGTAGTCAACACGGCAAGGGGAACAGGAACCACCTGCCTGAAGTTTTTCTTAAAAACCTCCCTACTCGTTCCCAGAGCTCTAAATCTAACGTGCCCTCCTCACCCGGAACCTGGGCGGTGCTGTCTCACTGCGCATAAGAGCTGCCATGAGGCTTTTGGTTCGACAGAACACTGGGCAGCTTTTAAGAGTCGCTGCGAAGTGCGCACAGATTCGCTGATCTTTCCTCAGCTCTCGTCCATGTCAGAGATCCCCCCTGAAACTACACGTCGGTCCCTTTCCCAAAGCAGCGGGTGGGACTGTCCCTTACCGGGTGATCCCCTTGTAGTCCAGACGAAGAAAACGCTCACTACGCGTGGATTCCCGAATCACGTCGGGGTCACTGTTTGTTGCCGCTGCTTTTCACTCCTGAGCTCAGTAGCAAAGGAATAATTACTTGAAACACAGCGTTTAGAGGGAAGGGAAGAGGCCAAAGTCTGAAGGAGAAAATGGCCTCCCCAGCTAAGGTCCTCCCCGTATTTATTTGCTAATTTAACAACTTCCATGCAGGTCAGCTGTTTTCTGCTGACCTTTGCACGCAGCAAACAAGCAGCTTCGGGCAGGTGTTTTCGCCTGATCCTCCCTCCCTCCCTCCCTCCCTTCCTTCCTTCCTTCCTTCACCCCTGCAGCGACATTGCTTTCTGACCCTTCCTTGCGCGCAGTCCTGTCACTGTGAAGCGGAATTCACTAAGCATTGGTTTGGTTGTCCGCTGATAGGGAACATGAGCTGGGATTACACCATCCTGAGACGGGTTAATTTTACCTTGCTGCTGATGAAAACACTGTTAAAGAAATACACAGGATTTTAACAGAGAATACTGTGAAAAAATGTGTGCTAACAAATTATAATAGATAACCTAGAAAACATGGACAGATTCCTTGAAACACACAAATTAACTGACCCAAGAAGAAGTAGAAAATCTCAACAGACCTTTAGCAAGCAGAGAGATTGAATCAATAATCAAAAACCTCCCAACAAAGAAAAGTGCTGGAGCAGATGGCTTCACCAGTAAATTCTACCGTACATTAAAGAATTAACACCAGTCCTTCGCACACTCTCCAAAAGACGGAAGAGCACTTCCTAACTCATTCAGTGAGGCCAGCGTTGCCCTGACTCCAGATCAGGCACGCATCACAAGAAAGGAAATTATAAGGCCAGGCGCGGTGGCTCA
>NW_012151975.1:262076-266755 GCF_000956105.1 Propithecus coquereli | reverse complement strand
GGACATTCAAAGGCATCCGAGTGTAAGGGGAAATCTAGGAAGGCACCGTGCGTGGCCAGGAAAAGACCTGGATCTTTCCCTCCAGCTGGTCCCCAGCACGATTCAACAATCGAAAGCAAACCCCGGGGGAGGGAGAAAATAGGACTTTCAAAGGTACGACATTCTAAGGTTCAAATGTGTACTTTTCAGCAGAAAAATTACAGGGCAAACAAACATCAAAATATTGCCCATTCTAAGGAACAAAATAGATGGACAGAATTTGTCCCTGAAGAAGCCCAGACATCAGACTGACGAGACAAGACTGAAAC
This sequence comes from Propithecus coquereli, assembly GCF_000956105.1. NCBI lineage: Eukaryota > Metazoa > Chordata > Mammalia > Primates > Indriidae > Propithecus > Propithecus coquereli. The sequence continues at coordinate 266,447 of NW_012151975.1, read as the reverse complement.
AATCATCTCAAAGGTGCTCAGAGACGTGGACAAAGTCCACTGAACAATGTGTGAACAAAACGGGAATATCTCAGAGAAATCATAAAAAAGAACCAGAAAAATTCTGGAAGTGAGAAGTACAGTGACCGGAGTGAGAAATTCCCTAAAGGAAGCCAAAAGAGATCTGAGCAGGCAGAGAAAGAATCCACAGACTTGAAGGTAAAACAGAGTTAATGAGCCTGAGAAACAAAGAACGAAGAAAAGCAAACAGCTCCGGGAACCCGTGGGACACACGTATCATGAGAAACTCAGGGCAGGAGAGAGAGAAAGGAGAAGAATATTTGAAGAAACACTTCTAAAAACTTCCCAAATTTGATAAGAGACATGAATCCTCAAATCAAGAAGCTCAACAAGCTTCAAGTAGGATAAACGCGGAAAGAGACCCACAGGGAGACATGTCACAAAACTGGTGAGAGCCAAAGACAGCCCTGAAAGCAGCAAAAGTGGCTGTTTACATACCAGGGACTCTGAATAGAATTATTGAGAATTTCTTATCAGAAACCTGGGAGGACAGAATGCAGTAGGTTAGTATGTTTAAAATGTTGAAAGAAAAACTGTCAACTGAGAATTCTCTATCTGGCAAAAGTACCCTTCAAAAATGAGGGTGAATCCCAAGAATGGAATAGCAAGCACCACATGCACTCACCGCTGACTTGGCCCTAGCTGATCAACACGTTTGTGTGGGTATGGAAGTAACATCGCGTGTCCGGCAGGTGGGAGCGGGGAGCAGGCGATGGGTAAATTCACACCTAAGGGACGCGGCGCGCACTGTCTGGGGGATGGACACGCTGTAGCTCTGACTCGGGCGGTACAAAGGCAATTTGCATAACCGAAGCGTTTGTACCCCCATAATACCCTGAAATATATAAAATAAACTTAGTAAAACTGCCAAAAAAAAAATGCAAAAAAAGTGAGGGCGAAATTAAGACGCTGCCAGACAAACACAGCTGAGGGCGTCCATTACCCCAGACGTGCCGCACTAGGAACGTGAAGGGAGGTCCCTCTGGTGACATCAGAGGGACTGGACAGCAACGAAGTCCTGTGAAGAAACACATATCTCCAGCAAAGATCACACATGGGCAGCTATAAAAGCTACGTTGTCGTGGTTTCGGCTTATAACTCCACTGTTTACTTTCTAGATAATTTGAACGATGTAAAGAAACAATGTTAACCTGCATTGTTGGGTTCACAAAGATTAATTTGTGACTTAAGGGGAACAGCTGTATAGGAGCAGTTCCGTGTGCTACTGAAGTTCACTTGGTGTAAACTCAGATTATAGTATTATTTTAGGGTGTTCAATGCAATTCCCATGGCAGTCACAAAGAAAACAGCTCCAGAATATTCACAGAAGGAAATTAGGAGGGAATCAAAATGTGTCACTATAAAAAAAATCAACTAGTTACAAAGGAAACCTTAGTGGAGTAAATGAGGGACAAAAAAGCTTTAAGGTATATAGAAAACAAGTAGCAAAATGGCACAAATAAATCCTTATCATAATTCAAGACAGACTAGCAGAGTAGATTTTGAGAAGGTGATCCAACAGCGTGCCGTGAGCGAGAGGCTCACTTTAGATCCAAAGACACAGATAGGCTGACAGTGAAAGGACAGAGAAAGCCCAGCAAATGCTGGTAGTGACCCACAGAGAACTGGGGGATCTTTACTAGCATCAGACAAAGTAGACTTTCAATCAAATTTACAAGAGACAAAGGTCATTAAGACTTTCCATACAGCAAGAAGATAGAACAATTATAAACAGTTGTGCACCTAATAACAGACCTTCAAAATATTAATGTACGAAGCAGAAATCAACAGAGTTGAAGGGAGAAATATTTCTATAATAGGTGGAGACTTTAATACCCCACTTTCTGTAACAGGTAGAACCACCAGACAAGATGCACAAGGAAATAGAAGCCTTGAACACCACAGTGAACCGGCCAGACCGACAGAGACACACAGAACCCTCCACCCAACAGTGGACTGTGGATTCTTCTCGGTGCACTAGGTCCAGTCTCCAGGACAGACCATGTGCTGCACCACAAAACAAGGCTCGATAGATTTTAAAAGACAGACATCACGTGAAATATCTCCTCCAGTAACAGTGGGATGAAGTTAGAAATCAATAATGGAACCCTAGAAAATTCACACATGCGTAGAATGTAACACACTACTAAACAACCAGTGGATTGAGGAAACCACAGGGGAAATTAGAAAGTGATTAGAGACAAATGAAAAGACAGCATAGGAAAACCTACGTGATGCGGTGTGGAGAGTAGCGCCTGCATTAGGAAGAAAGTTACCAAGTCAATAACCTGCCTAACTTCCCACCTGAGAGAGAGAGGAGCAACTAAACCCAAAGCCAAAGGGAAGGAAATGAGATTGGGGTGGACGCAGACAAAATAGGGGATAGAAAAATAGAGAAAATCAGTGAGATCAGAAGTTGGTTCTTTGAAAAGATAAAACTGACAGAGCTGTTGACTAGAACGACAGAGAAGAAACGCAAACAACTGCAATCAGGAATGGAAGTGGGGACGTCACCGCTGACCGTAAGGTAGGGAGGCCCCTGTCCCCGAGAGCAGTGGGGCAGATCCTCTGGCCTCGTGGTGAGACGCGGCCACGCTTACACCCGTCCACTGGCCCGGCGGAGCGGGAGGGGATCCCTGATGTGCTCTCGCTTCTACGCCAAGCAGGGCACAGCCTGCTCCGAGGACAGCGCCAGGAGGGGAGTCTGACTGGGCGGCACACCAGGTACACCTGTCAGACCTGGGTGTCCTAAGGTGAGCTCGGGGAGGACAGAAACCTCAGAGAGGAGCAGAAGGGCAAAAGCTCACTGGATCTTGGTTTTCAACATGAACACCGGCTGTGAAAGCAGGACCTCACCATCCTTCTGACCTGGGTTTAAGCAGGAGGTGGCAGAAGAGTTGCTGCAGGGACAACTGGCTCGTGACGGCCAAACCTTCATGGTGAGGTGTTGTGGCTGCTTTTTGCTCCTGAGCTCTAGCGAAGGAAGGAATAATTGCTGGAAACAGTGTTTAGAGAGACGGGGAAAGACCAAAATGTAAAGGAGAAAATGGCCTCCTCAGCGAAGCTCCTCCCCGTATTTCCAAGGACATGTGCAAAGGGTCAGAGCCGTTTGCTAATTTAACAACTTCCACACAGGTCTGCAGTTTTCAGCTGACCTTTGCACACAGCAAGCAAGCAGCTTCGCGCAGGCATTTTCACCTGACCCTTCATTCACCTGCTCACATTCTTGCCATCCATCCATCCTTTCTTCTAGGCCCAGCCCCTACAGTCCCCTGTAAACTAAAACAAAATTTTAAGGCTCACCCCCCACCAGCTGACTGCATGGACCCCCTCGTGGCCAAAGGAACATCCTAAAACTAAATCGCCTGCCAGGAGGAAGGAGGTGAGACAAGCCTCATCATGCCCCCTCCCTTCTTGCGGACATCCTTTGTAACCCATTAACAGGCCTAAGGGTATGCAAAGACAAACCTACAGGTCCTCAATTTACACAACAAATCTATTTCCCACGGCTTGTCTCTGATAAACAGCTCCTTATGTTGAAACATTCCAGGCCTTTAGACAAAGCTTCATGTCTTTAACCAACTACAAGCCAAAGAATCTTTAACCCACCTATACCCTGTAAGCCCCTGCTTCGAGATGGCCCACCTTTTCAGGCCAAACCAATGTGTGCCTCCCACGTATTGATTTATGAATCTACCTGTAACCCCCGTCTCCCTGAAATGTATAAAACCAAACTGTCACCCAGCCACACCCAGTCCACTTGCTCAAGGGTTCCTGGGTGTGGCTGTGGGTCATGGTCCTCAAGTTTGGCTCAGAGTAAATGTCTTTAAAATTACTTTACAGAGTTTGGCTTCTTTTCTGTTAACACCACTTATTGTTCTTTTTAGGTACAGGAGTGTTCCACGGGCTCAGGGAAGGTCTATATGTCCTGCTTTAAGTTGGTCTAGACAGCAGGTTTTAAATGTTTTAATTTATCCTGCTTGATGGGCCCCTGCACTATCCAGATGGGCGAATGGGTCCTTGTAAAGGTGTGGGTTGTATGGGATGCACCTGACAGCGGCCCCTAATGAAAGGCTGCGTAGTTACAGGAAGATTCCATTGTTCTAGCAAATCTCGTCCCTGCGAAGATTTGCCGTCCCGTAGGCAATGTCAAAACGCGGATGGTTCACCAGGGGAGAAACAGAGATCCCCCCGGGGATTGGCGGGGGCGGGGAGGAGGAGGAGGAGGTAGCTGCTCCTCCTGTCGAGCCCCAGAAGGTGATGGTGGGGAGAATGGCTCAGGATTCGGGAATTTTACGGCCGGAGACGGCA
>NW_012151975.1:259076-260447 GCF_000956105.1 Propithecus coquereli | reverse complement strand
GTTCTCCACAAAATAGTAGCAAATCAAATCCAACAGCATATTAGACAGATTATTCACAATAACCAAATGGGCTTTATCCCAGGAATATAAGAGTGGTTCACCATAATAAAATTAATCAATGTAATACATCACATTATAGAACAAAGGGAAAGAAAATGTGTGGTCATCTCAGTTGGCACAGAAAAGATGAGACAAAATCCAGCATCCTTTCATGATTAAAACACACACACACAAATCTCAAAGAACTAGGAATAGGGAAATTTCCTCAACATGATAAAAGGTATTTACGAAAACCCCATAGCTGACAGTCTGCTCAGTGGTAAAGGACGGGAAACATTTCCCCTAAGATCAGGTAGAAGACAGGGAAGCCCACTTTCCCACCATTGTGCAACGCGGTACTACGTCCTACCCAGAGCAGTTAGATAAGAAATAAAAGGCATCCAAATTGAGAAGGACTGTGTCAAACTGCCTCTTCACAGATGTCAGGACCCTATGTATAGAAAACCCCGAAGAAATCACAAGAAGTCGTCTAGAGCTAATAAACAAATTTAGCAAAGACCAACAGACAAAAATGTGTGTTTCTATACCCGAGGATTGAACAGTCCAAAGAAGAAATTAAGAAAGCAATCCCATTTACGATGGAATCTAAAAGAATTACACACAGGAATAAATTTAACCAAAGAGGTAAAAGACTTGTGTACTGAAAACCACAGAGTATTACTGAGACAAAGTAAAGAAGACCTAGACACATGGAAAAGCATCATGGTCATGGACAGGACGAACTTTGTAAGATGTCAGTACACAGTGCCCAGAGCAGTCCACAGAGTCAACACAATCCCTATCACAGTTTCAACCACCTTTTTCACAGAAATCAAAAAGCCAATTCTCAAATTCATATGAAATTGCAAGAAGCCATGAATAGCCAAAACAGTCTAGAAAAAGGAGAGTAAAACTGGAAGACTTGAATTCTCAGCTTCCACGTTTACTGCAGAGCTACAATAATGAAAACAAGAGGTGTTGGCAGAAGACGGCCACACAGCTCAGTGGGACAGAGAACCCAGAACTTTAACCCTCACGGAAATTGCCACGCAAAACCAGCCCATTTCCAACAAAGACCAAGACCATTCAGTGGGAAAGGTACAGTCTTTTTAGTAAATGGTGCTGGGAAAACTGGATATGCACATGCAGAAGAATGTAATTGAACCTTTAACTTAAACCATGTACAAAAATTAACTCAAAATGGATCAAAGACCTAGACTCAAGAACTAAAACTATAAATCTCTTAGAGGAAAACATAGGAGAAAATCTTTACAATGTTGGGTTTGGCAATGACCTCACGTATACGACACCGAACACAGACAACAACAACAA
>NW_012151975.1:252271-256771 GCF_000956105.1 Propithecus coquereli | reverse complement strand
ACTTTTACCTAATTCATCTATTTTTAACAACCTACCGAGATGACCCACGAAAACCAGTCATCACCCCAGTCGCTCCCTGTTGGCCGCCGCTGGAGGCTGTGAAGACCAGGTGTTCACCGGGGCGAGAACTTAAGGTCAGACACACGTGTATTTCGTCAGTGACTCAGAAGATGCAGCCGTTTCTATGAAACCAACAATATGAAATCAGTCTTGCCAGAGAATCGGACAAAGGAAGATCATTCTGTTTTATGCGGGGTTTATGGCTTTATAACCTTTGTGTCAAACCCTGACACCTTAAAATATCTATCAGAGACAGATGAAAAATTGTCCGAATAGTAAACTGAGGCAAAAATGTATGCTGACGAATCCGAAGACACTTCCATTTTTATTATTTTTATTTTACCGATAATTTCAAAACCAGCTTATTTATCAAAGAGTTACGTAGGTCACATGAACCAAAAGGCGTTTGGGTTAATAACTGTATCGTTTATACGAGGACTCACTTATCTGAGCCAGTCTGAATAGAGTGTACTGAGGGGTTTCTGATACACTGTCGCCAGGTGTTACCATGTGGACACAGCGTTCGGCGCCCTACTGCACATGTGCACGACGCCCAAACACACAGACGCACGCAAAGCCCTTACAGCTTCCACTTAGGGTTTTGGTCATGAGACAGTAACACACACAAACTCACCGGTTTATAGGACAGTTGGAGCCAAACTGCATTTCTGACGAACGGGAACTGTTCCCATGGCTAACACTGTATTTGCCGATAGGTAATGTGATGAAAGCTGTTGACCAAAACTTTGGGTTTAGCGGTTTGGTTTTAGAAGAACTTTTTTCAGGTTTGTTTTTTGTTTGTTTGTTTTTGAGACAGAGTCTTGCTCTGTCACCCAGGCTGGAGTGCTGTGGCGTCATCACAGCTCACTGTAGCCTCCAACTCTTGGGCTGAAGTGATCCTCCCGCCTTGGCCTCCCCAGTAGCTGGGACTACAGGCGCCACCACACCCAGTTAATTTTTCTGTTTTTTGTAGAGATAGGGTCTGTCTCTTGCTCGGGCTGGTCTCAAACTCTTGGCCTCAAGCGATCCTCCCACCTTAGCCTCCGAAAGTGTTAGGATTACAGGCATGAGCCACCGCACCTGGCTTTTTTTTTTCAGTTTTAAACGAGTTTAGGGTTAAAATTTTAATGTTTACATTTCAGGTGGGATTGGCTGAATTGCGTAAGAGAAACAAAATCTCTAGGTAGCCTTGAATTCCCAACACATCTATCTTCTGTTTGCCAAGATGGTTTGCTTGACTGGTCAATGCAGTGGGGAAAACATTTTAGCAGGTTTTCTTAGCACTTTTTTTCTTGGCTTCTGTGTGGCAGAAAAAGCAATTTTTATGCCAGACAGAGATAGCTTATATCATTGCTCTGAGCCCAAGATTTTGACCTGTTGGACCTGAGGGCCTGACTTTCATAAACATTTACCTGGTTCTTTCCTGTTGGACTAGCAACCCTTCAATTAGCTGTTCCATCGGCCTAAGCAATCGTTACTCAAGCGAACCCGACTTTAATCCCCAAAAGGTGACCAGGCTGCTGGTTACCATAGAGCTGGTGTAATTTGTAAAGCCGGTAGTTTGAAAACCCTTTAAGATTTTTATTATCTTGGCTGGAATGCCATAAACAGTGAGTTTTATCTCAACGCCGGCAGAAAAGTCAGCAGATTAAAAGTGGGAAGAAAAAAATGGAGATAGTGGACTTAGGAGGCTGTACATGTTAACTCTGTGGTAGAGGGGTTTTTAGAGAGTTCAGATAATGACCACTAAGCTCCGAATTTTCCTCGATGTAATTTGCCCATCGGTTTTAAAATGTGCGTGAGGATAGGCCGTGACGTAGCTGGCTGGAGTCCCAGGAAACCTGCCACGCCTGACGTTTGAGAATCCCATTCGGTTTCTTATCAATATCTTGAAAGCAAAGAAAACCCTGTTACCTTGTCAGGGAAAGTCAGGAGTTTGGCCCAGGGCTGTAAGTGGCGGCGACCATGGTGGCTTTTAATCGGCCGTCCTGCAACCACCGTGGAGATCAGCGTTCGCTTTTGCTCTCAGAAAACCTCCAGGAACACGGGGAAAGAGCAAACCCCTTTACAGACAGGCGTAACCAAACAACGGGAAAGCAAGTCAGAGCGTCCACAGAGACGTCAACCAGACGCAGCTCAGACGAAGCGTCAGCGTGGGCGCCCGGAGACAGAGCGCAGACCCTGCGGGACCAGACACTCCGCCTCGCAGCTGGAAGGACTTGCCAGAAAAGCCTAGAAGTCTTTTGTCAGCCCAGGAGGGACGTAAGGTCCCCTGTGAGAGGTGGCCTTTCACCAAAACAAGTCTCCTACAAGAGCCGCCACCAAGAAGAGGGCGGTGAGGAGACTCTCCAGGGCAGAAGGGGCTCCCGGGAGCGCCACGCTGCGCTTCCCGAACCGCCGCCGCCTCCCACAGCGACCGACTCCAGGTCCCGCCCAGGGCCATTTCTGCCACTACAGGACACACAGCGACAGACTCTGTAAGGGACAGTGACAGCGGGGAACGCGCACTCCGTGGTACACGCGTGGGCACGCAGGGAGGTGTTCACAGGACGAATGGGGGTGACGCAGTCAGACAACTGTCCCTGGCGGCAGGTGGCACCAGGCCCCAGCTGGGCAGGCGGCTGCTGCGCGGACATCCCCGCAGAGTGCGCGGCCTCGCGCAGGGCTGTGGTTTGGCCGCCGTTGCGACGCCCCCTCCCTACCCCTCCCCGGCCCAGGTGTCAGGGCTGACCCCAGTCCCGATACTGACGACGTCACCAGGCGTCTGGGCTCGGGGAGCGGGAGGTTCCCAGACCCCCAGCGGTGTCGGAGCCACTCGCTCGCTCGGTGTTAAGGGACCCAGGGACCCTCGGAGGCCGAGCACCGTCCCCACCTCCCTCCTGGGCAGGGCGGGAGCGGCGAAGGCCGCAGACAGAAAGCTGAGAGAACAGTTCACCGTCCACACACGTACCAGGAAATCACCAGCTCGTCCTAGAAAACCGCTCAGCCCTGCACGGTTGGCTCCAGACTGAACACTGAGCGCGGAGACACAGTGCTCGAGCCCGTTCCCCTCAGCCGGGGCCGGCCGGCCGTGACGGCCGCCGTGAGAGCCTAGAGGGAAGCCACGCTTGTGCGAGGGAGACAGCAGCTCCCCGTCCTCCGCCGCTCGGCAGCCGCTGGTCTGGCCACCCTGGACCCCGTGCCGAGGGCTCCCGCTCTGGGGCCAGGGACCCCGGTTGATGTGCTCAGTATTGCTCAGCAAGGGCTTCTGCCTCCCCACACAGCAGCCTGGTCAGTTCACGCAGCTTCTAGAAGCTTCAGGTTGAGCTTGCAGGCAGACAGCACAGCTCTTGAGACCACACCTGGGCCCGTGTCCCTGGGGAGAGGCTGGGTTGAGCGTCAGGACAGCTCTCTGCAGGGCAGCTGTGGTGGCCCGGCCCTGGTACCAGGCACCCAGCAAACGGGACAGGCCCCGGGGCTGGCGCGGCGTGGCCACCCCACAGGGCGGGGCCGGCCCACACCCAGCAGCCCTGGCGGTGCGGTGCTCACAGCTGCACCTGCTCACCTGCCGCGGCTGTTGCTGGGTGCACACCTGCGATGGCCGGAGCGGGACCCTGTGTGGCAGGAAGGGGAAGGACACACGGAGGGTCCGGCGACTGTGCTGGCGGCACCGTGGGCAGCTTCGGTGTAGAAGGCAGAGGGGGCTGCCTCAGGAAGTGGGCCAGCCCTGCCAGCCGCCCAGACACAGAGATGGCGGGAGAAGGCCGGGTGCCAGGAGCGTTCCTCCCGACCGCAGCCGGCACGATGGACAAAGCGGCCGTCGGTTGTCCATGACTTTAGGATGTAAGATCTTGAGGGCGTTTGTCACACCAGTGATTCCAACAGTTGGACAGAAAACGCATCTCAGAGGGAGGGGCGCTCCGCCCTGACCCATCCCCAGCAGAGCAGGAGCACAGGCCACAGCCGGCCTCGTCCCCCGGTGTGGGAACCCGGGGCTGCACCTCCCCGGCTGAGACCTTGACCTAGACAGCCCGGTGCAGGTGTGACGGGAGTTCCCGCTGGGGGTCAGGAGGACACCAGCGCCCCTGGAGGAAACCCACTGGCCCACCCATCCCCAGCCGTCCCCGCACCCCGGCGTGGGCCTCTGCGGTGACAGCTGGGCGCAAATCCTGAGCCGCTGTCCTGCCAGCCTGGAGGAAGACGGCGCCGGAGCAGCTCTGTCCTGGGAGCACAGGGCGGGACACGCAGGTTTGTGGTGGGAAAGATCAGTGCTCCTGCTGCCGCGGGATGAGCTCAGCCAGGCGTGACGTAGCCCAGCTCCCTCTGGGGCAAAGTCCACAGCCTGCAGACGCTGGAACACACACCCGACTCGGGGACATCTAGCTTGAAACAAGACAGTGTTTTTGAAAATCAAATTGAAAGGCTGGGCAAATATCTTCAAATTTTTCTTGGCAACTAACA
>NW_012151975.1:245503-250216 GCF_000956105.1 Propithecus coquereli | reverse complement strand
CAGACATTCCCGGGTGGCAGAGGGTCCAACTGAGGATAGTTACGGGATCCCGGGAGGGTCAGACCCGTGCTGGTACCCGGTACCAGTGAGCGGAGAATGCGTGAGTCCAGGGAATCAGGCATCCTTGGGTCTAGGGCACAGATGGGCCTGAGTACAGACACTAGAGACATAATGGGGCTGGGAAGCTCTGCCCACTCCGGACAGAGGCACCCAGGGAGCGGCAGACACTGAGAGATGCCGGGACAGAGTGTGCCGGCTTCCCCTGCCACGCCATAGCCCCAGCACAGAACTGCGCATCCTGCCCTGGTGCGGCAGGGCCGGGCCTGCCCTTTGCCCGGTGGCCACGAGTCCTGGGCCTTCCTGGGGCTCTGCTGGGTCTGGACCCCAGAGCCAGCCGGAGGCTGCTCCACCCTCACGCGCCGGCGGACGGGGGAGTCTGGGCTTAGTAAGCACTGCGTGAAGGCTGCAGTCATGCTGGTGACTAACAATGTCATCACCACTGCTGGTGGTGGCAGAGGGTGACATCGGAGACCTCGTTTTCCAGGGGTCAAACAAAACGCAGCAAAGATGCCGCCCTAGAGGTGAAGCCGCTGGTCACACGCCTCTGCCCACGTCCACCCCAGAACGTTTCCTGGAGACATTAATTCTCCCTCCATCCTGTAAAGGGAAGTTTGGTTTCTCCTGTAAAAGCCACAGAGACCCAAGGCCCACGGCCCAGACGCGGAGGGCGCAGAGCCGCTAATGAGGAGTCTGGGCCGTGCTGAGAGCCCGCGGCTTTGTGCTCCGGCCGTTGTTAACAGTGTTGCACTCTGGTTAAGGGAGACTCTACAACCGCACTGGAGTGTTAGTAATCGGGGCTCCCGCGGCCCCAACGCCATTCAGGCGCCGCTAATCTCTGTGCGCTCGACAATGCAGCGCCCAATGGGAAGGAAATGTCGGGTTATGTCCCGAGCCCACCTCCCGCCCACCCTCCATCTGTGCCCGTGTCAGGGCTTACGGGAACATATGCTGCCTGTTGCTCACTGACCATCTGTTCACAGAGCTGATGAAGTGTCCCCGTTACCGTGGTGACGGAGCCCTTGATTGGCGGCGGCCCGAAAACATTTGCTGCTCAGGTTTCCCTTTTATCTGTGCTCTGGAATGGGCTGGAGAGGCGGCTGGGCCCGGCTGGGGCGGGGGAGGCCCGTGTGACCAGCCACCTCACCCCACAGCACGAGTCCTTTGCGTAGCTGGGACTGAGGAGCTGGGGCCCCCGGCAGCCCCCACGAGGGCCACAGCCTCCTCCCGGCAGCTGATCCCAGCCCGGGCAGCGAGGCCCAGGCACGAGCCCAGACTGGGCCTGCCGCCTTCTCCTCTGAGACCTGGAAACCGAGTGTCGCAAAGCCCACGTCCTGTAGCTGCTGCTTCGCAGCCTCCTGGGACTGGGAACAGCGGCAGGGCCAGCCCTGCTCAGGGCCGCGGGCGCATGGCTGGGTTCTTGCACCGGAGGCCGTGCATGCTCGGGGGTCAGCATGGGGAGGAGCTCTGTGTCCAGAGGGAGCACCTCAGTGTTTCATCACAAGGGGCCGAGGGTGCGGCGCCCGCCTCTCCCACACAGCTGGGACCAGGCCGAGCTCTGCCCCAAGCTCTCTGGAGCTTCCTTTTCGCTGGGTGACACAGACTCACAGGGAAGCCAGGGTCCCCGGAAGATTCCATTTGGGACAGGGAGAAGCCGCCTCTTGGAATGGGGTCAGCCCATCACGGCCAAAACTCATAGCACCTGCCTGCAGCCCTTCCAGAAATGCCCTTCCCAGAATTTAGAAGGCCCAGGGCTCTCGCTTCTGGTGGGTGGTCACAGCCCCCAGAATTTTACTAAATCTTCTTGAGAAGCTCGTTTGTGGCATCAGAGAGTGACCTGCCCTCGGTTGATGGCCATTTCGTCAGTGTGGCCTTCCGGAGCTCAGCGGGGCCGTCCACAGCAGGCAGGTGCCCTCCCCGCCGTCCTCTCCCTTCCTGGGTCCCCCAGGCTGGACAACCCTCTAGACCTCAGTGCCTCCCTCCGGAAGCCCAGCCACACCTACCCTCCGAGACCCCTGCAGGCTGCCGCAGAGCTGTCCAGAGCTTGGCCACGCCACCAGACCCCTTGTTTGGTGGGATGCTTGCTCCTTAAAAACAGGAAGTTCATCACTTATGGAATTATATTTTCCTGTGTCATTCATCATTGAAGCTTGTGAGCATAAATGATGTTATTTAAATAAAATCTGGCCTTCAAACAACTTTCAAATTAGCCAGCAAAGATATGTCGGGCACCAAATGGATTTAAGGGAAAGTCAAACTTGGAATTTTACCAAACTCCTACTATTAGGTTTTACTATCTCAAATGAAAATGAAGTTTCTTCATAATATCTCCTTTACATTTTAATTTACAACAGATGCACATAAGAGATCCACTTCCGGGTTACTTGGATAAAGCGTGAAAAATGCTGGTCTTCAGTTGAGCCATTTCCCTCTGTATTTCGACTGTTGCAAACACAGAAATAGAAGGAAAGCTTGCAGATTTTTTTAGGAAGCCAGTATAACATTGCCACTGAGGAGATCAATAAAGAGAAAACTACCAACCAATCTCATGCACAAACACCAACGTGAGGGCCCGAAGTGAAACAGCAGCAAACAGAATCCTACGGCATGTTGGACGAGCTACACACCATGACTAAGTGGGTTTTTTTGTCCCAGTGAAGTAGAATTGGCTCAATATTAGGTCTATTAATATAAATCATCATTTAGTAGAGCAAATGAGAAGAATAATGTGACCATCTCTGCAGACGCCCACAAGCACTGGATGGAATCAACACCCTTTCTCTATTTTCAGAAATGTTCCTGATAAAATAGAAAGTGATGAATAGTTCTTTCCCGTGACAAACGATCTCTGTCTCATCCTGAGCATCCCACCAGTTGTGAAGGGGACAAAAGAGACTCAGCATTTCCAGCGTGCACTTCTACTTTGTTCTGGGCACTGGCCCATGCAATTAGGGCAAAATAAAGAAATTAGAAACACAAAAATAAGAAAGAAGAAAATAAAGTGATGATTACTTGTAGATTATTTTATTGTATATCTAGATAATCCTAGAAAAGTAATTGAAAAAACTACAAAAATATAAGAGAATTTGGCAAAATACAAAATCAGAATATAGAAGTCAGCAGTCTTTCTGTAGAAACAAGAACCATTAGGAAAAATGATAGAAGAAATGGTCCCATTTAACAAAGCATCAGAAAAAGGTAAAATAGCTAAGAATTTGGTTAAGAAGAAATGCGAGAGACCCACAGCAAGAAAATGCTGCGATGCCTCTCAGACACGCACACAGGGACACACACAGACACACAGGGACACACAGACACACACACAGACACACACACGTGACCAAAGGACAAGCATACACATGCTTGGAAAAAAGGCCCAGTGCCATAAAAATGTCGATTTTGCGAAGTTTATCTGCACACGTAGGGTAATTCCAATTAAAATGTTAACTTTTTTAATATCAGACAGGCTAAATCTAAATTCATCTGCAAGAACAGATAGAGCAAACCTAAAAAAGAAACCCAAATAATAGAGAAACTGGTCCTGTCAGTATTAGAACATATGATGAACTCCCACCAAAAACTACATGTTACTGGAAAATGAATAATTAGAAGTACAGACCCCAAATACCTGCAAGTTCTGTGATAACGGCATGTAAATCACTGGGGAAACAGTTTTCCTGTAATGTGTTAAGTAGGTGAGTCTCCTAGAAAGACTACAAAGCTGGTTCTGTACGTCACCAAAATTTATTCCAGATGGATCAAAGATTTAAATGCAAAAAAAAAAGAAGCAAAGAAGTAAAGTGTCCTGGAAGAGGCCACGGGACAGTGTTTTAATCACACTGAAGCATGAGGCCTAAATACAACACAAGATCCAGAAACCATAATAAAATTAATAAATATAACAAAAATAAAAAATCCACATGGAAGGAAACACTACCATAAGCCAATCAAAAGACGACGACAAGCTGGGAAAAAACTGCAATACTAGAAAGAGGAGTTTCCTCATATTTAAGACAGTAAGAAAGAGACCAGTGAGTCACTAAGGAAAAAGGAATAAAAGACTCCAGCCGAGCTCACAGGAAAGACAGTGTCCGGCACTCTCAGCGCAGGAAAAGACGCTCAGTCCGCCCACAGAACCGCCTGGGCCGTGTCACCGACCGTGTCACCGACCCGGGGGCCAGGGCCCTCCCCGGGGAGGAAAGTGGCCGCATCCCCCAGAACCGCGCACGCGGGGAACAGCACCGGCCGGTGCTTCTCTCCTGCGAACCGACGCCGCAGGTGCGGTGACACGCACGATAATGTCGCGGTTGCTCGGGGCGCTGCGGCGACGGTGCCCCGCGCACTCTGGGACCCGCGTGGGCAGAGGCTCGCTCGTGCCAGGCAGGGTTCACCCTCGCGGCTCTGCCGTCCCGACTCTGGCCCTGAGATTCCGGCTCTCGTGGGCGCCCTGCGGGGGGCTGAGCCGGCGGGGACAGCAGGACCGGGCGTGGGCGGGTGGCCCTGGCGCGTCCTCAGCGGCCTGGCCAGCTGCGGGAGTGGCTTCAGCGCTGAGTCGTGGCCATCTGGCACCGTCCTGGAGTGAGCCCCGGACATGGGGGAACCCAGAGTCGTGGACACCAGCTGTCCCCTCGCTACAGGGCCCGCCCCAGTGCGCAG
>NW_012151975.1:243758-245273 GCF_000956105.1 Propithecus coquereli | reverse complement strand
TGGCCTGCTGTGGCCTCGGAGCCCACGAGGCTTTCGGTCCAAAGGGCCCCGCTCCGAGCGCCGTGTGGACGGGGTCCCCGCGCACTGTCGGTGGCAGAGCCGTGGCCGGGTGGAAGACACCGCAGCCGTCTCCGGCCTCCCCTCCGCTCGCTTCTTCCCTTTCCAGAGCCGGACACAGCAAGAACCAAGAAGAAAGAAGCTACGACCGGGACCGAGGGGTCGCCGGGCCTGCGCCTTCCCGGCCAGCCGGGTTCGCCCGGAGTGGTCACGCAAGTCCCTGCCCCAGGAGGGCACGCAGCCACGCTGGCCCGGGCCGCACCGACAGGAGCCCCCAGGCTGGAGGACAACACGGAAAGCTGAGATTTAGCAGAAGGAAAAATGCAGAGCGACGGTCCGTTCAGCTTCCCCCCACCACCCGCAGGCCCCCGGCCTCGCAGCCGCCCGTGCGCAGACCGACCCACGCGCGCTCCTGACGGGAGGTGGGGGCCCTGTCGGGGTCCCCAGGCAGCGCCGCTGGCTCCGGCCCAGGGTGGCAGCTGCCCGTCAGAGCCGCCGAGCTGGGGCCTTGGCCAGGGGTGTGCACTGCGGGGTAGGGGTCACCTCGCACCCTGACCCGTGCCCGCCCACCTGTGTGTCTCACCTCCGTGTGCCCAGCCGTCTGCTGCGCCCGGATCACCTGTTCTGAGCCGCCCTGTGCCGCGCCCAACTGCTTGCCCCGCCCCCCGCCCCGTGACCCAGTTGCTCCTGAAAACACGGTGGGTTTGCTGGGCCCAGAGTCGGTGGGAGAAGGCAGGTCGGGGCGGCTCCGCGGAGCCCACCAGGAGGAGGCGCTTCCGGGAAAGGCTCCTGCGCGTCGTGTTTAAGGAACGTCAGAGCCGGTGACGCCCCCGCGCCCCCTTGTGTTCAGGGCTGGGGACCGCCCTCGCCGGGGGCTCCGTGGACACCTGTCTTCCTGCCGCTGCCCCTCGCGAGCGCACCCCCAGCAGACGGCGTGTGACCAGGGTGACACCTGTCCCAGTGCCCCCCTGAAACTGCCTGGCTTCCTGCTCGAGCATCCCATGGCCTCTGCTCACCTGCCCTGTTCCCAGGCCTCCTGCACTTGGTCAGCTCGGCCGACACCAGCAGGATGGGTTCTCGCCAGCCAGGGGCTGTGCTGGGCGTGGTCGGAGGGCCCTGCACACACCCGCCTGTCCTCGGACTCTGTCGGTTCAGACTCACACACACCCCATAGCAAGCCAGCGTGGAACGTGGCTCTGCTGTTAGGTCACCCTCTCCTCTCCGGGTCTGGCTCCTGACTGATGGACTGACCCCCACTGCCTCGTTTCTTCCCTCCGAGCTGGCTTCAAGTCCTGCCCTCCCCATCTTCCCAGCCGCGCCTCTCACCACGTCAAGGAGTTTAACGCCTCAGGGACGGGCTCCGGCCCCGTGTTCACTGTCACAAATTGCCCACACGAGCCCCACAGCGCTGCCCGCTGACACCGGGCGTGCTCTGCTGCCCCACACACGTGTCCCCAC
>NW_012151975.1:240301-241643 GCF_000956105.1 Propithecus coquereli | reverse complement strand
TGCGATCGCAGTGTTGCGTGTCAGGGTCTCATTGCCTTTGTGCGTGTGTGCGCCTGTGTGTTAATTACACACCTCAGCAGCTGTCGCCAGGCAGGACCAGCCAGTTTTTCTTTTCTTCCTTCTCTCCCGGGACACGGGGACTCACCGTCTGGGCCGCAGCCTGTGGACACCACGGGGTGCTCCGCCCACCAGGCCCTGGGGCTGCCCCGGCTCCCCCAGCCCAGGCAGAGCTGAGGCCGAGAGGACTCTCTAAGGTCTTGGCCTTCCGGGGGAGCCCCGGCCGGGCCCTGAGAGCAGCAGCCACGGTCTGGGCAGGAGGCAGAGGGCAGAGGGGGCCGGGCCAGGAGCCCCCACGCCCAGCCCCAGCTCCAAGGGTCCTTCTCGGGCACGTGCCATCGAGGACCAGGGGCAGCCCCTCTGCCCCGTTCAGGACCCCAGACAAGGCCCTGGACACCTCTGGACCAAGGTGCCCCCCCAGCTCCGGCCCGAATGTGGGGACGGGCGCCGCGGCCTCTGTCCAGGCAGAGATCTGGGCCTCCTCGGCAGAGCTGCCCACGCACACGCCGCTGACCCGGCTGCAGTCCCACTTGCTCTGCCCGGAACAGGAGTCTCACGTGAGCCCTCGCGGCCGAGGGCTCCCGTGTTGCCCAGCTCAGCCTCCCTTCGGGGCCCCATTCTCTCAGGCGGTACTGGTAGGGTTGAACCAGAACAGCTTGAGACACGTGGGCAGCTCCCTGTCCGTGCTGCCCGTCAGACCTGCCCGAGGGCCTTGTCAGAACACAGACCCACCCCTAGGCCCACCCAGAACATGTGACCGGGCCGGTGAACCGGCATCTCTGAGCCCCCGAAGTGCCGTGGGCCTGGGAACACGCTTCCGTCACAGGACAAAGGGAAGGCATGTGCCGGCACCTCGGAAAGCGACTGGCTCTGCTTCTGGCTAGGTGGGGGGCCTGGGCCACCGCTCCCCAAACTGTGGCTCCTGTGGGGTTACCTGGGAACCCCGAGAAGGGACATTCTGGTTCAGCAAACCACAAAGCTTCAGCGCAGCGGCGAGGAGCCCCCCCGGCCCCGTCACAGACACGGGAGAGCGTGACCACCGAGGACTCAGGGTCGTGCTGCAGCCCTCAGAGCAGGCGGGTCCCCGGCCAAGGGAGGAGAAGGCTCTGGCCCCTGCGCCTGCCCTCGTCTGGGACCTCCAGGAAGGGGACGCAACCGGCCTCCGGTCTGAACAGGACGACGGGGCCACGCACGGCGCCGCTCAGGGAGACGCGTCTCACTGCCCCCTGGCGTCAGGCAGGCGCCCACCCGCTCCACGCTCGGGTTCGCTGCACACACGTGCGGG
>NW_012151975.1:216066-240251 GCF_000956105.1 Propithecus coquereli | reverse complement strand
GCCCCGTGTTCACTGTCACAAATTGCCCACACGAGCCCCACAGCGCTGCCCGCTGACACCGGGCGTGCTCTGCTGCCCCACACACGTGTCCCCACCGGCTGTCCCTCTGTGACCTGGCTACCATGGGTCCGCCGCAGCACGTGGCACCAGCCGGCAGACCACAAGTGAGACCACCCTGGGTGGCCTCAGTGCCACAGAAGCTCTCTCCGCTCGCTGTGACTATGTGTTGTCTCTGCAGAGCCTGGCCTGGCCGCGGGCGGTGCCAGTGTGCGTCCAAGTGGACACCGGCTGCTGCTTGGGCCCTGCTGGCCGGGGTGTGGAGAGGACCCTCGGCCCAGCACCAGCTCTGTGCACGTGGACGCGCCCCAGCTCCACGTCCCTGCCGCAGACTGGGGGCCTCGCAGGGCAGAGGGCGTCTGCAGCACACCAGGGCCACGTGTGTGCCGTGGCAGAGGCCACTGTCTCCACGCCTCGTGTCCTGACAGTCCCACCCACAGCCCTGTGGTCCCTACTCAGCCCTGGGCAAATATGGGCTGAGGCCCTTCCTCACCCACTGTGTGAGGACTTACGGCTGAGAGCTGTGAACGGTTGTTGTGTAACACACGAGAGAACACGCGTGGGTGACCGTGTGAGGACGTGCAGCCTGAGGCAGGGGCGCTGCATTGAAGGAAGCTGAGGGGGAGGATGGCGGAGCGGCTCTAGAAGGTGGGTGGAGGGGCCGAGCCCTGCCACGGCGTCGGCCCCAGGAGGGTGCGAGCGGCCGGTGCGGGACGGGGACCACCTCTCTCCACGCCCTGTACCTTTGTGTTGTCTGAACTTGTCACGGCTTGTGAGGCATTCGTAATTAAAAGACAAACTCAAGTGTAAGTCAGAGAGAGGAAGACAAACGGTTCTGTTCCTGCCTAACCCCCACCTGAGCTTCGGCCGCTAACTCCTTGAAAACTACCATCTTCCTGCGAAAACTTCAGGGACGAAGGACGTGCCTGGGGGAGGCAGGGTGGGACGGGCGTCGCCACCAAGGCAGGAGGAGCCCTGTGGGCGGTGGGGTCACAGTCACGTGGGGTCAAAAGCTGACGCAGCTTTGAAATGCGGTGACCCCTTTGCGTAGTTCCCTCGGCTGTTCTCCCAGTTAGCTCAGAAAGGTGGGGGCTGTAGCCCCTAAAGCCACGTGCAGCGACTGCCACTTGGGCTTTTGTCCCCCTTGCGTGTTTCTTCCCTGGCCGCCACATCCTCCGCCTGTCTGGTGGCTCTTATGCCCTGGGAGCAGGGCCAGTTGCCGGGGCCGGGAGCAGGTGGTCCCTGACCCCTCAGCCCAGGGAGGGTCGGCTGCACACGGGGAACAGGATGCCAGAGGCAGGGAAGGGGGAGGCGGGCTGGGGGCCTGAGCAGGCTGCGATGGGTGCGGTCGCCCAGTACAGACACAGGAGAGGCTGGACCGTGGGCCACAGGAGGTCTCTGCAGCCACCCAGGTCCTGCCGGGCCACCGAGCTCCCTGCCCCCTGGGCGCTGATGTCACCCTCTGAGCCCGTGCCCCAGCCACGAGCGAGCTTCCCCAGCACTGGTCCCCAGCCATGGAGAGGGGACAGTGTGGCAGCCGCGGGGCCGCGGGGAGGGCTGGTGTGGGAACTGGCTCCGGCTCCAGCTCTGCTCCTCCGCACGTCACTCCCGGAGCCAGGAGGAGCTGGCAGCAGGGCTGAGGTGTGGCTGAGACCTCGCTCACTCCCTCGCACACAGAACTCAGCCAGCCCGGTTCTCCCCTTTTCCCACACCCCCTGAGGACCCCCAGACTGAGCAAAAGTGCAACTTTGCTGGGACCACACACGCGTGATGGTTCTTGCTTCGCTCGGAGAGCCGTCCACGCCGCCGCCTGAAGACAGGAGCGGAGCCCCTCTGAGGACGGGGTGCAGCGGGGCCACCCCCGTCAGGGCTTCCGCCTGCTCGAGCCCCCCCGGCAGGCAGAGCTCGGAGTGCGGCAAACAGCCCTTCCTCCCGGCAGCTTCGCCGTCACGGCCGGGACCAGCATCACAATCTCATCACTCGGCAATTTAGTAATCACTGCATCTGTGTCAAAAAAACATGTCTCATAAAAGGATCTTAAAGTAGGATCTTAAAAAGGATCTAAAATGTGATTTGGGGGCAATTGTTTTTGACGCCTCCCCCAGCGGCATTCCAGCGGGTTCTAAGTACCCCAGCAGCTCTGCCGGGACTCAGGGACTGCAGCAATTTCCTCCGTTATGGCGAGAACGTGTAATTAGTCAACTGAATAGATTTTAACACTATTTTGGGAAGCTGTTGGCATTGCGATCGCAGTGTTGCGTGTCAGGGTCTCATTGCCTTTGTGCGTGTGTGCGCCTGTGTGTTAATTACACACCTCAGCAGCTGTCGCCAGGCAGGACCAGCCAGTTTTTCTTTTCTTCCTTCTCTCCCGGGACGCGGGGACTCACCGTCTGGGCCGCAGCCTGTGGACACCACGGGGTGCTCCGCCCACCAGGCCCTGGGGCTGCCCCGGCTCCCCCAGCCCAGGCAGAGCTGAGGCCGAGAGGACTCTCTAAGGTCTTGCCCTTCCGGGGGAGCCCCGGCCGGGCCCTGAGAGCAGCAGCCACGGTCTGGGCAGGAGGCAGAGGGCAGAGGGGGCCGGGCCAGGAGCCCCCACGCCCAGCCCCAGCTCCAAGGGTCCTCCTCGGACACGTGCCATCGAGGACCAGGGGCAGCCCCTCTGCCCCGTTCAGGACCCCAGACAAGGCCCTGGACACCTCTGGACCAAGGTGCCCCCCCAGCTCCGGCCCGAATGTGGGGACGGGCGCCGTGGCCTCTGTCCAGGCAGAGATCTGGGCCTCCTCGGCAGAGCTGCCCACGCACACGCCGCTGACCCGGCTGCAGTCCCACTTGCTCTGCCCGGAACAG
Source organism: Propithecus coquereli (assembly GCF_000956105.1). Taxonomy (NCBI): domain Eukaryota; kingdom Metazoa; phylum Chordata; class Mammalia; order Primates; family Indriidae; genus Propithecus; species Propithecus coquereli. The sequence goes on along the minus strand of NW_012151975.1, from coordinate 237,347 downwards.
GAGTCCCACGTGAGCCCTCGCGGCCGAGGGCTCCCGTGTTGCCCAGCTCAGCCTCCCTTCGGGGCCCCATTCTCTCAGGCGGTACTGGTAGGGTTGAACCAGAACAGCTTGAGACACGTGGGCAGCTCCCTGTCCGTGCTGCATCAGACCTGCCCGAGGGCCTTGTCGGAACACAGACCCACCCCTAGGCCCACCCAGAACATGTGACCGGGCCGGTGAACCAGCATCTCTGAGCCCCCGAAGTGCCGTGGGCCTGGGAACACGCTTCCGTCACAGGACAAAGGGAAGGCATGTGCCGGCACCTCGGAAAGCGACTGGCTCTGCTTCTGGCTAGGTGGGGGGCCTGGGCCACCGCTCCCCAAACTGTGGCTCCTGTGGGGTTACCTGGGAACCCCGAGAAGGCACATTCTGGTTCAGCAAACCACAAAGCTTCAGCGCAGCGGCGAGGAGCCCCCCCGGCCCCGTCACAGACACGGGAGAGCGTGACCACCGAGGACTCAGGGTCGTGCTGCAGCCCTCAGAGCAGGCGGGTCCCCGGCCAAGGGACGAGAAGGCTCCGGCCCCTGCGCCTGCCCTCGTCTGGGACCGCCAGGAAGGGGACGCAACCGGCCTCCGGTCTGAACAGGACGACGGGGCCACGCACGGCGCCGCTCAGGGAGACGCGTCTCACTGCCCCCTGGCGTCAGGCAGGCGCCCACCCGCTCCACGCTCGGGTTCGCTGCACACACGTGCGGGGAGGTGTCAGCACCCGGCCCTCCCTGCTCACACCTCCGTCCTGCGCGCGGAGGTCAGATCCCGGCGAGGACAGGGGGGCGTGAATTCACTCCTGTGCGTCCTGTTGCAGCCTGTGCGGAGCCTCCCGCCAGGGTCGGAGGTGTTTGCTGTTTCAGGAATCACAGAGTGGCGTAAGGTCGGAGGAAGGCGGCTGGCGTCCTGGGGCCAGGTAGGCCTTAGATGGCGGAGAAGGCACCAGCCGTGACCCCGCCCAGGCCCGAGAGCCAGTGCAGGCTGCGGGTGCCTGGGATGCGCTGCCGGGCCGTCCTCCGCGGGCAGGGGTTGGTTCTTGTGTTGAGGGCGGCCCCGCTGCAGCTCAGGGCTGGTTGGTGCCGTTTCTCATCAGAACCGCTGCGAAGGCACTGCCGGCCCCTGGTGCTCTCTCACCCCCACAGGAGGGTCTGCGAGACCCCTGCTGCTCGAGCCACTTTGCCCTTCTTTCAAAAGCAAGGTCAGAAGAGCTGCCCACTCATCTACTCAGTCATCAACCTGTCTTCACTGAGCACGGCGAGGCCAAGTGCTGCCCGAACCAGCCGGGGGAAGAGCCCGGCGGGGTGGAGGCTGCCGGGAGGAGCCGCTGGAGGCCCCTCTGGCCCGTGGAGGCTCTGTCCTGTGTGGGCCTGCCCTGGGGGCAGGGGGATAAACTTCCCCAAGGGGTGTCAGAATTCTACCTATAGAAGACGCGGCAGCACACGCCCACTTGCACCAGAAACCCTGCTGGACAGGGCGGGGACGAGGGGCGCCGGCCTCTGCTGGGAGTCAGATACGGGGCTCCCGGTGACCCAGAGGGTCCCGGCAGCTCTCTTCCTGCCTCATCCACCCTGGCTGCCGCCCGACGTGCCTAGAGGAGGTTCGAGGCAGCGTCCTGTGCCTGTTTCTGTCTCCAGTGAGCACAAGGAAGATGCTGGAACCACCTCCACGGGTGGGGCACCCAGCAGGGCCGGACCCTGGGTCCACTGTGTACCCCTAACACGGAGAAGTGGTGGCGGATCTGGGCAGTCTACCTGCTGGGCAGGCTTTTCCTCCTCCGGAGCCTCCTGCCTGGGGCAGGTGAGGCTGGGTGGGCCCGGGGAGGCCAGGACCCACTCTCGGGTTGGCGCAGCATCCACGGGTGGTGGCCGGAGGGATGGCTGGCTCGGCTAGCCCTGCCCAGGACAGGGCCCAGCACGCCAGGCTCATGGGCGTCAGGCACTCTTGTCTTTTCTAAGGTGACACGTGACCTTAGATCTGAGCAAAAAGTGGGAAAAAATGGGGAAAAGTCATCACTTGCTGCACGACAGCTCCAAGGGGTCTGGGGCAGCCAAGAGGTGGCATGTGGTCCCAGGGAGGCGGCCAAGACTGGGGAGGGGAGGCCGTGTGGGGAGACTGTCTCGGCCCCACGAGACCCTGGCTGGGCACCCGCCGGCCGGCCCCCGCCAAGCCCACCTGCACCTGCGCAGCCCTGGCCCCGTGGACACGGCAGAGCTGGGTCACCACTGGGGCCACCTGCCCAGAGCACCAGGCCAGGAGAGACGGCTCCTTCTGACGCCAGCAGAGGAGCAGATGCGGCCACAGCCCTCCCGCCGAGGATGCCTCCCAGGCAGGGGCGGCCGGGGCTTCCCACCTGCCCTGCAGCGGCTGCAGCCACGAGAAACTCCAGCACCCGTGTCTGTGGGGCGGCCGCTGGCTCTTTAAGAGAAGGGAGACTGTACCCTCCAAACCACAGTTCTAGAAAGGAAGGGCTCTGCTTCCATGTTGCCAAGTGCACTAAGGCTTGGTGGGTGCCAGCCCTGTGGTGCCGGAGACCACACGGCGGGACACGGGCTTTGGTCCCTGGCGCTGACCCACCGACCCACCTCCAGCTGCTGGGCAGAATCCGGCCTGCACCAAGGGCCAAGGAGGGGACCTTTTCCTGCTGGAAGCTGCATTAATTTAGCTGTAATCAAATAAGACCACATTCAAGAAACTCCAATTAGATACACTTAAAAATGTTCATTATTTTGTAAAAATCTAACTACTATGTACTTAATAATTTCAAAAAGTGAAAACTATTTTTCACTAACCTTTTAATGACTTCATTTTGTCTGCTTTCTGTTGGAAAGCATTTGAATATTTGGTTGCAGCGTGGAGGTCACAGTGTCAGTTGATCCTCTAGATGGTATCGGTCATTTGTGATCTTAAGGGTGTCTTGACTTGGGTCAGGTAGGAGAATGTAGATTCGCAGTAATAAGTGGTTAAAAAGCAAGAAGGCGTTTTTTGGGCATGTTGCTGAAGGTGTGGATATTCTACTGCATTTTTCCATATTTTAGTTGGATCTTTCTTAGCATCAATGAGTTTAAAACATCATCCACTGAGAGCTCAATCAAGTCCCTCTGTAGTTCTTTAGGTGCCTTGGTGACATCAACTAGGTGAGGCTGAAATGCTAATTTGAGTGTGATGTCATGATGCTCAAAGTCAGTGAAACTTTCTTTGTATTCTCCAATTAATAGGTCTATAGCAGCTGCGTATTCTTTAAATGATTCATATATATCATCCTGCTCATAAATGACCTTTGCTAACTGGGGAAAATCTTCATCTGAAATTTCCTTTTGAAGAAGAAATGTTTTGAAAAAAGATAACTTTTTTCAAAATGTTTGGAGTTTTTGGTCACATATCATATGTAGACTTAGTGTTACCTTGCAAAGAAATATTCAAGTCCTTGTGATTTGACATGATATCACACAGAAATACTGCATTCCTGTAGAAATCTTCTTTCAGTAATTCACACTGCTAATTCTGTTCTTCATAAAATTTAACTATCTGTTCTTGCAGAGATAAAATTTCGGCTAACACCTGTCCCTGCGACAGCCAACACACTTTAGAATGACGTGGCAAATCCACACTGAATACCTCATGGTTCAACTTTAGCATGTTATGAAACTGACAATGCCCTGTTGCATTTGCACGAATATAGTTACCAGCACTTATAACTTGCGTCGAAGTGTCACTTAGAATAGCAGCTTCAGCACAGAGATTTTGCTTATGCGAGATACAATGCAATGAGAGCATCTGGATCTGTCAATACTCTTTTTTTATCTGTGCAATAAACCCTTCATGTTTTCCTGTCATGTGTCTGTACACACACTCACTACATTTACCAAATTAAGTCCAACTTCATGACATTTGTTTGTTTTTTTTTTTTCTTTTTAGAGATGGTCTCGCTCTTGCTCAGGCTGGTCTCGACCTCCTAAGCTCAAGCAATCCTCCCGCCTCAGCCTCCCAGAGTGCTGGGATTATAGGCATGAGCCACCACACCCAGCCCATGACATTTATCTTGAAAGCTGTTGAAGAGATCTATTCCCCATGTTCTGCTCACAAGAATGCCCAAAGCGAGTAACTCTCCGTAGCAAATAAAATCTTTTGTTATGACCCGAATGAAGCATAAAACCTGCGCTGAGTCAGTAGTATCGGCTGATTCATCCAAAGCAATTGAAGAATATATATTTTCCTTTTGAGGTATTGCATGAAGTTGCTCTGTTAAGTTGAAGGCTAAGTCACGCTGCCCATCAGTTATGGTTCTCCTTGAGAGAGGCAGTTGTCTGTACTTTGAAACGTTGTTGGGGTCTGTGTCCTACAACTTTGACGATGCATTCTTTCACAATTCTACATCACTGATGGTTTCCCTTTTTCTCCCCGAGTATATAAACTACTTTATAAGTTGCTTCAGTGGCATTATTTCCAGGTCTTATTGCTGCATGAAAGAATTGTCTTTGCTTTTGATTTTCATCTTTTAATTTCTGCAATTCAAGCTTTTGTGCCGCTCCCTCTAATTTAAAATATTTGTGGAAATTATGAGCGTTGTAACGCTGATGAGCAATGATTTGCCTTAATGTTGACATTGCAGTGTCGGAAAGCAAGCAAATCATCTTATCTTTAGTAGAAACAAGATAATACTGTAATTCTCAATCCCCATTAAAAAATCTGTTTTCTTCCTTCAGGGTTCTCTTGGTCTTCTTTGACACGACGGGCTGTTAAGCAGATAGAATTAAAAAATATTGTCAAGCTGTGTAACTATACAAATTCCACTTCAAACAGAAACACAGCGCGCTGTTGTCAAAAGCTGATAACAGACGTGCTCGACCCGCATAAGCTCTCGCCAACCAGCCTCGTGCGGCGGTGGCCCCGGTCAGGCGGGAAGCTGGAACCGAGTCAACTGTCAACTCAGCCCTTGTGGCTGACTAACGTTCTAACTGTGCTGGTCAACCTGGGAGGATTATTTAGTTGAAACTTATTTTATTCTTTGGTATTTTAAATACATTCATTTTGAAAATAAAAACATAAAGGACAAACAAAAATGTATTAATAAAAATAAGAGGATTTGTTCTGTAAAATCTGGATTTAGTCAAAAGGCCGCACTCAAGGACCTAGAAGGACCTAGAAGGCCGCAGGTTCCCAGCCCGACCCAGGCGCTGCCCGAGAGCAGGCACGAGACCCCCCAGCCTGTCATCTCCGAGTGGGGCCAAGGGCCCGCTGTGCGGAGCACACAAGGCTCCCTCGGGGGGGCCCGGGGTCTGCAGGGCTGGGGCTGTCCAGACCAGAGCTCGGAGGGGGACAGGAAGCCGCCAAGTGGCAGTGCCCGGAGCCCAGCGGCCCTGGCCAGACGCCAGGCAAAGCGTGGGCAGAGCCAGCGCGCCCGACCCCACTGACCCTGCAAGCTGCGGCGCCAGCACCAGGCACGTCTGGAGGCGGGACGGCCGTCCCCACGAACGAACGCCGCAAGCGCGGGCTGCGCACTGGCTCCGGGGGGGGAGAGGCTGTCTGGAACAGCAGAGGGTGGGCGGCCACCAAGCATCGGCAGCAAAGGGGTGCAGGGAGCAAGGCACGCCCGGCACCGTGAGGGAAGGGGCTTGAGCCGGGCCTTGAGCCGGGCCTTGAGGGCAAGTGCAAAGTGGACCCGCATCCACTTGAAATCGCCAGGGGCCGTGAGAGGCCCGTCTGGACCCAGGGAAGATGACACCGACTCAGCGCGAGCCCAGGCGCCCAGCCCTGAGACGGGCAGCACTGGCCGCGTCTGCTGGCTGCCCTGCTGGGGGAGGAGAGGCGAAAGCCGCTCGGTCCGGGGCTGCAGGTGGCCCTGGGTTCGGAGAGGAGGGCCGTGCCCAAGCCGCTGTCTAGAGAAGAGCCGCTGGCCCTAGCAAAGCAGACGAAGACAAAGTCTGTCGCAGCGCTGAGTCCCCAGCCTCATGGGTAGGGAGCACGGAAGGGGCAGCTGATTTCACGCCCAACATCTTGAGCTTAAGCTGACGCCAGATTTTCTAGAGGTGTCCTGTAAGCCAGCGGTCCCCAGCTTTTCTGGCACCAGGGACTGATTTCATGGAACACAGTTTTTCCACGGACTGGGGTTGGGGGGGATGGCTTCAGGATGATTCAAGCACATTAATTTATTGTGCACTTCATTTCCATTATTATTACATTGTAATATATGGTGAAATAATTACACAACTCGCCACATTACAGAATCAGTGGGAGCCCTGAGTGTGTTTTCCTACAACTAGACGGTCCCATCGGGGAGTGACGGGGACAGTGACACCTGAAGTGTGTTGCTTGCCTCCAGTCTACTCGGAAATCCCGTTCTGGCTGCTGTCACTGCAGAAAACCATGATTCACAGAGATAGGATGTTGGAAATGGAAGCTGGCTTTGCAGTGCTTTTGTGGCAATCTCAGGATATTCCGCCTTGACTTTAACCAGAACGTGTGGAGATTTGAAATCGTCTCAGACATACTTTTGAGACCACCGTCGTTTGCGATCTCAAGCAGTTGATCGTCCTCTAGCACCAACAAAGTCGATTCACCTGCTTTATTCACTGATGGGTCGCAGGTCCATCCTTCCCAGTCCGGGGGTCTCTTGGGGTTGGGCAGTAATGCTCACACTCTTGAAAGCTGAGACAGGTGATCACGCCCCAGCTGGGAGCGAGAAGCCCCTGGCTCAGTCTCTTCCAAGATCTCTGCTAATGTTTGGAACATGTCAAAAGTCCCAATGTTCACTCGTTGCCCCGTAATTCCAGTTTGGCTTTGAATGCAGCCACTCTATCTGCCGACTTGAACACAATTGTTGTTCTCCCCTGAAGGGACAGATTGAGTTTGTTGAGCAGGTTGAATGTGTCACACAAGTAAGCAAGTTTTGTGACCCATTCTGTGTCACGGAAATGTGCTGCCAGTGGTGGCTGTTTTTCTAAAAGAAATCTCTGAGCGGCTCTCGTAACTCAGAAACTCTGGCCAGTGATCCACCTTTATAAAGCCGTCAAACTTCTGTGCGTAAGAGAAGACGTGTGCTCTGCGTCCATCCCCTCACAGAGCTGCGTGAACAGACGTGAGTTAAGGGCATGCACTTTAATGTGGCTGATGATTTTAATCACATCCTGCAAAACGTTGTTTAGTTCAGGTGACATTTTTCGGCTAGCCTGCATTTCTCTGTGGATGGCACAGTGTGTAGACTCACATTTAGAAATGACCTCCTTGACCTCAGTAGTGAAACCAGAAAGCCGTCCAGTCGTGGCAGCTGCTCCATCCGTGCACATACGACACAAAATGACCCATTCGGTGTTCCTGATACATAATCATTCCAAGAGTTTGCAGCTGTGGTGTTGGTTGGCAGCAAAAGTGCACATAACATATCCTCATGTACATCCTCCTGAAAAATATATCGCGCAAAAACAAGCATTGTCGCCTTGTTGTCAACATCGGTAGAGTCGTCAACCTGGATTGTGAACCACGGTGACTCATTAATCCTCTCTAACAGTTGTGCCTCAGTATCCCCTGCTATTGCATCAATCCATCTGGTTATAGTGGTAGCCAAAAGGGGAACAGGTGCCACCTTTGGAACTGCAGCCTCTCCTTGAAGTTCACGGCCCATGTCCTTAGCAGCAGGCAGGACCAACCCTTCACCAACAGTAAAGGGCTTCTTAGCTTTAGCAGTGCGGGTAGCCGCTAAGAATCATGCTCTCAGTGCAGACACGTTTGATGAGGTGGTGGCCTTCAGTAATTGCTTCTGTTCTTCATGTTCATATTTTTCCTTTTGAAAAACTCCAAAGGCTTGTCTTTTAATGCAGGTGCTTGGTCTCCATGTGGCGAAGCAGTTTTGAAGGTTTCATGGCTTGATTGGATAGCCGGTCACCATATACAAAGGGGCTTGGAGAATGTGAATCACCTGTTGCAATGAACCTGTAATTTAAGCAGGACTCTTGGTATTTTATTTTAAATGCGGCTTTCATTTTGTCGGCAGTCTTGGGGTCTTCTGCTGTCTCATCATTGGGTCTTTCCCCCTCTTCAAAGCAGCTCTCCAGCGACGTTTGCTTTTTACTCATTTTGCTGGGATTAGCTGTGGGCTCAGCGAAACTGTGACTGAGACAAGTGCGCAGTGCAGGAAAGACGCGAGGACGAAAGCGGCAAATAAAATAATGGGCGGGCCACACACGGACTAAAATAAGTGTCAGATCCTGACTTAAAGCTGCCACCAGATGCAGCTTAATTGTCACTTGCCACTCGCTGATAGGGTTTTGATATGAGTCTGCAAGCAATTGATTTATTACGGTCTCTGTGCAGTCAGACCTCTCTGCGAATGATGATCTGTATTTGCAGCTGGTCCCCAGCGCTGGCATCACCGCCTCAGCCCCACCTCAGATCGTTGGGCATTGGATTCCCATAAGGAGCAGCATCCTAGATCTCTCGCTTGCACAGTTTACGAAGGGTTCCGCTCCTATGAGGATCTAATGCCACCACCGACCTGACGAGGCGGAGCTCAGGTGGGGACGAGCGTGATGGGGAGCAGCTGTAGATACAGATGACGCTTCTCTCACTCGCTCTCCAGTGCTCACCTCCTGCTGTGCGGCCCAGTTCCTAGGAGGCCACGGACCAGTGCTGGTCCTCAGCCGGGGGTTGGGATCTGAGGTCTGCGTTGTGGTGAACACTGTCAGCGTGTGGGTGTGAAGAGAGGAGCAATGAGCAGGGAAGCGCCCCCAGGAGCTGGGGTCCTGGGCACCCTCGGGCCTCTCTAGCCTCCTGCTCAGACTCTAGCAGACAGCAGGGCGCTGTCTGCGCTCCGGGGTCTCCCTGCAGGACCCTGCGACTGCCAGACACAGGAGCTGCCCCACAGCGCACAGAGAGAGGCTGAGGTGGGCGGCAGGAGGGCACGTGCCTGGAGCACTGGCTCCTCCGAGCGCGGGACGGCGGAGCAGCATTGCTGGGTTTGAGCAAACAAAGCGGTTCTGAGCTGCCTCTGCAGGGAAGGTGGGCGGCAGGGTGGACCCGGAGAGACTCTGGCAAGAGGGATTCGCACTGCAGACATCCACGCGCCGTGTCTGTCACTAGCGGAGCGCAAGCAGTTGGCTCCCGAGGACCTGGGATCCTGTCCCACCTCCCGGCTCCACCCCCCAGTTTTCCCCAAATGCGCCAGGACGAGGCAACGGTGGCCACACTTGCAGGGACAGGCCCAGATGCCTGGCCCCACTGGGGCACCAGCCGGACCCAGTGTCTGGCTCTGGCCAGTGGAGCCGCCCGGGTCAGCCGGACGGGCCGGGGCTGGGAGAGCAAACGCGGGGCTCACGGGCCAGGCCGCTGGCTCCGTGCTGTCTGCAAGAAGGGCTGGGCCTTCCAGGAAGGGGCTTCCACCACGAAATCAGAAAAGGAAGTCTCAGGAATTCTGCAGAGAAATCCAGATTAAGGTATGTTTAAATATCACAGGAAATTTGGATGACAGTTTTCATAATAAAACGTGGTAAAAGACCTCTGGTGTTTTAAGGCCATGAGAGAATTTACACTGAGTCTACGAACAGATCTGGAGGGAGACAGACCTGGCAGAGGGACATTACTTTTAAAAATAAAAGTGACCCTTGGCTTTGTTTTTCTGGTTACTTTAACTGTTGCATCTCTCAAAATATACATGTATTGTGGTATAACATACACGCAGTAACATGCATGGCTCCGTGGGGTATTGCGTGTGTGCATATGTGTGTAAGCACCCTGAGGCTAAGATAGAATATTCCCGCACCCCAGAAAGCTCAACACATATTTCTACTGAAACAGAGGTAGGAAAAGATAAACGAGCAAAGAACTCCCCCCGCCAAAAAAAGAAATTTTAAATGACCTATATTTTCCGTCTCGCCAGCAAAATCCGTGAGAAGTCAGACGGTGCCTCTCATGGGCTGCGAGGAGGGACGTGCAGGTCACAGACACCATCTCTGCCCACGTGCGAGATGCTCACCCACACGTGTGTGCACACACACTCATTCACGCATACAAACATCACGCACGCCCAGTCACACATGAGCACACCACACACATTCACACGCACATGCCTGCACACACATACGTATGCACAACCACACACAGACACATACACGCACACACGCTCACATATGCACTTGCACACGTGTGTGTACTCACACATTGGCTTGCACATCTAGAGTCCCCAGGTTGTCGTCGCAGGTAAACCAGACAGGGCTGCAGCACTGCTCCACAGAGCCGGGGCGCCGACGCCCCGGATCCCACTCGGCTCCCCGGCTGCTGAGGGCCCGGGGCCTCCACAGTCGTTTGTGCGCCGTGCGGCACACAGACAAGCATGGACCTTCCCTGACGCCCATGTCGTGTCAAATAAGTAACAAGAGCAAAAGAATGCCAGCCAGCCTCCGCAAAACAGACGCCGTGCAGAGCCGGGGCGGTGGCCGCTAGCCTGCGGGCGCCACCTGCAGACACTCCAGGGCGGCTCCACATCGCGGGGTCTCAGAAGGTCCTTGCTGAACCCATGGCTAACTGTGGCATCTCTGAAAAACATGCGTGTTGTGGCGGGACACATGCCGCAGCGTGCACGGCTCAATGGCGTGTGACTCAGGACAGCCCCAAGTCAGACATGGCCCTGGGGACGGTTCCTCGTGGCTCGGCTTGGATGGCAGAGTTGGGGTCTGCAGGGCCAGGCAGGCCAGGGGCCGGGGGGCGAGTGGGGCGCAGGGCCTGGCCCCCAGGTGGAGGCTGTTTCCCAGAAAGGCTGGGAGGCAAAGGGCAGGAGGAAGAGATTAGCTTCACAAATGTTACTCAAGATCATGACTCGGCTTTCCCCGGCTCCCGACGGGGCGGAAGCGTGTCTCTGCCTCACGCCGTGCACGTGGCTCCCTCTGCGTGCCCGCCCTCGGTGTGGCCTGGAGGACAGACGCGGGCACCTCCACGGCCCGCCCGCCCGGCCAGCCTGGGAGCAGGATTCGGGCTGTTGCTGGAGAGGGTCCAGCCGCAGGGGTTGTTGGGAGGAGGGGCTGGCACAGGTGCCACTCAACCTGCCCTGCACCCCAGATTTTCACGGAAGTGGAATTAGGTTAAAAATCGACGTGGGGCTGAGTGTGGGGCTCAGGCCCATAATCCCAGCCCTTTGGAGGCCGAGGAGCACTTGGGCCCAGGAGCCGGGGTTGGCAGTGAGCTCTGACTGTGCCGCTGCACTCCAGCCTGGGCAACAGAGCCAGACCCTGTCTCAAAAAAGGAAAAGATCAGTGTGGGGTGGACTTCAGAAAACGTGGTCCCCAGGGAGGAGGAAGCACAACCGGGGGCTGGGAGGGGAGGTGCCGGGGACCCTCAGCAAGGCCGAGTCGCCCCCACGGGGCAGCCTCTGGGGAAAGGTTTCGGGGCGAGAGGAAACGCAGTCCCTCCAGTGGTGGGTTTGTATTTATTCATTCTGGTCTTGCTCTGCCGCCCAGGCTGGGTGCAGCCACGCAGGCGGAGCTCACTGTGCACCTCACCTCTGCTCCTGGGCTCCAGCGATCCTCCCGCCTCGGCCTCCCGAGTGGCTGGGACTGCAGGCCCGTGCCACGCCCAGCTGGTTTTTAAACCTGTGAGAGCAAGCCGACCTCTCTGACAGTTTTGCTTAAAGGCCCAAAGTCTTTGTCACTCAGGCCCAAGCAGCCCGTCGGCCTCCCCTCGGCTGCTGCTGCGGCCCCGGGAGCCCTGTGAGCAGCCTGGGGTGTACACAGGCCGCCACCCTCAAGACCACCCCGCAGAAGGCTGGTCCAGAAGCTGGGCCGGGGCCCAGATGTGCTGGTTACGCGGCCCCTGGTGGACTTGGGCACCCACCACCCTCCTCAAGGAAGGCTGCACCCGCTGCCCACACCTCGCCTGAGGTCTCTGAGGGGCCGACGGGCTTCTGCCCAGCTGCGCTGCAAGCGTGGCCCTGCCTAGAGGTCCCCGCTCGGAGACTCAGCAAAGCCCACAGAGCTGTCGAGGGAGGTTTCCACACAAACAAGGGTCAGGTGGGCGCTTCGGCCACACCCACCCTCTCTGGGAGAGTTAGAGGGTCGCCCCATCCACACCTCTGGGAGCCCCACAGCAGGTGGCCGGGCTGGGCTGCACTTCACAGCCCTGCAGGCTGCTTTGTGCGCTGAAGGTCTAATGGGTGGGAGCCCTGTTGGCACCTGGCTGAGAAGTGCGGCCTCTCCAAATGGCCCTGGAGAGTGTCAGAGATCAAAGCTGCCGCCTGGGCCCCACAGCCACCTCCAGGGACAGGAATTCACACCTGCTGGGGAGGATGGCTGCTGGCTGAGGCCTCACCTGCAAAGATGGGGCAGTTTGGACCTTGCCGGTGACAGGATGAAAGGCGAAGCTGCCCCCACTTCGCAGAGGGTGGTTGTGAATTCAGTCCGGGCCTCTTTTCACAGGCCTTTGGCTTGAGGCCTCTGATCCCACTTTCCGCAAACGGACGGTGTCTCCAGAGGCCCCAGCAGGGCCCTTCCTCTCACCTGTGCCCGCCGTGCCCCCACAGGAGGGTGGGAGAGAGAAGGAGGGCCCTGTGGGGAGGACGGTGTCCTGCGCGGCGTAGATGCAGAGACGCACGGAGAACTTAGTCTGTTAGCTGAAGTGGAGCCACAGGGGTTTCTTGAGGCCACCAATTTTCCTGAACTTTTCCCATGGAATTGGCGTTAACGAGAGCAACTTCGCGGGCGGGATGGGTGTGCCACTCGGACAAGGCTCTGCAGCAGGGCCGGGGGTGTGGCTGGGGCCAGCCCTGTAGCTCGCACACACTGGGCGCTCAATAAGTGTTCACTGAGTAAATGATTTGACACTGGATGTAACCGCTCCTGGGGGCCGGCCACTGCTGTGGACAACAGTTCACCTGAGACTCTTCAAGTGTTGTGCTGCCAGCGGTTCCTGTTAACTCGGTCGATGTTCCTGCAGTAATCAGTCTTAGCAGCTGGATCTCTTGTTCTACTCGCAACTCTCTCTTGGCTGCGGAAACTTCGGCCTCACTCCAAGCATATTCCGGGAGCTGTGGGCTGCCAAACGCTACCGAAATTCCATTTCAGGGACAGCTGGGTTTTTGTCTACGAGAAATTGTCCCGATAATATGCCACGAACTAGTGAGATAGTTATCGATAGAAAATCTTTCCTAGAATAGACAATTTTCTATTCAAAAATTCGCCAGCATGAACCCATGTACACAGCACTGCCGTCGGCTCTGCACTTCCCCAACAGTTTTCTAAAGCCCGACCGGTCCCCAGAGTGCCAGGGCCACGAGGCCGAAGACAAAGCTGCCCAGGTGGAGCAAACGCAGGCTTCAGGGTCACGCGGTGCTGCCCGCGGCCCCCAGCCTGGCGCGGGGCCGCACCTCCCAGGCGGGGAGGAGGAGAAAGCGCAGCGCTTCCCAGCAGGCACCCCGTGGCTGCGCGCACCGAGGGCACCGGGAGGCCAGGCCCGGCCCAGCGCCCCCTGCACAGACGCACAGAAGCTGCCTGTGTCCGACCCCTCAGCACCCCCCACAGGCCCTGCTCACGCGGGCGAATTAACCAAGGGAGGGGAGGCCGCCCCGGGCGTGGGTCCCTTGACGGACTCTGTCGACAGAGGTGCCGGCCGAGAGTGGGCTGGGCCGTGACACACCTGTCCCTTGGGCACTGAGACGAGACCACCGCTCACTCCGTGTCCCCCACCAAACAGCTGTCAGGCGACGGTGGCTTTCGGCCCCTGTGCCTGGTGAGCCAGATTCAAACAGGTGGTCAATACGGGTTGGAAAATCCCCTATCTCCTTACTGGTTCCCAGAGCTATCCGATTCCCCTCCGTCTTCTGGGAGAACTTTGCCGTGAACAGAAACCTTCAGGTGAGGCTGCCTCCTCTCTCCTGTCCTCCGCGCTGCTCCTCTGCCCTTTGCTGCGAGTCCCCGGAGAGGCTCAGGGAGCTGGGGCCGCTGGGCGCCCGCAGCGTCTCCCCGCACTCAGCTCCTTCTCAGCACATCCGGCCCGAGGAGTATCGTCGCTGCTTTGGGACTGCGGCATCTGCTGGTGACGGTGTTTGGGGACAAAGCCCTTCCCGCATTCAAAGTGCTGTGTAGCTTACAAGTTTTTTTAGAGATGGTTCTTGCTACGTTGCCCAGGCTGGTCTCAAACCGTCCTTCTGCCTTGGCCTCCCAAAGAGCCGAGATCACAGGTGTGAGCCACTGTGCCCGGCTGTCCTCTCTGGAGAACTTTCAAACATAGACGAGACTATGGAGCTGGAGGGAAGTGGAGACCATCTGGTCTGGCGTTCTGGCCAGGGAAGCCCACACAGCCTGCTGTGCTCTGAAGGCATCTACAGGCCACGGTCTCCTGCCAGCTTGTAACGCAGCAGGCCTGGGAATGTGCACGCAGTTCATTCCGATCTGCACCCACGTTGAGAACCGTTGCATAGATAAAAAAAGCAGGAGCCAAGGTATGTGTTCAAACATATTTTGTGACACATTAAGTCTGGTGCAAAAGTAATTGCGATTTGGGACTGTGAACTTTACATCATTATAACCAGGCCCAAACACATCCTTATCAATCAAAACAGGAACCGTCACAATCAACACATTTTTGCCAACGAGAAGTAAGTTTGTTTATTCCTGTAGTGTAAAAATCTGTGCTTTGGGATTCGACAAACTCTTAGAAAGCATTTTCTGCATCCTGCTGGCTGTGGAAGCGTTTTCCCTGCAAACAGTTGTCGAGAGGCCTGAAGAAGCAGTAGTCGGCTGGCCAGAGGTCAGGTGAACATGGCGGATGAGGTGAAATGTCGTAGCCCAATTGTTCAACCTTTGAAGCGTTGGTTGTGCAACATGCAGTCAGGCGTTGTCGTGGAGAAGAATTGGGCCCTTTCTGTTGACAACGCCGGCTGCAGGTGCTGCAGTTTTCGGTGCATCTCATGGATCTGCTGAGCATGTTTCTCAGACATAATGGTTTCGCCGGGATTCACAAAGCTGCAGTGGATCAGACCGGCATCAGACCACCGAACGGTGACCACGACCTTTTTTTGGTGCCATTTTGGCTTTGGGATGTGTTTTGGAGCTTCTTTTCGGTCCAACCACTGAGCTGGTTGTCACCGGTTGTCACATACAATCCATTTTTTTTTTTTTTTTGAGACAGAGTGTCACTGTGTTGCCTGGGCTAGAGCGAGTGCCGTGGTGTCAGCCTAACTCACAGCAACCTCAAACTCCTGGGCTCAAGCGATCCTCCTGCCTCAGCCTCCTGAGTAGCTGGGACTACAGGCATGCGCCACCATGCCCGGCTAGTTTTTTCTATATATTTTTAGTTGTCCAGGTAATTTCTTTCTATTTTTTTTTAGTAGAGACAGGGTCTCGCTCTTGCTCAGGCTGGTTTCGAACTCCTGAGCTCAAACAATCCGCCCGCCTCAGCCTCCCAGAGTGCTAGGATTACAGGCGTGAGCCACCGCGCCCGGCCACAATCCACTTTTCGTAACACGTCACAAATGTTTTGTTGTTGCGTATATGAAGAGAAGATGATACTTCAATTGACAAATTTTTTTATTTTCGGTCAGCTCATGAGGCACCCACTTATCGAGCTTTCTCACTTTTCCAATTCGCTTCAAATGCTGAACAATCTGATTGTAGAATGGTCGGTGTTGGGTTCTTTGGCTACTTCTCGTGTGGTTGCAAGAGGATCAGCTTCGATGACTGCTCTCAACTGGTCGTTGTCAACTTCCGATGCCACTGCGCTCCTCGTCTTCCAGGCTCTCGTCTCCTTTGCAAAACTTCTTGAACCCCCACTGCACTGTACGTTCGTTAGCAGTTCCTGGGCCAAATGCGTTGTGGATGTTGCGAGTTGTCTCCACTGCTTTCCAACCCATTTGGAACTCAAATAAGAAAATCGCTCAAATTTGCTTTTTGTCTAACATCATTTCCATAGTCTAAAATAAGTATCGCATAAACAGCAAGTACTAAGTCATTAGCAAAACAAATAAAGCGAGAAATTCGCACTAAAACGACGTATGACACCACTGTATCTAAGAACGTATTCCAGTACCAAAGGGCGGATGTCAACAATGCCAAAACCGCAATTACTTTCGCACCAACCTACTGTGTGGGGAGCTGCCGCACCTGGCCTGAAACCGAGGCTGGACTATTTTGCCCCAAACCACACACTCAACAAGTGATGAGTCCAGAGTTCTGAGCCACACGCCATGCCCGGGTGTCTGACCCCTCTGTGCCAGGGAAAGGGGACCAATCCGGCACACGGGGAGGGGCCGGCTCAGGGGACGCGAAGGCCACAGAGATCGCTGTGCGTGCGTGTGTGACTCGGCGGGATGTGGAGTCTGCAGCGTCGACTGCATTTCGGTCTCGCAGTTTGATTGGGAGAAGCCGCTGTTTCTGGTCACTGCCTGCAGACTGTCTCGTGTCACCCGAGGAGCCCAGTGCGTGAATCGCTTATTTGGGGTTTAGAGTCAGCCTCTGGCGTGCAGGGGCCGGGCTTGTCCAGCCTCCCAAGGCAGCGCCAACTGCTGCTGCTGAGGTTTGCTCGGCCCCTACGGCACCTCTGAACGTTTTACGCTCTAACCGGGAGAGGCACGAGCCCTGCAGCTCACGGCTGTCGCGTCCACCGCACTGAGGTTCCAGCC
Organism: Propithecus coquereli; assembly: GCF_000956105.1. NCBI lineage: Eukaryota > Metazoa > Chordata > Mammalia > Primates > Indriidae > Propithecus > Propithecus coquereli. The sequence goes on along the minus strand of NW_012151975.1, from coordinate 220,726 downwards.
GGTCCCTAAGGCAGGCGACCCGGCACTGCCCAGTCAGAGCCAACAGCCCGCTGAGATGTCCCAGCCAGATGGCAGCCCTAGGACATTCCCACTGATAAGAAGTCGGGTAACCTCTGTGATACTGAGAAGAGCGAATTCTTCCTCCTCCCCTTCCCGGCACTCCTTGAAGTATCTGAAACACGGGGCACTTCCTCTACCACAGTTATTTTAAAAGGAAAACCAATAAAAACCCTACATAACGCACACTCCGAATGTCGAGTATGTGTCTGACTGTAGACCCTGGAGGTGGCCCTGCGACCCCGCCTGCTGGGCTGCGCACGTCCCCGCTCACCTCACCTGCTCCCGGCCAGACTGGCGGCCACGGCTGGGGCTGCACCTGCTCTGCAGGGCCCGTGTCCGGTTTTCCTGGGATGCCACTGCAGCCCACTCGCAGCCTGTCCCCAGCCCGTCTTCCTCAGCTCGGGGGCTGTGCTGTCCCAGCGCTGGCGAAAGCTGCACAGGCCCCCTTGCTGACAGCCTCGCCTGCCCGCAGAGCGGGTCTCTGTTCCCCTCAGGAGAGATGCCACCTGCGGGTGCTGCCTGGTCCTTCGCTTCCACCGGAGGCGACTGCTGGGCAGAGAGACACCCAGGCCGCCCCTCACCCCCCACCCCCGCGGCCTCCTCCCATCCCCTCCCCCTGCCCGGGCTGTGATGCTGAACTTGACAATGTCTTTTCCAGCCTCCTCACGGGATTTTTCTGTCCAACTTTCAGGGCCCCTTTGCCGTTGAACATTCCTAAGACGGGGCCGTGGGCTCAGCCCAGCCGGTGCACCTGGCGCGGCGCCCGGCACACAGCAGGTGGTGGGGAACGAGGTTTGGCTGCTGACAGAGACACCGAACGTTGCAGATCCAGCCCCAGGGTCAGGAAGGTGCTGCACGCAGTGAGCCCTCCTAGAACACTCTAGAACATCACACAACAAAACGTTCTGCTTGTATAAGCTATGAGCTCCCTCAAACATTTTGAATTTGAAACATGAAATTTTTATCATTTATTAAAATAATTGTAAAGAATGTTGTTTCTGGCCAACGGTAAAGATTTACATTTCAAAATAAAACTGTTATATAACACGTTTACATGGACCCACTGGATTCCAAATGCAACCACTGTTTGAAACCCGCCGGAAATTCCCGGCTCTCCCCTTTTCTCTTGAGTTCATCTTCCCAGCTACTCTCTCCACAGAATTTTACTCCAAAGTGTGTATCTTTAGGCTTTACAAGGTTTTTATGTTTTCTGATCACCCCAACTTATTTTCTTTTTTTACAAAGAAAAAATATACATAATCAAAATTGATTTTAAAAATATCTATTGTCCAGGTTATCTTGGGAAGGTGATAAAAATGTTTGGGAACAAGATCGAGGTGATGTTTGTGCATTTTAACTGCTGTGACTGAACTGTACATCTTTCAATGGCTAATTTTATGTTGCCTAAATTTCACCTCAATAAAAAATAAATCAATTTAAAAAAGTATTGTCACCATAGCCACTAATTCAGAGGTTTTTTAAATCTTTTTTTGACTTGGACCTCTTTGCTGACCTAATGAAACCCAAGGACTCCTCAGAATAATGCACTTAAAGCCAAAAAATAAAATGCATAGGATTAAAAAGGAAACCAAGTGTACTGAAATACACCTATCAAAATAGCTTTAATTATGATATAGCAATGCACATGCTCCTTTAACACATTAACAAGATCTAGCTTGTTAATCCAGTGACAATATAGTAAGTCCAATAAGTATTGCAACTTTGAAGCAGTGCTAAGCACGAGCGATGTTTCAAGTTATCTGCAACAATTGCGCTGTGATCTGGAACTATCTCTGATCTGCCACAAACTCTCAGATACTATAAGACCACGGGTATTTGTTGCTTGCATGTATAAATGGAAGGAAATGCTAAATTTCACTTAAAGGTAGTGAAAGAAAAGATGTAAATTTTTTTCCCAGTTCATGAACATGCTAAATTAAGAACTCCTTCCTCTCTGTTCTAAGTATAAGAAATTTGTTCTGGATTGAGTTATCATCACATAGCTACTAACTTGCTAGTGTATATAATTGAACATAACAGCTATGCTATGCTGTAACAACTGTTATAGCATAAATATGTTATAAACTTTGATAGATAAATAACGTGCAAATTTATGTTAAAATGCATGTCTTAATTAGATGGATGAGGTGGGAGTGTTTTCTCATTAGTTTTTCTGTGGGTGGATAATGCTTGTTAGCAGAATGACACGGAGTTCAGTACCAATTCTCTTCCTAGTGTTCACTTTTAGAGGTTTGAGCACAGAGGAAACTGTGTTCACAAAGCAGCCTCATTATACAACAGAACTCAGTTGTCCGCACTCCTCCAGAGTGGTGTGTCCAGAATGCTGTGGCAGCGTAACAGCCAAGTTTATTTGTAATGCTCTATCAGCTGACAGCTCAGCGTGAACCACCTTCAACTTTGATAAGAGAATTGGAAGCCAACTTTCTTATGAAAGGTCTGTTTATTAAATACCACAAGACTTAGCAAACATCCCTTTACTCTACCTTTCTACTGTCCCTATTCTACTCTTTCACTTAGAGGCACCTGGTGTCCCCCCGTGGTTTTGTGGGGTGTAAGGCAGAGCTCGAGCCTTGGTGTTGCTGGGTGGGTCGTGGCAGAGGTCGGTGGGCTTGGAGCTGGTGTCAGGAGGCCCCCCAGCCCCTCTGGATCCTGGCCGCAGTGACAGCCTCCTCCTCCCAGGGCTGCAGGGGGCCTGGAAGAACCCACCTGTCTCCAGAAGATTCGCAGGGAAGGACCCAGAATTCCATCAGACCCTGCGTGAGAAGTGACACTTACTGCTGCATGTCACCAGGCAGTGGGGCGATTCATTACACGGCATCATCATTGCAATGCTGAGAAAACCTCCCAGCGAAGCTTTGAGAATAAAACGAGAAAATGCACAGAAGTGCTGGGCTGTGCTCCGCCCCTGTCGCAGGCCCTCTGCCCTAACATGTCAAGGTCTCCACCGGTTTCTGCAGCCTGGCTGCTCGTCTGGAATCCCCTTCCTCCCAGGTTCTTCTGAAAAACTCTGAGTGTTTTCCCTCTGCCCCTCATCCTCCACCCTGACAACCCTGGCAGCCCACACAACACCAGACACCAAAGAGGAGGGAGCGCCGGGGCCCCAGGGAGCCACCACTGTGCCCTCTTCTGGCCCCAAGAAGTTTTGTTGCATTTAAGGGCAGGGGTGGGTGCCGCCAGTCCTGGGAAGCGCTCTGGTCACCAGGTCTGCACTCCCCATTCTTCCCAGCGGGGCTGCCTCCTCCCCAGCCTCCCCTCTGCTGCTGACTTTGTGGGCTGCTCCACTCTGCCTGGGACAGCAGCCCAGCGCTGAGGTTCTAGCCGCCAGGTAGCCACTTGGGACTCTCTGCGCCCAGCGAGCTCTGCTGTGGCTCCCGCCCGCCAGGCTCCCAGTGTTGGTCTAATAAACACAGACGCTCTTTCCTCCCTCCAAGGGGAGTTACATTTGCCATCGCGGCATAATTCATACTTGCCGGTCGGCTTCTTCTAACTGGTTTAGGACACACAGCCTCCTCTGGAGTCTGGGACCTGTGCTTCTCCCATCACTGACCTCAGCCACAGCTAGAACACTGAGTAGGATTTAGTTCGCGCTCCCCCCTTCTCTTTCTCATTTTTAAATTTCCCCCAACAACTTCTCCAGGAATAAGGAACTCAGAAGTTTTGGAGGCAAAAGTCCTGCCACGGTTCCTGGCCCCACTCAGACAAGCTGAGCAAACCTGAGCAAGGTCTCCCCAGCCTCAGTTTCCTCATCTGTAAAAGGAGGGAGGGGACAGTTCCCTCCAGGCGCGGAGTGAGGGTCGAAAGAGATGCAGGCTGTGAGGAACAGGCTGTGTGTCCCTCCAGCAAAGGCTGGCTCCCCCTCCTCCCTCCCCTCCTCTACCTCCACCCCGACACTCCTGCCCCAGCCGCCTGCCGTCCACCTGCATCCACGCTGGGGCCGAGTGTGCAGAGACTGCACGGAAGAGCCCTGCGGCACTCGCTGCCCTTTGGGCTGCCCTTGACTCTGCCGTGGCCCCGAGGTGGTGGCCCAGGGCTCTGGGGAGCAAGGTGTGGCCAGCTCCTCGGTGCAGGCAGCAGCTCGAGACAGGCAGAGAAGGCCAAGCAGCTGGCACAGGAACAGAAGCCAGGAGACATGCGGAGAGGACAGGCAGTGAGAAGGGGAACCGGGGCGTGGGGGCCCCTTGCGAGGGCTGAGAGGGCTGCACGCAGGCTCGGGGGCCCCCTGCAAGGCCAGGACGCCCGGGTGGCACGTGCGTCTCCCCACGGAGATCATCTTCCTTCCTTACCCGAGAACTCCATCCAGGAGAAAAACCACAGCCTGTCTCTTTTCCTTGCAATCTGAATGAGCTCCAGTAGCCCAGGCGAGAGGATTGGGACTTAACCAAAGGAAAAAATAATCCCTCTATGTCCAAAGGGTTTCGGTTTCTTTTTTTTTTTTTTGAGACAGAGTCTCACTGTGTTGCCCGGGCTAGAGTGCCGTGGCATCATCCTAGCTCACAGCAACCTCTGACTCCTGGGCTCAAGCGATCCTCCTGCCTCAGCCTCCCGAGTAGCTGGGACTACAGGCATGCGCCACCATGCC
>NW_012151975.1:204535-215296 GCF_000956105.1 Propithecus coquereli | reverse complement strand
AATACGTGGTTTGATAGAAGAAAAAGACCTAGTGCTAGACTAGTAGGTGACTGTAGCTTATAATGATCTGTTGTATATTTCAAAATAGCTAGAAAAGAATTCAGATGGTTCTAGAATAAAGAACAGACATATATTTAAGGTGATGTATATCTCGAGTACACTGATTCGATTTTCACAAATTACATGCATATGTCAAATTACCACCTGTACCCAAAACTACATACATCTACTGTGCATCAGCAAAACAAATACAAAGTGAAGACTTTTTCAGACGCACGGAGGTTGAAAGAATTCATCACCAGCAAACCTACACTCTAAATCTGTATGTATCCTTCAGTATTTTTCCATGCTCATATAATCATACACAAATATAGGTGCAGATATCAGGAGAATCATCTAAGCCCACAATGTTCCCTACCGATCCACTCGGCAACCTCCCCAAACAGTTTTTTGCTTTGATCCCTCTAAGAAACAGCTCTGGCCGGTGGCCAGTGAGACGCGTTTTTTCGCAGAGCAAAGGCAGCTCCCCGATGAACGGCGTGGGAGGTGGGACTCGTGGCTGGGGTTGCGGGGCTGGGCGTGAGAATGTGAGAAAGGTTAACGCGGTTATCTTTGGTTAGTGGATGCATTTGCTTTCTTTTTACTTATAGGTATTTTCTAAACTTTCTAGATTAAACTTGTATCTTCTGGGTCATATTTCTGGGTCTTTGCTATATATATGTTTGTGTGTATATGTATATTAGGACAGGTATCGATATTGACATGGTATTAATACATCAAAAGTTGAAAAATATAAAAAGGAAATACATTGGCCGTGATTTTAACCTCGACAGCATAACATGGGACATTGAGTTCCTGATTCTGTTTGCTTAGGTGCTAATCCCGGTGTAGACTGCGGTGGTTCTGTCGGATGGACTGAACAAGACTAGAACCCAGACTCTGTTTCCAGAGTTTATATTTCACTGCAGCTTCAGAGCTTATGCCCAGATGGTATTAATGGGAACACCTGAGCACACCAGAAAGGATAATCAGAACCACAGAGAAAGAAACTTCTCCTCTTAGAAGAGTGACAGTATCTTCTGCCTCAGAAATGCGGACATGTGGTCCCACTGCTGTCACTGCACCTGCTAAAACCACGAGGGAAGACACTGCGTAGGGCTGTCCCCGGCTACCTGCAGGTACGTTCCCAAGCTTCCTGGCCCCTGTCGGGGTGCACAGGAGAGCGTGAGGGGTCCAAGGGAAGGCCAGGGGCCTGGGGGGTCTCAGGCATAAGTGACCATGATTACAATGCATATGTGCAGAAATCTGTAAGCTGGGCGGCGTCACCCGGCAGCCTTGGAGAAGCCGGCGGTGCCGTGGACCAGGCCAAACATCTGTCGGGCCAACAGGAGCGACCCGAGCACAAAGACTATTTTCACTCAGGTTCTCCTCCGGGCTCAGCGGGTGACACCCAAGCTGCTCAGCCTGCCTTCCCTCGGACGCTGAGACTCCACAAGGGGTGCCCACCTGGAAGACCCCAAACCAGCAACCCCAGCACAAAAGAAGGAGGAAACAAAGTGTGGATGGAAAATTCAGGCAGAGCCACATCCTGGTGATGTCGGAACTTCCCACACGCTCACGGAATCGAGAAGCAGAATTTCAGAGCCATTTGTTTGTGTGGGAGAAACGCCGACCCCAAGAACTGGCAGATCTGGCCAGTTGAAGTCTTCCTGCATCACTGTTCTGTTCTTGAGGCCAGAGCTGGGCTGGAGGGAAGAGGAGAGCCCGGGTCTCTGCAGAACGAACTGAGCTCAGAGACGGCCAGAGCCCAGGCCTGGGCCGCAGCCCCTTCTCACGGAGACGCCCATGTGAGGACACCCGTGCTGTGTGCAGCTCTGCCTCCGCCTCCGACGGGGTGGATCCTGCCCTTCGCCTGCCCTTCGTGTCCACGGGCGGCACAAGGTGTCCCCTGGGGCTGGGACGGGGCAGCCGGAGTCTCCCTGCTTCATGAAGGACAAAACTGAGTCCCAAAGCAGCTCAGTAAGTAGCCCGAAATCCCTCAGCGGGTGGGTGGCAGGTTACATTGTGCTACAAACCTACCAACAAAATTAAGATCACCAAATGACATTTATTAGGCGGCTTTTGGGGCCAAGTCTTTATGCATTTAGTCGTAATACCCTCCACAGTGATTTTGAAATACGGCCACAAATTCTTTGATGTTCCCCCCGTCAAGAGGTGGAGTCTGAGTCCAGCCCCGAGTGTGGCAGGACTTTGTGACTCACGTCCCACAAACAGCACGTGAAGAAGGGCAGGTGTGTCACTCCCAAAAGCAGGCAATAAAAGAGCATCGTGCGTCCTCCGTGCTCGCTCCGTGGGCCATCCCCTTGGGGAACCGGCTGCCGTGCTGCGAAGGGTCCTCGTGGGGGGAAGGCCCTGTCCACGGCCGGCACCAGCTGGCCAGGTGTGGGGCTCGGCGCGTCAGTAGCAGATCCCTAGCCAACGTCCAGGTCGAGCCCTCACAGGACTCAGGTCACAGCCGGCCGCACCTCCTGGGAGACCCTGAGCCCGGACCACACTTGGAGACTGTGTTTGAGAACAGCTGTTTATTATTTTCAAACCACCAAATCTGGGGGTGATGTGCCTGCATCCATCTTAACTAAGACACCCACCTTTATCAGTCTTGTGACTATCGGGACGTATGAAATTTAACTTAAACGCCGTCTCCCTTTCAGGCATGTGGCACGGCAGAGACGGGCTGGCTGCTCCCCAAACTCACCTTCCTCCCCCAGGTGCACAGCTGGGACCAAGCTGCGGCCCGCGGGCTGGAGGCCAAAGCACTTGTGCGACTTCCAGGCTGGCTCCTCAGACCTTCCCAGGTGGCTGCTGTGGACCAACCGCGACCTCGAAATTCCCATGTGGAGGGCCTGCCCCCAGTGTGATCAGGGCACTTAGGAGGAAAAGGTGAAGGAGGTCGGAGGAGCAGGGCCCTGACCCGACAGGATCGGTGGCCCTGTGGGAGCGGCGGTTTTGTCTGCAGCGTGCACAGCGAGAAGAGGCCAAGTGAGGACCCAGCAAGACGGCCGCCGCCTGCAACCCAGCGAGAGACCTCCCTAGAACCCGACCGTGCTGACACCTCGATCTCAAACCTCCAGCCTCAGAACAGCGAGAACATAAATTCCTGCTGTTTGAGCCACCCAGCCTGCGGCACTTTGTTGTGACAGTCCGGGCTGACGGAAACAGGCCCTCCACTGTCTCCCTCTTCCCATCTGCCGGCCAGACCCTCAGACCGAGTTCGACCTTGGGGACCGCGTGTGGAAGATGTCAGAGCCCTGTCAGCCCGGGGGCCTGGACGGCCGTGTGCAGCAAAGACCCGCCCACCATGACGCGACCGCGTGTCGGCAACACCCACCGCAAGCTTCACGTGGACCGGAGAGAAACTCCTATCACGGTGCCCCTGAGACTTGCGGGTTTGCCACCGCAGCTAGTGACGAGGTGGCTGTGATGGTGCACGCTGCACGTCATGGCTGCGTCACAGCAGAGCTGCTTTGACCTGCGCCACCATCAGGGAACCACCGCTCCGGTGCTTCGTGGCACTGGGCTGTGGTTTTAACTCGTGCAGACTGACCCAGAAAACAAAGATACACAATCTCTTTGAGAGAGGCACGCTCCAGGGCCCACGTGAGCCCCGGGCTGTGGCTTTGGGGGTGTCTGTCTGACCCTGGTAGGCGCCATCAGACAGCCCAGGGGTACCTCTGACAGCCGGGTCGGAGGGGAGGCAATTGCTGCTCTGTCCAGTGGGGCCGGGTGGGATGTCTCTGTGCTCTCTTTTCCTGAAAGGTGTGATCTCTTCCCTTCTAGGTCCAGGGCACAGGGACACACTCTCCAGAATTCCCAGGGGGAAAAATCCCTCTTCCCCTGTCATTGGGAAAGCCAGCTCCCCCACAGTGCGGTGTGGGCTCAGATTACGAGGTTACCGTGTCCTAACCCCGCGGGCCAAGCGTGTGGTGTGCAAGAACAAGCTGCTGGACTTCAGGCCCCCGCTTCCTCCTCTTCTGTGCCGGGGCGAGATGACAGCATCCACCGCGGTGGAGTGTGGTGAAGATCGGGTCAGACTCCTCGCGTCGGATGAGCAGCGCAGCCCCAACGCACGGCGTCAGTAAGTCAGGCTTCGCCATCATCGCCTGAAGGGGGCGTCAGTGCGACTGCCCACCAGGAACAAGGGGACCGGGCTCTGGAGGGTCCTGCATCCGGTCCTCACTTCCCGAGGAGCCCGGAGCAGCCCTTTCACCCGGGGCGGGCCCTGCTGGCCGCCTCCGACCTCTCACCTGCCCCAGGACAGCCACCCTCCGCCGCCGCCGGGCCACCCACAGACCTGGCCCGGGCAGAGCAGATGGGATACTGGAGACTCACTTTCTGACCAGGCGAGCTGCGGAGTCCCGGGGGCAGGGCTGGGCTGCCGGAGCTCGGGGGCCCCTGCACGGAGTGAGCGGCCCACGCAGGCCCCGCATTGCCCACGCTGGCTCCTGGCACTGCCCGTCGCCCTGTCTCTAACGCGGGCCGGGGCAGGAGGGAGGGCGAGGGGCTGAGCCGTCTCAGGCCCACACAGGGACGGGTCCACGCACGCGCCCCTCCGACCCACCGCCACCCGGCCCCTCTGCCTTCGAAACGCTCTGAGCTCCACGTCCCTCCGCAGCGGCTCTTCTTGCTGGCGCCCAGCCTCTGCGCGACGTCCTCCTCCTGCCAGGTGGGTCCCAAACCACTGCCGACGGACACCGCGAAGCTCACCGCTCCCCCACGTGGAAAGGCCTGGTGGACTCGCGCAGCCTTCGGAGCGCAGCCCAGGCCCTCCACCGCCACTCCCGGTCCTCCCGGCTGGCATCCCGGCCTCCCGTGCCCAGGAGAGTAGCTGCCCGGCCGCAGCCACCGCACCGCTGGGCACGAAACACGGGCAGCCCCAGCCCTTGCCACTCGTCCCTGCCCTGTGCGCCTGCCCCAGAGGCTGGCGGGCCCCGAGTCTGTGCAGGCCCCTCCCCCGCCCAGTGTCACTCAGACCCAGGTTTAACCCACAGGTCAGCACCTGCGTGTGCGTTTCAGCCTATCAACCTGCCGTTCACGTCCACATTCGTTTGTTAAGTGAATCAACAAAGGGTTACTGGGTTTCTCCCACACCAGGAAAGACAAGGGAGAACAGCCACATTTCAGACACTGGATAGTCTAACGAAGAGGTCAGAACAAAACTAAAAAGAGCAAAACAACACGGACACTAAGCGTCACCAGTTCTGTGGGAGTCGGAAGAAGGCAGAAGTTACATTTCATTGACAGTATCAGGAAAAGCTTCACGAGGAGGCAATTTCGTTCACTCAACACAAATTTTTGAGCATGTACTATGTGCCAGGAGCCTCCGCACCTGGGACGGACCTGGAAGAGACCGTGTGGGGGAAACGCGAGGCCGGCGTGGAGGGAGAGGTTCCACGTTCCGATTTTCCCCTCGAGAACTGCTGCCTCCCGGTCACGCGAGTGGATGACGCTGACCCTCCCTTGCGGCTGCAGGCTCCCGCCTCTTCAGCGTGGGCCCGTCGCACGCCCCGCCCTCCTGGTCAGCGCGACGGCAGGGCAGGCCTCACCCGGCTAGAACCGTGGCGGCAGAGCACACCAAGGCAAGCGCAACGGCAAGCAGAAATAGAGGAAAGCCAGTGAGTGGCTGGATCAAGCCTAGTCTGAAGTCCCTTTGCTGTCTCAGTTGTTTTTAGTTGGGTTTTTTGTTGCCTGTAGCCTAAAAAGTGCTACAGACACAGGGAACAGAGAAGCTCAGTCAGGAAAGCAGAGGGAAAGCCCAGGAAGCCACAGATTGTTCCAGAAGATAAGCAAGCAGTAGGTGATAAGCCCAGAAAGGAAGATGTTTATCCCCATTATAGTAAGTCTTTAGATGTAATAATAATAGCAGCTAATGTTTATAATGACCACTTATTACATGTCAGGTGCTGTTTTGAGTTTTATCTATTAATTAGTTCACTTAATCTCATGGGCCAGACACTACATGATGCCAGGCAGGCTGAGCGACCCCCCTGGGCGGCACAGCGACGGACGGGCCAGGTCGCAGCGTGGCCTTCCTCCGGCGCCCGGACTCCTCACCCTCATGCTGCGGTTTGCGGTTTTCAGTGAACGAGAGGCGAAGAGATCTGTAATTTCGTGGGCTCTGGGGTCAGACGCAACCTCTTCCACTTTCTAGCTAGTGTGGCTTTGGGAAAGGATTCAACCTGAGTCCAGGCTCCTCGTCTGTGTGACAAAACAGAATTTCTGTCAGAAACGAGTGAGCGAAACGAAGCATCGGAGCAGCCCGGCAGCACGGGCTCTCGCGCTCTGGCCCCAGCCCTCCCAGCTCGTCGTCCCGGACCCGGGGCCGCGGGGTCAACACGAAGCCCCTGGCACCCGCGGGCGACCTGCCGTGGCTAACAACACCCAGTCCCGGACCTGGAGGAGCAAAAAGCACCTTCCCTTCTCGCCTGCGGTGCTGAGCGCCCCTCCTCCCCGCGCCCGGCGGGAGCTGTCGGCTGTGGCCCCCACAGCCCAGGCCCCCAGACACGTGGCAGGGCTTTGTCCCCAAACACGCCTGCTTTCCAGCTGGATGCAGACACTGTCTGAGCCTGGCCCTCCAGGAGTTTACTGACAGAGCAGGTTGGTAGGGGCACAAAATTTCCATCGCAAGTTCCCAGCCGGCAGGCGGGTTGCTGGCAGCTGGGATGGCAGGTAGCTGACCTGGGCTGGCTCCCGAGTGCCCCTCTCGTGAGGAGGGTCAGGGACACTGTCCCCCACCGTGTCTGAAAACTCTCCTGGACACAAGAGGGTCCACGGCAGGCTGGGGTGGGTGGGGCCGGGGCTGCTGTGTGTGAACGGTCAGAGGCCCCTGCGGAGCGAAGTCCAGGGCGCGCCGTCCACAGCGCAGGGACCGAGAGCAGAGGGCAGGACGCCGGGGGACGCAGAGGCCGCACGGTGACGGCGCGAGTCTGGGCACCAATGCAGGGGTCTGCTCCCGCTAACGTTGCGTTCGGGAATAGTTTCAGGGTCACAGAGAGGTGGCAAGGACAGCACGGACAGTTTCTGTGCACTTTCGCCCAGATTCCCGTACCGCCGAGATCTCGCGGACGCTCGGCGCAGACACCAAACTGGGAGTTATCGCTGGCACATGTACAGCGCGCAGGGCTAACCGTGTTAACGCGGTTAGAACATACACGTGCCAGTGTTAACCCTTGGTCCTAACACGTGAGCCGGCAGGTGCAGGTCTCTCCACTGGAAGTCATTGGTTTTCCTTTCCCTCACTTTGCTCTTCGAAGTGAGTCACTAGCCCACACCTGGGGCCGGCGGGTGTAGCCGCGGGTGCTGTTGGGGGTGCAGAGGCTTTCGAAAGCAGGGACACCTGCTCTGGGGGCCCCGGCTCAGATGATGGCGTCTTGGAGAGCAGGGCCCGCCAGGCTCACGTTTCCTCAGAGCAGCCTGTTCTCAAGCTGGGAAGCCCTGACGTGAGCCCTCGTTGGCACCGGGCCCGGCGAGCGGCAGAGCGGGAAGGTGTGGTGTGTGGAGCCGCCAGCGCCCAGCACGGGGTCTGCGGAAAGGCCCCTTCCCACCGGCCGGACCGGGAGCCCTCCAGCCCACCCCAGACCCCAGGAAGGCGGCCCTCCCTGCAGGACCCCAGAGACCCTCGAACCTCCTGTCCTGTTGGTTTTCTGACCTCGCTGTTCTCTGTCAGGAGCCATGGCGCCCGCAAGGCACCGTCCCCAGCAAGGACGGCGGCACCCCCAGAGCGGCTGCGGGGGATGGGGCTCTGGGAGGGAGGGCTCCTCCTGGCCTCTGGCGGCCTTCTCCTCACCGCCCCCCGTGTCTGACGCCTGCCCTGGCCGTTCTGCTCTGTTCTGGGAAGCTCCCGCTCTCTGTTCCCACTTCCCGTCTGCTGGGTCCCGGTGTCCTCGCAGAATCCTTCACGATGCAGAGTCGAAGTCCCCCCAGAAGCCATGTGGGCTGAGGAGCCCAGGCCCAGAGGCCAGAGACGATCTGTCCCACGTCACACGGCCCCGCGGTGCTGAAGGCGCCTGTGTGGACAGGTGGGGCTGGGCCCACCGCTGCCCCGCACGTGCTCTGAGCACCACGACGCCGGCACCCGTCTCAGTGAGCAGAGCAGGAAGGCCCGCCCACTCAAGCCAGCAGACACGGTGGCAAGGCCGTGACCAGCAGACAGCTGTTGGCAAAACAGGACAGTGGGGGCCTCTCTGAGGAGGTGGCATTTCCCAAACCTGCAGGGGTGGGGGGCGTGTCCCAGTGGGAGGCCCTTCCTGAAGCAGGAGTCGGTCCAGGACCCCAGACAGGAAGCACCGAGCCAGCCCAGCTTGTGTGTCTTCTACCCAAGCCACGCACGCTAGTGTCCCCGGGCCTGCGGGGCCCCACGTCCCCCAACCGGGGCTCGGCTTCCTGCTGGCTGAGGGACGTCAGCGTGCCTTTCCTGGCGTCTGTCCCAGCACTGCGCAAGCCGGGCTGCTCGTGGCTGGGCAGGGGCTGTGGGAGACCAGCGAGCGCTCTGGACAGGGGCAAGATTTTCTTCCTCGCTCAGAAAGCTCGATGGAAAAGGGAATGTGGAGACAGTTTTCTAACCCACACGGCACGGAAGTGTTGGCTGGTGCAGGACGGAGGGTGTGAGACTGAGACGCAGGGGAGGGAGCGAGGGCCTCTCTCCTGTCGCTGTTCTGAGACAACCGGGCTGGACTGAAGCGGGTCCCAGCTGGCGGCAGCCTCGGCCGCCCGGGCTCAGGCTCCCGAGTGGCTGACAATGTGTGACGCGCACCTGGCCCTGCTTTGAATTTTAAGCCTCTTCTTTCCCCTCGTAATTATCGAGCACGTTTGTGAACGTCGGATTCCCCGGAAAATGTGGCCCTAGATTTAGTCTCTAGCGGTCAAATTCTCTAAGTAGACTTTTTCCCCTTTAAATAAATTAAGTCTATTAAAGAACCTGAACGATAGTAAGCCGTCTGGACACACGGCCTGTTGAGGCTGAAAGAAGTGAAGGTTCTGCCACTGGGAAGGCGTCTGGGGCCTGTCCCCGGGACCAGAGCACACGCGACACCGGGGAGGACTGACGCTCCCGTTCTCTGCCCGTGGACGGCCACAGTGCTGTGTCACGTGCGGTTCTGTCCCTGCTTTTGTTTCTGGAGGTCTGTGCGCGGCCAGGGCCGGCCGGTGCAGGAGCACTGGAGCACACCCGCAGAGCTTCCACGTGCTCTCGCGGCAGGGACACCGTGTGCACGCGGACTCCGTGTCCGACAGAGCACTGACGGGGGAGGCCTGACTCACCACGGAGAGCTCTCGGCCACCCTCTCCCTCCGTGGGGGACGCTGCCAGAGGCACCTGGCTGGGCGCGGCTGACGGTTGTGTCACCTAAGAGAGGCCCAAGGCTCCAGGGCAGGGACCCTCGAGGAGGAGCCTGGCTTCTCCATGACGAGGCCGGCACGGAACACTCCGCTCCTCCACTCTCTTTAGGAGGGGCTTTCAGAGGGTCTCTGCCCCTCGATGACTTAAGTGTAGAATTTAGTCTACACTTACGCATGGGTTTTTTAAGGCTTGATGAAGTGTAGGGACCTATGCCGGGGGCAGGAGAGGGTGGGGATTCTCTCCAATGAGCCAGCGCTGGGCTCAGTGGCTGAGGCCTCCCCTGGCGCCACGGAGCTGCCTCCACCATGGAGGAGGCCACGCGGGCGAGACGGGGGTGAGCCGGCCTTGCGAGGCTCCCGCTCGGCAGGCAACGGGTCGACACTATCAGCGCGCCGATTGAAGAGAACAGGAAATGGAGACTTTGACCAGCTGCTTGAATGCAACACAGGCTGCGCGGCACCTGCGGATGCCCAGACGAGCGGACAGGCTCACTGACCTCTGGAAAGACAGCAGAACATAGACAAGGGTATTTCAGTAGCACAGGCTGAAAGCAGCCTTCCTATAAAAGAAGCAAACCCGGAAGTCGTAAAGGAAGGGACTGGCAGATTCTATCACAGGGACACTTAAAACTGCTCTATGAGAAAAGCCCACATAAATGAGGTCTAAAAAAAAGTGTCTACTGGAATAAAATACTTGCAAAGTGTTTGAAGTAAAGAATTAATTTGCATAATCTGTAAATAAATTATTCAGATTGATAGGAAAAGACAACTCAATAGAAAAATGGGCAAATAAAAAACAGGCAATTCACAGAAGACAGACAAAATTCAAATACATACATATACACATATGGACAGGCGCAGTGGCTCTCTGAGAGGTGAGGTGGGAGGATTGCTTGAGGCCAGGAGTTCAACACCAGCCTGGGCAACAAAGTGAGACCCTGTCTCTACAAAATTTTTTTTTTAAAAATTAGCCAGGTATGGTGAGGCAAGCCTGTAGTCTCGGCTACCAGGGAGGCTGAGGCAGGAAGATTGCTGGAGCCAGGAGTTTGAGGTGACAGCTGTGATAGCACCGCTGTATCCCAGCCTGGGTGACAGAGCAAGACCCCAGCTCAAAAAAAGTACATTGTATTGAATCAGACCTACTAAAAATATACATAATATACATACACACATACATACACATGTACATGCAAATCTTTTTTTCCAACCTCAACCTCAACTGTTAATCAGAGGAAAGCAAGTTTTAGAAAAATAAATAAATGGCCAGGTGTGGTGGCTCAAGCTTGTAATCCTAGCACTCTGGGAGGCCGAGGCAGGCGGATTGTTTGAGCTCAGGAGTTCGAAACCAGCCTGAGCAAGAGTGAGACCC
>NW_012151975.1:178085-203090 GCF_000956105.1 Propithecus coquereli | reverse complement strand
CTCTAGGCCCAGATGGTTTCACTGGAGAATTCTATAAAATGTTTAAAGTAAAATTAACACCAATTTTACACATTCTCTTCCAGGAAATAGAAGAGGAAGGAACACTTAACAATTTTTTTATGAAGCTAGTATTTTTTGCATACCAAAGGCAGACAAAGACAGTTTCTCTGTCTACAGAGAAAACCGTAGACAAACATCTCTGATGAATATACACAGAATATTCCTTAACAAAATATTAGCAAATGGAATCCAACAATATATAAAAAGAATCATACACTATGACAAGTGAGGTTTACTTGAGAAACGCAAGGCTGGTTCAATATTCAAGAATTAGTAGACATATCCTACTATGTTAACAGGCTAACGAAGAAAAGTCGCACGATCCTATCAGATGCATAAAAAGCATTTGACAGAGTCCAACACCCACATATGATAAAAATTCCCAGCAAATATTCATAGAACAGAGGGGACATTCCTCAACTTGACAAAGAGCACGACGAAACCCTACAGCAACACTGCACTTGGTGGTGAAGGACAGGATGTCCCCCTAAGGTCGGGGGACAAGGCAACGGCGTCTGCTCGTAGCGTGTTATCTGACACAATCAGTCAGGCCGGAAAGAAAATGAAAGGAACACAGCTTGCAAAGGAGAAATAAAATTGTTCTTCTTCATGGATAACATGATTGTTTACATAGAAAATCCCAAGGGATCTATGAAAAGAAACTCTTGAAATTAATAAGTGAGTTCAGCAACGTCACGGGACACAAAACAACATACAAAAATCAATTATATTTCTATGTACCAGCAACGAACACATGGACATCGAAATTAAGAACACAATACCATTGACAATCACAAAAAACACTGACGTGCTTGGGCGTAACTCTAACAAAAACCTTAGCGTCTGTTTGCCGTGACGACGCAGCACCGAGGGAGGAACAGAGAAGATGAGCGTCCTGTTCAGGGACGGGATGACTCAGCAGAGTGAAGATGTCACGTCTCCCCGGACGGACGTCATTCGACACAATTGCTGTCAAAACCCTAGCAATGTCTTTACCGAGATGGGCCAGACGTGGAGAGACAAAGGGACTTGAGCAGCTAGAACAATCTGGAAAAAGAACAAAGTGGGAGGGATCAGTCTCCCCAGTTTCAAGCCTATCACGCAGTTCCCGGGTGGAGACTGTGGCGGAGGGCGCAGACGGGCGCCCTGACCCCGGATTGCGCTCAGCAGCAGCAAGAAACTCACGACAGGTGGCACAGCCGCCGGGAGGACCTCACAGGGATCGGCTGTGTGAAAGAAGTCGGTCTCGAGAGTGACAGGCTGACTCCACTTACATAACATTCCAGAAGTGACAGTGACAGAAACAGGGAACAGAACCGTGGCTGCCACGGCTTGCGGCAGGCAGAGGGAGGAGACTGGCATGGCTGCGAAAGGGCCACATTGCGTCACTGTCGAGACCTGACGGCCAGATGTCACCGTGGGGAGACGGGGTGGGGGACCCACGGCCTGGTTCTGCGTCACCTCTCACACCGTCATATGTGTGCGAATATACAATTACCTCAAAATACAAAGTTTAATTTTTAAAAGGCTACATACTGTGTTATTTCAATTATTATATTCTGGAAAAGGTAAAATTAGAGGAAGAGAAAACAGGTCAGTGGCTGCCAAGAGCTGGGACCGGGGGCGGGGTCGACTACAGAAGGGCACAGGAAACGTCTGTGGGTGAAGCAACTACTACGTATACCGACCGGTGGTTACCAACCGTGCGCATTCGTCAAACACACAGGACTGTACTAAACGAGTGTATTTCATTATATGTAAATATTCTTGAGTGAATAAAGAAGCAACAAAGTTTAAGGAGGGAAGCGGCATGGTCATATTTGCGTGTCAGAAAGATCACTCTGGCCAGGTGTGGTGGCGCATGCCTGTAATCCCAGCACTCCGGGAGGCTGAGGCAGGAGGATCGCTTGAGCCCAGGAGTTGAGGTTGCAGTGAGCTGTGATGATGCCACTGCACTCCACCCAGGGCGATGGAGCAAGACTGTCTCAAAAACAACAACAGTAACAACAAAAAACAACCGCTCTGCTGGCCCGTGGAGAGTGGATGGGGACCAGAAGTTGCCGGGGTCTCCATGCTGGAGACCAGGGCCTGAACCAGGAACTAAGAAGGGATGGAGACAGGGAAGAGGAAACGGTTTTAATAACTCCCAGGGCTATTTTAGGACAAGAATAAAAAGACAGATGTGGTTCCTCCCCAGAAATTGGGGCCTTTTTATAGGTGTCTGGGTGGATCTTCTCGTCCAGACAACCAGTAGGAAAATGGTAACTTATACAAGGTGTAGAAAGTAGGCACCCAGGGCTGGGGCTTCATAGCTTTGGCTCAAATACTAAGATATTTAAACACCAAATATAAGCAAACATTGTGTAATGAAACGTTTGGTCACAAATTAACTGGTTGGGACTCGGGGTGAGTAATAAACAACACAGAAAAGTAGCGTGTGGGACGGACTCAGCCACCCACATCGACACCGAGAAATCCCGTTCATGGCTGACACGCGCTCCCTTTACCCTTCTTTTAAAAAGTTGGCTAGAAATGGTGTATCTCCTTGGAAATTAGGGCCCAGAGGGAGAAGAGCCTCCACGTCCACCCTAAAGCCAGGACCCAGCTTTCACCCTGGGGGAAGGGATGGCGCTGGTGAGGGCACCCAGCAGTACTTTCCGGCGTCTTCCACACAGTTAGGGCGTCACGTACCCGGCAAGCTCCTCCTTCAAATCAGCATCCCCAGGCGTCCGTCCTCCACACAGAGGGCTCAGGGGACCCTGCAGCAAGACCGCGACGGGAACCCTGTGGGCTGGGACATGGGAGGCCCGGGGCGTCCACAGCTCCTGGGCAGAGCCCGCCTGGGAGGGGGACGTGGGGCCGAGAGCAGCCTGAGTCTCCCGGGCACGGGGAGGGGGAGCCACCAGTGCGCAGCGCGAGAGGAAGCGTGGGCCTTGCGCCTCCGCCACCGCCACCGTCTGGAGCTGCCCCACGGACCACCCCTCCCCCCCTAGCCGTTTTCCGGTAGCTTCTTTGCCTTCACAGGCTGAGAACAATGTCTAAGTTTTTCTTACTGAAAAGCTAGTACATATTAGTAAAAAGAAAAAAACCACCCAGAATCCCCAGCAGCAGCAACATTGACACTTTCAACGTCTTGATGCATTTCTTTCCAGTTCACTGTACCTAATTTCCTATTTCACAAAATCAACCAAACCAAGCATGCGGTTTGTGGCCCAGTTTTCCAATGTAAGAGTGATACTGAGGGGACATTGTACACTGTGCAGATCTACAAATCTGAACTGCTGGGGCGGGAATACCTGCCAGGTCTGACTTCACCTGTGCGGTCACCATGTTTCGGATACTCTGAAATGGTTCTGAATCTAAATCGTACTCTACCTATATTTTTTAAAGTACATCATTAAATGTGATTTAGTATTGGTAACTTTGTAAGTGTTCTGATATAAGTCGGTCCACAAATCAGAAATCAGTTCTTGATTTCTGAACCCAGCTTTGGGGTCTGAAAATACAGCCATCATATCGTGCTGGGCCACTTACGAAACTTCGCACGTGTGGAATCTTAACTGCAAAACGGAGGCAGAGGATGAGAAAAGCAGTTCCCAGATCTCAGGGCTGTTTGCAGCAAAGTGACCCCAAGGGACCTCGGGCAGTGGCCAGGGCTGCCGCTTGAGGAGGCCAGAGAGGGACAAGCCAACCCAGGCCCCGCAAGGCACCGGGCAGCTGCTCTCTCCAAGCTCAGAAAACAAATGCTCAGTATGCAGATCAAGCTCCCGCTGGGAGGGGAGGAGATGCTAGCTCCACGGTTCCTCCAACTTTTTACTGAGAATTCTTTTTATCTTTTCCACCCCCTGCCCTTACCCCACCTGCGTTTGGAAGGTTTTTCCTACAAAACTGCATTTAGTAGCAATGAATTCTTCAGGAATCAAAGACATTTTTAGCTGCCAGCCAAAGTTTTAGTCACAAGAAACCACAGAATTCATTTAATTAATTATTTTAACAAATACTTACTAAGCAACAAGGTAGCCACGGCGCTGTCGCAGGGGTATGGGAGAGGTCCCTGCCCCCCAGGGAACAACAGGCTGTAGTTAGGAAGCCAGAGCTTCCCAGAGAGGCGCCCTTGAGCCAACCTTGAAGGATAAGCCTGAGTTTCCAGGCCCATGGGTGGGGTGGGCTGGGCTGTTGTTACCTGTCTCCCTGTGAGGAAGCCACTGCTTAGGGAGGCCACACAGGCAGGCGGAGACAGGGCAGGAACTCTGGGCAACGATGAGCAACTTGGTATTGCCAGAAAAGTGAGGGACCCAGACCAGGTGAGGGGAGGGAACCTCACCTGAGAGTGACAGGACACCCGCCCGGTGCACCCGTGGCCGTGGCAGGACACGGCAGTCTGAGCCGTGTGGGACAAGCGTGGCCCACGACGCGTGGCTGCGGGAGTGTGCAGCTGAGCACAGGAGCCCACCGGCGCCGGCGGCACAGCCATCCTGCAAAGGCCAAGACGGGGCGCGTCTCCTTAGCCCTCGGCACCCGTTTCTTGTAACTGATGCTTGTTAGATTTTCCAAAATATCACCCCCGACTCCCTTTCTAACCTGATTATCTTGTAAATACCCCAGGGCTCCTTGGAAACCAGGGTTCCCCCGGCACCCGGTCCCAGCTCACTGCTGAGACGGAGCCAGCGCCGGCTCATTCCGGTGGAAATTCACACGGATTCTCTTCCAGTCCGCACCTCCTCTCACAGTCCTGCTTCCTGCAGACTGTGGCACACACACGTGTCACGCCGTACTTCTCCACAGGAAGAGTGGCTGTGGCGACACGCTGCCACCGCGGCACTCGCATGGAGCATTCTTCCTGCAGAATCCTATTCTGGAACGTGGCGGTGGAGGAAATTGAGATAAACAGGCTTTTCCTTTTCTAGACTGTTCTTTGAGATGAAATCTGCCTCAGAAGGCAAGACATTTAGTTTCTTCCTAGAAACTGGTGTCACTTGGGCACCCTGTGGGGCCCACAATGTATCAGCTGAGGTGACAGTGACAGTAGGTGACGTCCCTGGTGTGGCCGAGGCGCCCCACGGCGTGTGCGCCACCCTCGCCCTCCCCCAGGCGTGAAGACACTCTCGAAACTTAAAGACGACTTAGTCTTAGGGACATACGCGAGAACAGCACGTCACGCTCCAGGTCACTCTCCCGAGGGGCCCGAACGCGACGTATAAACAGGGCCGCCAGGGGCCTTGTGGGAGGCTATTAAGGGAAGCTCAGGACGGCCGGGCTATTTTGGGGCCGGTGTCTTGCAGGACCCTCTCTCTCCCACAACCACTCCTTGGCCTCACTCTCAGAGACAAGCTGCTGGCCCTGACTCAGGGTGGCCTTTCTCAAGTCCTCTCCTTTTAAGGCCATCGGGACGGGAGCCCCGCGGGCAGGGAGCAGGGAGGCAGCTGCAGTGTGCGCGAGTCATCGCTGCGAGCAGCCTGACTCTGAGGTTTCTAAAAGGGAGCCTGGACCACCTGGGCCTGCCCAAAGACGCCTCAGTCACGTGACGCTGCTGCCGCTGCTCTGGGCAGAGCCATCTGCGCACGCGGGAACACGGCGGCACTTCGCGGGACTCTGCAGCTGGTGGGTTAAATGTGGCTCACAGCTGTCGCCGAAGCACACGCCCCAAAATAGCCACGCGCCGCAGCAAAGACAGACAGAGGGACAACGAGACTGGTAGCAATGCATCATTACTATTATTCTCGATAAAGCACGTACATCAGGCTGTTAACCAGCAACAGCAAAAACGCAGAGTGCTCAGTGCAGGGGCCGAGTGGTAGTAGGAATCACAAGCACAGGCAAAAAATCCCTCAGTCAATGAACCAGATAGTCTGGAAAATTTGTTATTTGAGAAAGCAAAGGATATGTATGTTATTATCACAGAGCAGGGTAACATGACAGAACAGAAACCTGTTTTTTTTTTTTTTTAAAAAAACAAACAGCAAACAAAACTTAGGAGAAAAATGCATTTCCTTGAAGGAGAAGCCAAAAACCTGCGAGCTTCCTGGTGAAGCAACACACGGTCCGTGTGAGGCGCCCGGTCCCGGCGCTGCCCACGCGGGGCCAGGTGCCCGCCCTCCAGGCAGATGGAGGGTCCCACATGAGTGAAAGCCTCACGTCCTGCCCACGTTTAGTCTGCGATTCTGACCTAAGAAAGGTTTGCGGTTTTTTTTTAGAAACTGAACTTTATCTCACACTGGCATAAATTCGAAAATCAATGATACTCAGAGATATCACAAAAAGATTTCTATCACAATACGAGTAGAAACAGGTCTGACGTGCTCATCTAAGCAATGATAGGACTTACGTGAACTTAGGGTGTGGCGGCACCTGCAGTCCCAGCTACTCGGGGGTCTGAGGCAGGAGGATGGCTGGAGCCCAGAGCTGGAGGCTGCTGTGAGCCGTGATGAGGCCACTGCACCCAGCCTGGGTGACAGAGCGAGACCCCGTCTCAAAAAAAATAAAGAAAGAAAGAAAGAAGGAGCGAGTTGTAGCCTTCGAGAGCAGAGCAGGGCGAGTAGTTAGGGATGGTGTGCTGTGTGTTTCACAGCAGTGGAGGGAGGACAGAGGGATGGCAAGTGCCGGAGGCGACAGACGGCCTGACTTACCACCGCACCTTCCATGCAGGTAATGAGACAGCACGCGTGCCCCAAACACGAACACACGCTGCGTGTCAATAAAGAACTGCTGTGCTAAGCGTGTGGTGGGCCTCTCCCCCGACTGGCTGAGCACTTCCGGCAGCCACGTGTTCTCTGCTTTGAAACTCCAAACTTACTTTTCCCACAGATTTATGAGGGACGCAGGACAACATAAATTTATTCAAGTGAAAACAGAACATAAATATGCCCCCAAACCTGCTGGCAAGTCGTGACTGACGGTCGTTTGTGAAAGCTTTGAGAGCGAGAGAGCTTGTCCCGGCGTCACGCGCGGCTCCCACGGCAGTAGGAAGGCGTGGTCATTGTCCTCTAGGCTCTTCCTTAGTTTTTTTTATGGGAACATATTGGCCGTGAGCACTTTCGAGCCCGATATTTTTGAGTGACACGCCACACCTTCAACACCTTTGCTTGATCAGCATGTTGCAACGAGTGCTGAAGGTCAAAACTTTTCACCCCGTGAAGCCTGAGAGGACCCGGAATGTTCCACGGTTTGTCCAGACCACCCAGCGGCTTTGTGCACATCCCTCCAAGAAGTCGAGGGTTTTGTGCTAATTATGCAGGTTCATGATCTACCGGATCCATCGGCACAGCCGCTGTCTCGGCTGCAGTGCCGGTGCAGAGAGGGTGCGGCTCCGCGGCAAACCGCCGCTGCTCCTGCCAACCGCCAGCCAAACGCTCAGGGAACAACGGGCTCTGCCGTGTGCTGACAGGAGGTGATCGGGTGTGTCCAGCGATGGCAACAGGGCTGTGTGGAAGGGAAACTCTCCCAAACAGATTTTTTACCAACTCAAACCAAGTCAGGGGTTAGATTTCTTTCGTTAAGTTGATTACTAGATTGCAGCCACAATCAAAATAAAATATCGTTTGAAGTTTGGTTGGTTCTTTTGAAACCATGCAAAAATTTAAGGGGACTTATTAAATGTGGAATTGTAAATGTATGAAGTTTTGTCCTAAAATTTAAAAAATGATAAAAGTCTACCGTAGGTCCATGAAATTAACCACACGTACTGGGCCATTGTTAATCTGGATGTATCTTTTCTACGTTGGCGTGTTCCCGTGTTTACGTACCTGTCGTCGTTGTGCACGACTCTGTTTACTTTTGATTTTCAGTGTGTGTTCTGCTCTAATATCCTGCCAAGGTCCTCAGAGTCGCCACATAGCTGGAAAATATTCCACGTAGTGACTATTTCACTAATCACTTGACCATTTTCCAGTTGTTATTTAAAGAATTTAAAACTAAAACACCACGTCATGACCAGGCTCCCGCGGATTCAAACGTGCTTCTGCGCAGTCGTCCAGCAACAGCTCTGCTAAGCTGGTCGCGCCCTTTTCACAAGCTTAAGGCTTCCACAGAATGACTTTGGGGTTAGGATTTCAACCTCACTCTGACGCTCAAGTAAGAACCGCGAGGTTGTTGGTCTAGAAAGGATGGAAGCATCCTCTCATCTCTGCGCCTGCAGGAAGCCGCTCCCAGCCCCTGCACTCCCCGCAGCCTCCCTCGCTCCAACGCCAGCCAGGAGCTGCAGCCCCGCCCCTCCCCAAGCGCCACGCCCACTGCTGCCCCAGGTATGCTGCTGTGCACACGTCGCTTTTGCTGTCTGGCTGCCCACTGTGATGTAGCAGGAGCACCCTGAGGGGAGGGACGGCCTGTTGTTTTTGCTGCTGTGTCCCCGGGGCCTGGCACGGAGCCGGCCGAGACCCTCGCGCACCCCCCCCCGGCTGTCTTGTCCTCAGGTCCCAGCGCAGCCCCGCTGTAACTGGAGCAGACGCCCACCCGCTCTCGGCCCTCTGGGGTTCCTAGTGGATCGTCTGCTTCTACCTCAGAGAGCAGCGGTTTTCTCACTGTCCCTGCCGTGTCCCCAGGACTTCGAAAGTGCCTGGAGTGTAATAGGAGCTCGAAAAATACTGTAGAAAGAATGAATAAATGGGCACACTGAGTGTCTGAATAAAGTATTCTTACTCTATCCCTGAATGGCAACATAAATAAGCAGATTTCGATTTCTGGGAAATCATACTGTAGTGTCTAATGCTCTTGTCATGCGGTGGCGCCAGGTTCGGCTGTGCGCGTTCCCCAGCCCTCCAGACAGGTGGCCGTGAACTGCACAGGCCGCTCTGTCCCTGTCCTCGTTCTCTGCGCCTTCCGCTGGGTCCACACCTTCCCTCAGCAGCGCTGACCTCAGTCAAGCCTGTAAGCAGCTTTCAAAAACAGTTACTTGTGAGCAATTTCACAAGGAAACCACTAATTTCCTGGAAATGCTTCTGGGCTCTTAAGGCTTTTGGAGCCGGGTGGTGGCAGGTCATCTGGAGGTACTGCCTGAGCCACAGAAGAGTCCAGAGAATTTGCACCCAGCCCTTCCCAGGAAGCTGAAAGAACAGGCCTGGTGCAGGCCTACGGATGACTTCTGCAGAAGCCACCAGTGTCTTGGGATGTTGTAAAGGGAAGTTCTCAGTGTTTTAAACGAAGAGGAAAAGCATCAACCATCACAGACATCAGCAGCCTCCTCACCTGCTAGGTCCCCCAGGGGCTCCCAACGACCATTCTAAAAGCAAACGAAAACTGTCCATGTGAGCGAGAGTCAAGAATGTAGAAGAAAACAGAATCCAGCGATAGCTCTTGAAACAGTTAAAAATAGATATTTGAAAAGGAAAAATCAAACAGGAACTAAACAAGTCTATTAGAAGTGCTGGTATTTCAAGGACTGTGTTGAGTCAAATACTTGTTCACACTCTATGTCACAGCCTGCTCCAACCCGCGGTTTGGGAAACGGTGTCGTTGTAACTACACTTCTCTTCTCTCTCCAGTTACTGCAGGTCTGCCGGGACCTGATCGCTCTTCAGATCCAGACAGAGAAACAGCAGAACTACCTGTGACGCGTGGGAAACGCATCTCACCTGCTCGCAGCACCTGAGGGCAGCCCGGCCAACTCCTGGTAAACCAAAAGGCACTGAACTAAACACAAGGACAACAAGTCTCTCCTGGCACCTTCACGGAGTTCAGCTGATTGAACACGACGTCAAATAAACGGCCGACCCACTAGGACCCAGAACATCACTCATCAGGGACTTTGCAGCTATTTTTCTTTTTTTATTTCAGCATATTATGGGGGTACAGATGTTTAGGTTACGTACATTGCCCTTGCCTCCCCCCTCCCCTCCTTCGCAGCTATTTTTACTAATACCACCTTCACTAAATTCTCACCCAAGAATCTCAATGGCATTTATCAACTTGGGTCCTTAGATCACCATAACATCAAGGTTCATTTGAAAAGAATTGACTGAAATACAAGAAATAAAAATAACTTACAAAACGAGGCCGGGCGCGGTGACTCACGCCTGTAATCCCAGCACTCTGGGAGGCTGAGGCGGGAGGATTGTTTGAGCTCAGGAGTTCGAGACCAGCCTGAGCAAGAGCAAGACCCCGTCTCTACTAAAAAATAGAAAGAAATTAGCCAGACAACTAAAAATATATAGAAAAAATTAGCCGGGCATGGTGGCGCATGCCTGTAGTCCCAGCTACTCGGGAGGCTGAGGCAGGAGGATCGCTTGAGCCCAGGAATGTGAGGTTGCTGTGAGCTAGGCTGACGTCATGGCACTCTAGCCAGGGCAACACAGTGAGACTCTGTCTCAAAAAAAAAAAAAAAAAGAAAATAGTACAAAACGAAGAAAACCCAAAGAGAGAGAGAGACACACACAAGGAGCGTGAGAAAAAGACAGAGAGACATATGGGCATGAGAGACAGGAGAGAGACACAGGGGAATGACAGAGAGACAGAGACAGAGACAGGGGTGAGAGACAAAGAGAGAGCGAGAGAAAGAGGAGAATAAAGCAGATACCAAGTCAATCTCAGTTCCGCCACTCGTCAGCAGCCTAAACAGAGCATTTTAATGTATTCTCTAGTCATTAGTTTCCTGTTTACAAAAGCAACACAGCTCCAAAAAATTCTGTGTTCTCATTTTTGTCTCCCTGAGCTACACGCAGCCCCTTCTCCCTCTCCCGGCCTTCCTCTCCCGCACCCCTTCCCGCCCCGCTACCCCTCACACCCACCTAGGACGCTTCCTGTGCAGACTACGACCTGCTTTGCTGGGTTTATCTCCTCTGTCCCTTCCACTTTGATCTGAAGATGCGCTGAGGTTTAGGGTGGCAACAGGTGTCCTTCCTTCCAGGTTATGAGACAGGATTTACCATCAGGCTCAAGGCCCCTCCCAGGAACACAGCGAAGTCTGAGCACTGGAGACACCTGGGCAGCCAAGGGTGGTCCTCACAGAGGCTGGGCAGCCAGACTGGGCGGGCCAACACTGCCACCTGGCGGCCTCTGGGAGAGCGAAGTAGCACTCTGGCGTTCACTGAAGAATGAGGGGCCCTAGCTTTTGGGGACCTCAGCCAACTGTGGCAGTGTCTCACTGCAGAAGAGGTCAGGCCGTTGGTCTGCTTGAGGACAAGTGGGGGGGACCACACTTCCAGTCACCTGTGCTATTAGGTTCGTGCAAAGGTAACTGCAGTGGTGGACCGTGAATTTTACATCATTATAACCAGGCTCAAAACACACCTTTATTAATCAAAACAGGAACCGTTACAATCCACACATTTTTGCCAACGAGAAATAAGTTTGTTTATTCCTGTAGCGTAAAAATCTGTGCTTTGGGGTTTGATGAACTCTTGGAAATCATTTTCTGCATCCTGCTGGTTGTGGAAGCGTTTTCCCTGCAAAAAGTTGTCGAGATGCCTGAAGAAGTGGTAGTCGGTTGGCCAGAGGTCAGGTGAATATGGCGGATGAGGCAAAACGTCGTAGCCCAATTTGTTCAACCTTTGAAGCATTGGTTGTGCGACGTGCAGTCGGGCGTTGTCGTGGAGAAGAATCAGGCCCTTTCTATTGACCAATGCCGGCTGCAGGTGCTGCAGTTTTCAGCGCATCTCATTGATTTACTGAGCACACGTCTCAGATGTGATGGTTTCGGCTGGATTCAGAAAGCTGCAGTGGATCAGACAGGCATCAGACCACCAAACAGTGACCATGACCTTTTTTTGGTGCAAGTTTGGCTTTGGGACGTGCTTTGGAGCTTCTTCTCGGTCCAACCACTGAGCTGGTCATAGCCAGTTGTTGTATAAAATCCACTTTTCATCGCACATCATAATCCGATCAAGAAATGTTCTTGCACACAAGAAAAGAAGATGACACTTCAAAATGACGATTTTTTTGATTTTCGGTCAGTCAGCTCATGAGGCACCCACTTTTCGAGCTTTCTCACCTTTCCAATTTGCTTCAAATGCAGAAAGTAGAATGGTTGATGTCGAGTTCTTCAGCAACTTCTCGTGTGGTTGCAAGAGGATCAGCTTCGATGACTGCTCTCAACTGGTCGTTGTCAACTTCCGATGCCACTGCACTCCTCATCTTCCAGACTCTCGTCTCCTTTGCAAAACTTCTTGAACCCCCACTGCACTGTACGTTTGTTAGCAGGTCCTGGGCCAAATGCGTTGTGGATGTTGCGAGTTGTCTCCGCTGCTTTATGAACCATTTTGAACTTGAGTAAGAAAATCCCTCAAATTTTCTTTTTGTCTAACATCATTTCCATAGTCTAAAATAAGTATCAAATAAACAGCAAGTAATAAGTCATTTGCAAAAAAACATAAAGCAAGAAATGCGCATTAAAATGACGTATAACATAACCACATCTAAGAATGTACTCCAATATCAACGGGCACATTGCAACAACGCTAAAACTGCAATTACTTTTGCATCGAGCTAGTAACAAGTAGCCCTGTGTACATCAACCTACACCCCTGCTGTTTCCTGAATATTTTCCCGTTATCGAAGAAATATTTTTCAAAGATAATTCACGAGCTCCAAGGAGCCACTCCGACGAGGGAGAAGACTTGGTGGCTGAACATTCTAGACTGGAGCCCGTGCATGCGAGGCCCCGTCGGGACAGGGGTGCGGGATACCACGCAGCTAGGAGGTCCTCGTCACGGGAAGGCACGATCGTGCAGAGTTGCCACCTCAAGACCCGCACAAATGCACCTCCCTGTCTCGAGGAGAAAACAGACACAGGATGGTAAGAGATAAACCAACAGTGGGACTATGGGTGAAGCAAGACCCCCGTACCCTCTACCCTGGTGAGCATAATTCGAGGGGGGGTGCTTGTGCCCCCAACCCCGCTCCCCCAACAGTCCACATCATCCACAGACACGCTGCCACCCCCGCCATAGAAGAGACAACTGAAAATAAAGGAACTTGAAGCTCCTTCGCAAGTTTAGCCCCAGCCCCGCTGCTAAGGCCTCCAGAGGAGGGGTGGAAAGAGCTCGAGTCCACTCACAGACCCGAGGTTTCTCTCACAACCACAAGTAGGCAGCCGGATGGGTTTTCAAGGGCTTTAAGTGCCCCATGTGTCCAAACCTCGTATACTGGGCACACAAGAAAACAAGTAGTGGGGGAGGGACAATATTTTAATAACAATTGCACTAATAATTGCATTAACACCTAATACAAGCTGTAAGTATCAAGTGTATAGAAACTTGGAAGAAACTTATAAAATCTAGAAGAGTTGGGAAAATCTCAGTAGAAAAAATAGAACCTTGTCTGGACTTTAAAGGGTATGATTTGCAAAGTTCACGGGGACATTACATGAAGTCAGATAATATTAATGGTTGAATCACTAAAGTACAGCGAGAACATCACACCCACGTGGCGAGCCAGCCCCGCTGGGACAGAGGGGTGTCCGAGAGGTGGGAAGCTGGGCACGGAGCAGGGACCACCCACGCGGTGACTGGACGCTGTCAGCCTTAAATAACAAGACTCAGAAATTACCATGAAGTATAGAGTTTATCTGAACACAAAGCTTGAGGACGGCTACGTGGAAATACCAAGGCCAAAAGAACAGGGCCAGCGTTGCCAAAGCGGAGAAGTTAGGGTTTCGCTCACACAGAGCTTTAAGCAGGATCACATTTTCCACACAAGACTAGCGCATCCGCCACAGTGATTTGATTGGCTACAGATTGCTACATTCCAGGGAAGATTACTTTATTACTCCACGAGGAGGGGCAGTGATCTAAGGGGGTCTTATCTCTGGCGCCGTTTGGTCTTAATTATTTACAGGGAAAAAAAAGACAGAAGTTGCAGCTGCACGCTGTGTGACTCGGGTTGCACAGCCACATTCCTCTTAAGGCTCCAGATAATCTAAACTTCCAACAGCTTTAAGTTCGAATTATTTACTTTCACAAAGCCAGGAAGCAAGACTTGACCTTCATGTGGAGATGAGACTTCTGATGAGCACTGAACGACTAGTGCGACCCACGCACGATGCAGAAGGCCAAGCGAGGCGGCGCCTGTTCTTGTGCTCAGCTGGGCTGACAGTTCCTGCATGTTCCTGACCTGCAGGCATCTGTGGCGTGCATGGGCAGCACCTGGGCTCCCAGCTCCTTCCTGACCCTTCCCCAGCTTCTCCCCAGAGTTTAGCCCAGAACAAAGGAGCCTAGTACTTGACCAGGGAAGTGGGTGGCCCAAGGCATGGAGACTGGTACAGTGTCCCGATGGTCCCAGGTCCCAATCCAGTCTGTCCCTGCATTCCCCACTCCACACCCACGACCCCTTTCTGACAGCCTGTGCTGTGGGTTTCAGGCTCGAGCACCTAAAACAGAAACAACAGCCTCCCATAGATGTAACCAGCTCCTCCTAATTGAGGTCAAACTCATTACAATCTTTTTTTTTATGTCTGCTAGGGGTTGTTTCTCTCATTGAACCTGTCTGCTGAGGCGTCAAAGGAGTTCTCAAATTGTGTATATGTAATCATCAATTGCGTATTTGATTTTAAAAATGCAGATTTTCGGCCAGCTGAGGTGGCTCACACCTATAATCCTAGCACTTTTGGAGGCCAAGGCGGGAGGATCGCTTGAGGTCAGGAGTTCGAGACCAGCCTGAGCAAGAGTGAGACCCCATCTTTACAAAAATAGAAAACCTAGCCAGGCGTGGTGGCACATGCCTGTAGTCCCAGCTAATCGGGAGGCTGAGGCAGGAGGATCAGAGAATCACTTGAGCCCAGGAGTTTGAGGTTGCACTGAGCTATGATGACACCACTATACTCTAGCCTGGGCTACAGAGCGAGACCCTGTCTCAAAAAAAAACAAAAAAAAAACGCAGATTTTCACGTCCTAGCCCGGACACCGGGAAAATAGATCTAGGGTGGGCCCAACAGTTAGTTGTGAACAGGTCCCCTACGTAATTCTGATACAGGCGACCTACCAGTTACACCTCGAAAATCACAACTACAAGGGATGGGAGGCTAGAGTCAGAAGGCATGTTACTATACATATGCTCTGGCCACGAAAGGCTCACCCAGGTAACAGGTATGGAAAGGCAGGAAGAAGAAAACTACCAGGGCAATAATTGAGACATATTGGTAATGAGACCATTTTCCTACTGAATTGTCTATATTCCTCTCAGGCAGGCTGCAAAGGCACCGTGCCCAGGACAGGACGGAGGCACCAGTAACCCTGACCCTCCCACGTCGGAGCAGCCTCGGAGGGCAGGCGGCAGTAAGTCCCTGTGCCATCTGCCTGACGATGAAGGAAAACAAGCACCTGCACGCATCCAAATCCAGTGTACACACGGAGCCACAGCTAAGTGAAAGAGCACTTTTCCCTCAACAGTTTCTAATATTCAGAGACCTTTTCAATGCCCTTGCAGGTGGGGATGTAAATCTGATGTATGAAGGGAAGTCTCTGCAGAATGGCAGCGTTCTAATCAGAACCTTGAAGGCTAACTGCAAACGCGAATTACACTTTATCCAAGTATTACTGTTTTCTTTATCAAGGCTAAAAGGCTGCCTTTTTCAGGCAAGGAATGAGGGTGACTGATCTATAAAAGCCACACAAATAATTGGGGCCGAGCGAGCTTCAGGACCCAGGCGAGTGTGCTCGGGGCCAGGTGGCACTGGCTACAGAACCGAGACCACATCGGTCCACAGCAATGCTAGGCTGGAATAATTTTAGCTGAGGGTGAGGAAAGGACATCATGAAATACCAATTATGTGCCAGCAATCATTACTCAATTTGTAGAACTTCCCTAGAAAGCTTGGGACCTGAGAACCTTATAGAAAGTTCTGGACACACAAATTCATATAATTTAAAATAGCAAAAACTTGAATCCCCAATGAGATATCCTCAAGAATATACCTAGTTTATACAAAGATGAAAAATGTACATTTTGAATTGGATAAGAGTCTACAATTTTTAGTTAGGACATGGTGATAATTTTAGGTATCATTTGACCAGGTTAAGGGATACCAAAGTAGCCATTAAAGCATTGTTCCCGGGTGTGTCTGTGAGGGTTTCTCCAGAGACGAGCCTCAAAGTTGGTGGACTCAGTGGGCACCACCTAGTAAGATGGGCCCAGATGGAGCAAAAAGGCCAAGGAAAGAGGACCGGCACCCTGCTGCTGCCCTCAGAGGTCACAGCTCCACGTTCTCCAGCTCCCGGAGACCTGACGGGCACCACCCTCGTTCTCAGGCCTTGGGTCTTGGACTGACTTCTCGGCCTTCATCGCCGAGTGGCCAATTTCCCATGAATCCCTTCTCATCGCCTCTCCATGAAGCCTGTGAGCCCTGTCTCTGGAGAAGCCCAGCACGGACACTGTAAGAGAAACAGGAACATAGTCCTACCACTGTCCCAGTGCCTGTGACAGCGTCTAACACGTTTGTAGAGTGAATTTTTAAATGTGTATCTACTAGGAATTTTTGATAATCTGAATTCAATTCTTTTTAACAAGAGGCAAAATAAACAAAAGTGGTTCCATTACACCACAGGTTGTTCTGCTAGGAAGCAAATCATAGCTCCTAGGTTACGTGTAATCTGACCTGTTCAACACCAAGAAAATTACTCAAATATTATAATGGAATTAAAATGTATTTAATAATTCTAAAACAAAAATTTTTTAAAATGTAGGCCTCCATTTTAACATTACTAAAGTGCTTATAAAAATTAACCCAGATTTCTGCCTAAAGCCTATGTAAAGGGCTATTTCCTTTTATAATTTTATTTTGAAGATTTTTTTTCCAAAACAGCTCTTCCAGACTGCTTGTTTAACTGTCCAGAGAATGAAAAATCTTTAACATATTTCATTTATATCCACCAAAGTTTTAATAAAACCCTGGTAAACACTGCCCCATCTGGGTGGGTGAAAGGTCCCTCAGGCAAGCTGGTGGGGTGAGTAAGTTTGCCAAAAAGGTCACCTTTTCCAGATAAATTCCTTGCTCCTAAGTGTAAGGAAAAACTAACATGACCCATTTTTCACCCTCAAATACAAAAACACCTCTGAAAGAAAAGTGGGAAGAATAAGGAAAATGAAAAGAAGTCTGACATCCTAGACCTGTCTTGCTGAGAGAAGACACATTATAACAAAATGAGCACTTCAGGTCTTTTTAATAAACAAATTTGTCGGCAGTTCCAAGGTACGACAACAGCCAGTTCTGCACAGAGGCACAGCTCAGTCCTTCCTCAGGGGAACTGTCTCCTCCCGGGTGCCGTCTCTGGTCACGATGCAGATCCTGAGTGCGTCCCCAGTGTACACATCCCTCTCGGCCGCAGAAATGAAGACGTCTTTCACCAGCCGCATGGCTCTATCCAGGGACAGTGGGACGTGCTCCACATTCTGCATGTTCTTAAAACCAACCTGGTGGGGC
This sequence comes from Propithecus coquereli, assembly GCF_000956105.1. Classification (NCBI taxonomy): domain Eukaryota; kingdom Metazoa; phylum Chordata; class Mammalia; order Primates; family Indriidae; genus Propithecus; species Propithecus coquereli. The sequence goes on along the minus strand of NW_012151975.1, from coordinate 185,686 downwards.
AGGAAACCCGGTTGAGGAGTCATGTGGCAGGACGTTCAAGTCCCCCCAAATACCCTCAAACACCTGAGGATTCACAGCGAATACATGAACACAAAATTAAAATTAAAACCCTTCCAGACTCGGCTGCATTACACACACCAGAAATCTGACAAGTGCTCCCTGGCAAGCTCCACCTCTTGAGGAACACACGATCTAGAGCTAGAAGACAATGTGCTATGACCAGGAAGCAGCCAGGAGGGCCCCGCACAGCCACCCACGGAGTCTGCTGGGAGAAGGGCTTCAGCAGGGCGGATGCCGAGCAGGTGGGGACAAGCTGCAGCTGAGGCGCAGACACTCAGAGCAGACGTGGGGTGGAGTCAGGAAGAGCACGTCACCTCGGGGAAAGCAGGTCCGGGTGACGGAGACAGGCAGAGGGGTAGCGACACATGTCACCCTTAGAAAAGTGAGCGGGAGGAAGCAGGGAGGCGTGGAGGCAGAAAGGACGACAGCAGGTACAGCCTGTAATTCGGCGACGCAGGTCTGAGTCCAGCCAGCAGGAACGGAAGAGAGGGACAAACTGAAAGTACAGTTGACCCTGGAACAACACGGATTTGAACTTCTCAGGTCCACTGACACACAGATTTTTTTTGATAAATATATAGGAAAACACTTTGGAAATGTGTAACAATTTGAGAAAACTCACAGTGTAGCCTAGAAATATCCAAAAAAATTAAGAAAATGTCAGGTGTGTCATGAATGCATAAAATATACGTACACACTAGTCTATTTTACCATTTACTACCATAAAACATGCACTAATTATAAAAAGTTAAAACTTATCAACACACAGACCGCGCACGGCACCGCTGGCAGTGGAGAGAAACACGAACAAACAGCAGCATCAACTGCGTGAAACGAGCTGCCGCACACCATGTTGCTGTCGCCACTCCACAGCCACCGCGGGTGGCCAGCGCGCACTCAAATGCCACACGATGCTCATTATCTCCGCAAGTCGCTCTCCTCTCCTGTAAACTGCTGCTACAGTGAAAAGCGATCTCTCGCGGTTCTCCCCTACTTTCCACCATGTTTAGTGCAGCACCGTGAACTGTGAGCAGCAGCCTGGAGCCCTGCGCAGTGGCACTAGTGGTACTGGAAGCGCTTCCAAGAACAGAGAGTCACGATCTTACGAGAACAAGTTCACGTGCCTGATGTGTGCTGTGAACTGAGGCCTGCAGCTGCGGATGCTCATTTCAGACAGCTCGTCTTGTAAACAGACGACGTAAACTTACTGTGTCGACAAATACAAGACAGTACCGTAAATACAGCTTCTCTTCCTTATGACTTTTGTAACATTTTCCTTATGATTTTCCTAGTAACACATTTTCTCTTACATCTTATTGTAAGATCCAGTATATAATACGTGTAACACACAACGTATGTGTTAACTGTTTATGCTATTGGTAACGTTTTAAGGAATCAAAAGTTATACATGGATTTTTGCCTGCTCATGGAGTCGGCATCCCAATCCTTTTGTTGTTCGAGGGTCAACTGTACACATGGGCGATAAAATACAAAATCAAGCAACACAAACTGTGAGGGGGAGAAAGGTATTTTCATCACCTTCATCATAAGGTCGTAAAGACGGCAAGAGGAGAACTGAATACACGGACCACTCACTGCAGACATGAGAGACCCACGGTCATGAGGATACAGGAACAGTCAAAGCCATGGGATAGGAGCAGACCCGCCAGACAGCAGGCAGAGCACACACAGCGAGACGGGAAGGTCTGGATGGGCAAGTCGGCGAAACAAACTCGGCAGTGATTCATGAGAAAGCCTTTCTGCCTGCCTCTGCTCCCCCAAGCTATTGAAGAGAACGAGGAGGGAAGCACTGCGTGCGAACACAACCACCTGGACGCGGCGTGATTACCTGGTTATCGAGCAGGGGCTGCAGCATGGCACTTGCTGAGCCTCCGGCCTTGAAGGAGTCTCTCTGGTAGGACCCCACCGGGTCGAAGCTGTACACAGCTCCCTTTCCTTAAAGAAGAAAACAGTCTCTGTGAGGATGGCACCCTGATCATCATCCCAAAACATGGCAAAAATAGACCCCGTCAAACTGACACAAAATGGACCATCGACTTGGCTAAAGTTTCAGCCAACAGTGAGAACAGTCGCTGCGGCAGGGGTGACACCTGGCAGATAGCCTGGCTCCTCGGGGTGCTCCTCACCACCAACTACAGCTTGGAATGTGGTCAGGGGCAGGAGGCGCCACGCCCTGTCACTCAAATACCACGGTCAACCTGCCCACCAGAACCTTTATGCTCCCTTTAAGCCAACGTCACTGATTACCGCCCTGTGTTCCCACAACATGTACGTGGTTTCACGGATGTCCTGGCCAATGCTTTTAAACAAAACTCCTGCTCTGAGTTCTGACCAAACTCCTCACGACATTCCTAGAAAAACAAACTAGTATAGTTCTGTATGGATTTGATAGTCATCAATACTATGAAAACCAACATATAATAAAAAAGGGATTTCAGAAAAACACAAATGCCACATACGAAAGAACATCTTTGCCCAAAATGTAACCGGTTGCTTTGTGCTACCAGAATTATAAAGAATCACTACTTTTTTTGGTAAGAAAAACAGGATCTGAATTCACCAATTCTTAACAGAGAACTGTGTGTGGCTGGGCAACTGGGTCTCTTGGACTCTCGTGAATTAAGTATAAATTATGCTTTTTTAAGAGCAGCAGAATCTATCAAAATGTAATAACCCAGTAACAATCTCACTTATGGAACAGAATTTATCCTACAAAAATGTTTACGTAAACACATAAAGCAGTATGAACCCGGAGAACATTTCTGTATTATATAAAAGAGCCAAAAATTACAAGCAACCTAAAATCCATGAGTGGAAAAGTGGCACCCACGCACGGGAAGCGAGGCAGTGTGGAAAGGTACGACGGCAAAGCCGGGAGCCAGTCTGCTCAGGTGCCAACTCCCACCTCCCCACACTAACTGTGAGGCCCGATGAGGTTGCTTTCTTCAGTTGTGAAATAAGAATAATACATAGGCCGGGCGCGGTGGCTCACGCCTGTAATCCTAGCACTCTGGGAGGCCGAGGCAGGCAGATTGTTTGAGCTCAGGAGTTTGAAATCAGCCTGAGCAAGAGCGAGACCCCATCTCTACTAAAAATAGAAAAAAATTAATCAGACAACTAAAAATATATAGAAAAAATTAGCCAGGCATGGTGGCGCATGCCTGTAGTCCCAGCTACTCGGGAGGCTGAGGCAGGAGGATCGCTTGAGCCTGGGAGTTTGAGGTTGCTGTGAGCTAGGCTGACAGCACGGCACTCTAGCCCAGACAAAATAGTGAGACTCTGTCTCAAAAAAAAAAAAAAAAAAAAGAATAATATATAATACCATCAACTCAGAGGGTTACAAAGTGATAAGTTAACTTGAATAAAATAATTTCTGATACACCGAGCGTGTTCCTTGTATATTAGATGTGCACATTACTACTGTTTGGTACCCTAGGAAGAGGAAGACGTATATATACGTGGGGATTTGGGGACACGTCCACAAAACAAAGTAAAATGAAGAGAGTGCTGTAATATGTACAGTACAACCCAAGTTTTGTTTAAAAGCCTAAGAAAACTGTATATATGTTTGTATTAACATAAGCACAAAAAAAGTACGGGGGCCAGGCATGGTGGCTCACGCCTGTAATCACAGCACTTTGGGAGGCTGAGGATGGAGGATCGCTTGAGGCCAGGAGTTTGAGACCAGCCTGGAAAACATAACAAGACTCTGTCTCCACAAAAAAGTCTGCAATGATAAATAGCAAAAACTATAGTTCGTTATCTTTGAGTGTGGGATTGCGGGCAAGAAAAGAAGGGAATCATTTCGTATATTTCTGTATTATTTGAGTTTATTACATGTAACTTTGCAATTTTTAAAAAGGCCTTTTAAAAATAACTGTGTTCTGGATGTGAAAAATCATGAATCATTTACAAGGTATGACTTAAAAATGATATAACTTATCTAAGGAAAGAATATACATATAACCGATTCTGAAAGCACATTTATATGCCAGAACTGAAACAATCCCATAGTTTCCCTGGGAGATGTGAGATAGGGACAGTCTCCCTGCTATCCATGGACAACTGCCTCTGTTAGCTTTGTGTCTTTCTTCCACTGCAGAATCATGCAGATTGAATTCTCTGCTGAAGAAGGTAGCATCTGAGGTCACCTAAGAAAATCTGGACAAGTATTTCTGCTGGAGGCAAGCTTGGGACAAGAAACGAGATCACTGTGGGCAGTCCACTAGCCTCAACACACACAGACAGAAAGGCACGTGAGGGGTAAAGGAACCAGCGTAGCTCTCATGAGGCTGACAGGCCACAAGTAAAATAAGCCCCAAAGGCTCTACCCAAGAGTAGAACCAATCTTAGAAAATCACACACAACAAAGAGTGGGATATGTTCCAAGAACAGAGTTTCAAAGACCTTCTAGAAAGAGCATGAGACACACTTGTAAAATCAATGTGGAATGGCGTAAGTCTTGACTATAAATTGTTTTTCCTCATCAAAATAAATTCCAAAAAGCCTAATGATTTCAACATAAAAGATAAAATAAAATGAGACAAGCCTTGTAAAGAAACACAAGCAAGCTTTGGATGGGGAAGCCTTTTCAAACAAGGTAAAAAACTCAATGCTGTAAAGAAAAGATTGACAGATTTGACTAAATGACACTCAGAAACTTCTGTATAGCAAAAGACATCCCCCAAAAGAGGCAAAGAGCAGTTCTGGGGGACATCTACATACTCATGACAGAGGGCTGACACATCTGAATGTAGTTCTTGAAAATCAGTTAGAAAAAACTAAACTACAAATAAGCAAAAGTTGATTATATGGGTCAGTTTCTAAAGAAGAAATGAAAAAAGTCAGTAAGTGTACGAAAAGGTGCCCCCCCAAACATACATACATAAATTAAAACAATGAAATATTCAATGGGCAAAGGTATGTTTACAATGTTAACTCTGACACTGGGAAGGTTACGTAATAAAAGAGGCACTCGTGCCCCCTGCTGGTAGAGTGTATTGGTACACATCTCTGAAGGACAAGCAAATAATAATGAACAAAATGCAAAACAAAAAAAAAGTCCTCTGACCCAATAATTCAACGACTAGGAATTTATTCCAGGAAGATAAGCATAATTGGAGAAGTACACAAAATGTATATACAAGGAAGTTCAACATATTATTTACATTAAGAAAACTGGAAACAACCTAAATTAATGCCCTTTAGAGGATTATGGTACAGTGACATACTGTCTAAATCAGCTATTAAAAATCCTTATGGGCTGGGTGCCGTGACTCATGCCCGTAGTACCAGCACTTTGGGAGGCTGAGGTGGGAGGATTGCCTGAAGGCCAGAGTTCGACACCAGCCTGGGCAACATAGTGAGATCCCATCTCTAAAAAAATAAAATAAAAACATCAGCTGGACGTGGTGGTGCACACCTGTAGTCCCAGCTGCTTGGGAGATTGAGGCACAAGGACAGCTTGAGCCCAGGAGTTCGAGGCCGCAGTGAGCTACGATCGTGTCACTGCACTCCAGCCTGGGCAAGGTAGTCAGACCCTGTCTGTTTAAAAAAAAAAAATCATTATGCATATAGCTTGAAATTATCTCTATGACAATACATCCAAAGTACAGTGACAGAAAAACATATACATTCCTGTTGTACTTATATAATAAAACTGCTTGAGTGTGTGTATAAGCATGCACTTGTTTTCACTGCAGAATAACAGACCACCATGACAGCAGCTAGGAGGTTAAAGACACAGAGGTCAGAGCAGACAGAGGCTGATGCTGAGGAACAGCTGTGGCCCCACTGCCCAGGACCCCACCTGCACCGACACAGAAGATAAAACATGGTCTCTCGCGATGTCGGCAGAGGTGCTGGATCTGGCGGGACCAGGCTCAAGAGTGGCAAAGAGGGAATAAAGCACGAGAAACCGGAAGCTGACACACACAGAACAGAGACCTGGGCCTCTTCCTCCTCCTCTGGTTAGAAAGCTGCCAGTCATCCTCCCACAGCCCTACCCATCCCAGGCCAAAGATTTAAGGAACTTTGGTCAGAAGTCAATGCTGGTAGACACAGCTTGCCAACGTACACCCTCACAATCAGATTTTGGTGTGTCACTCTCCAGTATGAATGGACAGGCAAAAATCTACAGAAATTTGAAGGAAGCCTCTAACACAGAAGACAAAGACCAAAAATAAACACACAAAATGAAAAAAGCAATCTGATGGAATGCAGAGAACACAAGAAAACATCAAAGAAAGTACAAAAATATCTAACAAAAATAGGATAATTTTACAAAAATAAAACCAGAAAATAAGAAAAAGTTGTTGGAAGTTAATGATACCAGAAATATAAGCAATCCTTAAAGTACAAAGAGCTAGTTGAGGAGATCTTCATAAAGTGGAATAAAAAGGCAAAGAGGTGGACAGCACGTGGGCAAACGATACGCACAGGGTCAAGGGGTCACGGTCCAGGTGGTTGTGGCGAAGGTGGGGAGGAAGAGGAAGGCGGAGACAGGAGAAAAGGCCCCAGACAAGGAACATCACTATGAAACTGCACAACACTAGGGTAAAGAAAGATCCTTAAAAGCCGAGTCTCAAAAAGGTTTCCTGATACTTTTTTCAGAAATTTCTTCAGAAATAAATGCCTCCCAAATAAGGAAACAAGCTGAGAGGAAAGCATGGGGTCCAGCAATCAGGGAGTCGAAGCCAGGAGCGAGGCAAAGGGAACTCCTGCAGGGATGGCCAAGGGGCACAGGGTGGCGGCTGCGTCAGGCCCAGCGACTGGTCCCTCCTGGAGTAGGGGGCAGAGGAGCCCTCAGATGACCTGCATTCAGAGCATGTAAAGAACTGACGGAAGATTTAAAGAAGTCCAAGCCAATTAGAAAGAGAGTTACTTCCCAGTAAAACAAGACTGTTGTATGAGAAAGGAAACATCATAGTATACTATTATACTTGGCACAACAAAGATCAGTATTTACCTGGTTATAATAAAAACATCGCATACGTATTTCATCAAAGGTGTGATGTGTTATGGGAGGACGCTAATGACGGAGAGGACAGGAAAGGGCTTGAGACCCACCACCCACCAGAACAGAAACCAACAGACACCCCAACAGCAAGCGATGGCATCTCAAAAGACTGCAACATAAATACAGTATTCTGGAAATGGAGGTAAGGAACAGAAAATACAGGTAAAAGAGCTGAAAACTGTCTTGGGCAATGGAAAAAGAAAGCAGCATTGCTTCATTATTCACATAAATTCTTCTATAAAATAAAAATTAAAGAACAATTAAAGCAAACCAGATAAAGATTAGAAAGATGGTTCTAAAGACATCTGAAACTACTAACAAAAGCACTGGAAATTAAAGAACAGGGCTCTGAAGTCAAATGTACCCAAACCCAAACCTCAAATCTTTCCTGGATTAGTCTCTCTGACTCTCAGAAAAACTCAAAGGACATTGTCTGGCCTGCGGAAATTCAGTGGCAGCTATTTCTGTGCTGCTGAAATCCGACTCTGAGACTCGAGCGTTC